>NC_141874.1:720048250-720350024 GCF_056163025.1 Triticum urartu | reverse complement strand
GTGATCGATGCCCCCTTCGGCGGAGCTCCGGAACAGGCCCCATGACGGGATCTCGTGGATACAGAAAGTTACGGCGGTGGAATTAGGGTTTTGGCTCCGTATTTGATCGTTTGGGGGTACGTAGGTATATATAGGAGGAAGGAGTACGTCGGTGGAGCAACAAGGGCCCCACGAGGGTGGAGGGCGCGCCTGGGGGGGGGTAGGCGCGCCCCCTACCTCGTGGCTTCCCTGTTGGTAGCTTGACGTAGGGTCCAAGTCTCCTGTATCATATTCGTTCCGAAAATCACGTCCCCGAAGGTTTTATTCCGTTTGGACTCCGTTTGATATTCCTTTTCTTCGAAACCCTAAAATAGGCAAAAAACAGCAATTCTCGGCTGGGCCTCCGGTTAATAGGTTACTCCCAAAAATAATGTAAAAGTGAATAATAAAGCCCAATAATGCCCAAAACAGAAGATAATATAGCATGGAGCAATCAAAAATTATAGATACGTTGGAGACGTATCAAGCATCCCCAAGCTTAATTCCTGCTCGTCCTCGAGTAGGTAAATGATAAAAACAGAATTTTTGATGTGGAATGCTACTTGGCATATTTTCAATGTAATTCTCTTAATTGTGGTATGAATATTCAGATCCAAAAGATTCAAGAAAAAAGTTTAATATTGACATAGAAATAATAATACTTCAAGCATACTAACTAAGCAATTATGTCTCTTCAAAATAACATGGCCAAAGAAAGTTATCCCTAATAAATCATATAGTCTGGCTATGCTCTATCTTCACCACAGAAAGTATTTAAATCATGCACAACCCCGATGACAAGCCAAGCAATTGTTTCATACTTTTGACATTCTCAAACTTTTTCAATTTTCACGCAATACATGAGCGTGACCCATGGACATAGCACTATAGGTGGAATAGAATGGTGGTTGTGGAGAAGACAAAAGGGAGAATATAGTCTCACATCAACTAGGCGTATCAACGGGCTATGGAGATGCCCATCAATATATATCAGTGTGAGTGAGTAGGGATTGCCATGCAACGGATGCACTAGAGCTATAAGTATATGAAATCTCAAAAAGAAACTAAGTGGGTGTGCATCCAACTTGCTTGCTCGCGAAGACCTAGGGCATTTTGAGGAAGCCCATCATTGGAATATACAAGCCAAGTTCTATAATGAAAAAATCCCACTAGTATATGAAAGTGATAACATAGGAGACTCACTATTATGAAGATCATGGTGCTACTTTGAAGCACAAGTGTGGTAAAAGGATAGTAGCATTGTCCCTTCTCTCTTTTTCTCTCATTTTTTTAATTTGGGCTTCTTTGGCCTCTTTTTTTATATTATTTTTCGTCTGGAGTCTCATCCCGACTTGTGGGGGAATCATAGTCTCCACCATCCTTTCCTCACTTGGGATAATGCTCTAAAAATGATGATCATCACACTTTTATTTACTTACAGTTCAACAATTACAACTCGATACTTAGAACAAAACATGACTCTATGTGAATGCCTTTGGCGGTGTACCGGGATATGCAATGAATCAAGAGTGACATGTATGAAAAAATTATGAACAGTGGCTTTGCCACAAATATGATGTCAACTACATGATCATGCAAAGCAATATGACAATGATGGAGTGTGTCATAGTAAACGGAACGGTGGTAAGTTGCATGGCAATATATCTCAGAATGGCTATGGAAATGCCATGATAGGTAGGTATGGTGGATGTTTTGAGGAAGGTATATGGTGGGTGTATGATACCGGCGAAAGGTGTGTGATATTAGAGAGGCTAGCAATGGTGGAAGGGTGAGAGTGCGTATGATCCATGGACTCAACATTAGTCATAAAGAACTCATATACTTATTGCGAAAATCTACAACTTATCAAAGCAAAGTATTACGCGCATGCTCCTAGGGGGATAGATTGGTAGGAAAAGACCATCGCTCGTCCCCGACCGCCACTCATAAGGAAGACAATCAAAAAATAAACCATGCTCCGACTTCATCACATAATAGTTCACCATACGTGCATGCTACGGGAATCACAAACTTTAACACAAGTATTTATCAAATTCACAACTACTCAACTAGCATGACTCTAATATTAGCATCTCTATATCTCAAAACAATTATCAAGTATCAAACTTCTCATAGTATTCAACACACTCATAAGAAAGTTTTATTATTAATCTTGTATACCAAGCATATTAGGATTTTAAGCAAATTACCATGTTATTTAAGACTCTCAAAATAATCTAAGTGAAGCATGAGAGATCAATAGTTTCTATAAAACAAATCCACCACTGTGCTCTAAAAGATATAAGTGAAGTACTAGAGCAAAACTACATAACTCCAAAAGATATAAGAGAAGCACATAGAGTATTCTAACAAATTCCAAATCATGTATGGCTCTCTCAAAAGGTGTGTACAGCAAGGATGATTGTGGTAAACTAAAAAGTAAAGACTCAAATCATGCAAGACGCTCCAAGAAAAACACATATCATGTGGCGAATAAAAATATAGCTCCAAGTAAACTTACCGATAGAAGTAGACGAAAGAGGGGATGCCTTCCGGGGCATCCCCAAGATTTGGCTTTTAGGTATCCTTATATTATCTTGGGGGTGCCATGGGCATCCCCAAGCTTAGGCTCTTGCCACTCTTTGTTCCATAATCCATCAAATCTTTACCCAAAACTTGAAAACTTCACAACACAAAACTTAATGTAGAAAATCTCGTGAGCTCCATTAGCGAAAGAAAAAAAAGGCCACTTCAAGGTACTGTAATGAACTCATTCTTTATTTATATTGGTGTTATACCTACTGTATTCCAACTTCTCTATGGTTTATAAACTATTTTACTAGCCATAGATTCATCAAAATAAGCAAACAACACATGAAAAACAGAATCTGTCAAAAACAGAACAGTCTGTAGTAATATGTAGCTAGCGCAAGATCTGGAACCCCAAAAATTCTAAAATAAATTTCTGGACGTGAGGAATTTATCTATTAATCATCTGCAAAAAGAATTAACTAAGTAGCACTTTCCAAATAAAAATGGCATTAGTTCTTGTGAGCGCTAAAGTTTCTGTTTTTTACAGCAAGTGTAACAAGACTTTCCCCAAGTCTTCCCAACGGTTCTACTTGGCACAAACACTAATTAAACACAAAAAACACAACCAAAACAGAGGCTAGATAAATTATTTATTACTAAACATTAGCAAAAAGCAAGAAATAAAAATAAATTTGGGTTGCCTCCCAACAAGCGCTATCATTTAACGCCCCTAGCTAGGCATAACAAGCAAGGATAGATCTAGGTATTGCCATCTTTGGTAGGGAATTCTTCGATGAGGCATTTACCATCTTTAGGAATTTCTTTATTTTTATTGATTATCAAATTTTTAGGCACAAGATCGAAAAAATCATTTGTAACAAATGTTTCCTTAATGATAGCAAAAAGATTGGGATGAACACTTATAGATTTCAGATCCGCTGTTTCCTTACTAGAGGATTCACCCTTATTCTTAGGAACATACATAAGCTTGGCAATTTTAGCGGGAGCACTTGGAGTGTTCTTTACGGAAGAAAAAGTGGTTCCCAAGTTGGAAATAATATCCTCAAGTTTATCAATTCTAGTGGAATCGTGATTTATTTTCTCATTAACTATGGGTTCCTTCTCTTTAATATTTTTCAAAGTGACCCCTACTTTAGATCCATATTGAGAGATTCGGTTGTGAATCTTTTTATCCAAATTTTCAATTAACTCTACGGTAGCAACCTTATTTTCAATAATTTCAAGCCTTTGCATTACATGCTCCAAAGTTTATACATGTCCATTAACCAAAAGAGGGGGTGAGCCAAACAAATCTAGCATAGCATTATAAGAATCAAAAGTATGGCTACCCAAGAAGTTCCCTCCTGTAGTAGTATCAAGGATATATCTGTGCCAGGGAGTTATGCCTACATAAAAATTGCGAAGAAGAACGGAAGTAGATTGCTTCTTGGTAGATCTATTTTGAGCATTGCAAATTCTATACCAAGCATCTTTTAGATTTTCTCCCTCCCTTTGCTTAAAATTTAGAATTTCACTCTCGGGAGACAATGAAGAAGATAAGGGACTAGCCATAACGACAAGCAAACGAACTATCGCACAAGCAAACAAAAAACACGCGGGCAAAAAGAGGCAAATAGAGAAAGAGATGGAGGATAGAGAGAGAGGGCGAATAAAACAGTAAGGGTGAAGTGGGGGAGAGGAAAACGAGAGGCAAATGGCAAATAATGAAATGCGGGAGATAAGGGTATGTGACGGGTACTTGGTATGTTGACTTTTGCGTAGACCTCCCCGGCAACGGCGCCAGAAATCCTTCTTGCTACCTCTTGAGCACTGTGTTGGTTTTCCCTGAAGAGGAAGGGATGATGCAGCAAAGTAGCGTAAGTATTTCCCTCAGTTTTTGAGAACCAAGGTATCAATCCAGTAGGAGGCTACGCGCGAGTCCCTCGTACCTGAACAAAACAAATAAATCCTCGCAACCAACGTGAATAGGGGTTGTCAATCCCTACACGGCCACTTACGAGAGAGAGATCTGATAGATATGATAAGATAATATTTTTGGTATTTTTGTGATAAAGATGCAAAGTAAAATAAAGGCAAAGTAAAAAGCAAAGGAAATAACTAAGTAGTCGGAGATTAATATGATAAAGATAGACCCGGGGGCCATAGGTTTCACTAGTGGCTTCTCTCGAGAGCATAAGTATTCTACGGTGGGTGAACAAATTACTGTTGAGCAATTGACAGAATTGAGCATAGTTATGAGAATATCTAGGCATGATCATGTATATAGGCATCACGTCCGAGACAAGTAGACCGACTCCTACCTGCATCTACTACTATTACTCCACTCATCGACCTCTATCCAGCATGCATCTAGAGTATTAAGTTAAAAACAGAGTAACGCCTTAAGCAAGATAACATGATGTAGAGGGATAAACTCATGCAATATGATGAAAACCCCATCTTGTTATCCTCGATGGCAACAATACAATACGTGCCTTGCTGCCCCTACTGTCACTGGGAAAGGACACCGCAAGATTGAACCCAAAGCTAAGCACTTCTCCCATTGCAAGAAAGATCAATCTAGTAGGCCAAACCAAACTGATAATTCAAAGAGACTTGCAAAGATAACCAATCACACATAAAAGAATTCAGAGAAGATTCAAATATTGTTCATAGATAGACTTGATCATAAACCCACAATTCATCGGTCTCAACAAACACACCGCAAAAAGAAGATTACATCTTATAGTTCTCCACAAGAGAGGGGGAGAACATTGTATTGAGATCCAAAAAGAGAGAAGAAGCCATCTAGCTAATAACTATGGACCCGTAGGTCTGAGGTAAACTACTCACACTTCATCGGAGAGGCTATGGTGTTGATGTAGAAGCCCTCCATGATCGATGCCCCCTTCGGCGGAGCTCCGGAACAGGCCCCAAGATGGGATCTCGTGGATACAGAAAGTTGCGGCGGTGGAATTAGGTTTTTGGCTCCGTATCTGATCGTTTGGGGGTACGTAGGTATATATAGGAGGAAGGAGTACGTCGGTGGAGCAACAGGGGGCCTGATATGTCTCCAATGTATCTACTTTTCCAAACACTTTTACCCTTGTTTTGGACTCTAACTTGCATGATTTGAATGGAACTAACCTGGACTGACGCTGTTTTTAGCAGAATTACCATGGTTTTATTTATGTGCAGGAGCAAACGTTCTCAGAATAACCTAAAACTTCGCGGAGACACTTTTTAGAAAATAAGAAAAATACCTGCCAAAGATGAAGGCCAGGGGCCCCACCGTCTTGCCACGAGGGTGGGGGCGCGCCCCCTACCTCGTGGGCCCCCTGTTGCCTCTCCGACTCCAACTCCACCTCCATATATTGAGTTTCGATGACAAAAAAATCAGAGAGAAGAAATCATGGCGTTTATGATACGGAGCTGCCGCCAAGCCCTAAAACCTCTCGGGAGGGCTGATCTCGAGTCCGTTCGGGGCTCCGGAGAGGGGAATCCGTCGCCATCGTCATCATCAACCATCCTCCATCACCAATTTCATGATGCTCACCGCCGTGCATGAGTAATTCCATCGTAGGCTTGCTGGACGGTGATGGGTTGGATGGGATCTATCATGTAATCGAGTTAGTTTTGTTAGGGTTTGATCCCTAGTGTCCACTATGTTCTGAGATTGATGTTCCTATGACTTTGCTATGCTTAATGCTTGTCACTAGGGCCCGAGTGCCATGATTTCAGATATGAACCTATTATGTTTTCATCAATATATGAGTGTTCTTGATCCTATCTTGCAAGTCTATGGTCACCTATTATGTGTTATGATCCGTTAACCCCGAAGTGACAATAATCGGGATACTTACCGGTGATGACCGTAGTTTGAGGAGTTCATGTATTCGCTATGTGTTAATGCTTTGTTCCGGTACTCTATTAAAAGGAGACCTTAATATCCCTTAGTTTCCGTAAGGACCCCGCTGCCACGGGAGGGTAGGACAAAAGATGTCATGCAAGTTCTTTTCCATAAGCACGTATGACTATGTTCGGAATACATGCCTAGATTATATCAATGAACTGGAGCTAGTTCAGTGTCACCCTAGGTTATGACTGTTACATGATGAACCACATCCGGCATAATTCTCCATCACCGATCCATTGCCTACGAGCTTTCCATATATTGTTCTTCGCTTATTTACTTTTCCGTTGCTATTGCTATCATCAATACAAAATACCAAAAACATTACTTTTACTACTGTTACCTTTTGCTACCGTTATCACCACTATCATATTACCTTGCTACTAAACACTTTGCTACAGATATTAAGTTTCCAGGTGTGGTTGAATTGACAACTCAGCTGCTAATACTTGAGAATATTCTTTGGCTCGCCTTGTGTCGAATCAATAAATTTGGGTTGAATACTCTACCCTCGAAAACTGTTGCAATCCCCTATACTTGTGGGTTATCAAGGCCCACAAGGGTGGAGGGCGCGCCTGGGGGGGGGGGGGGGTAGGCGCGCCCCCTACCTCGTGGCCTCCTCTTTTGTGTCTTGCCGTAGGGTCCAAGTCTCCTGGGTCTTGTTCGTTGAGAAAATCACGTTCCCGAAGGTTTCGTTCCGTTTGGACTCCGTTTGATATTCCTTTTCTTTGAAACCCTAAAACGGGCAAAAAACAGCAATTCTGGGCTGGGCCTCCGGTTAATAGGTTAGTCCCAAAAATAATATAAAACTGGGTATCATTATTCTTTATAGCATACAAGTCATCACAATAATCATCATAGATAGCAACTTTGTTCTCATAATCAATTGGAACCTCTTCCAGAATAGTGGACTCATCACAAAATAAAGTCATGACCTCTCCAAATCCACTTTCATCAATATAATCATCATAAATATGAGGCATGCTTTCATCAAAATAAATTTGCTCATCAAAACTTGGGAGACAAAAAATATCATCTTCATCAAACATAGCTTCCCCAAGCTTGTGGCTTTGCATATCATTAGTCTCATGGATATTCAAGGAATTCATACTAACAAAATTGCAATCATGCTCATCATTCAAATATTTAGTGACAAACATTTTAATGCATTCTTATTCTAACACTTTGGCACAATTTTCCTTTCCATCATACTCACGAAAGATATTAAAAAGATGAAGCGTATGAGGCAAACTTAATTCCATTTTTTATAGTTTTATTTTATAAACTAAACCAGTGATAAAACAAGAAACTAAAAGACTCGATTGCAAGATCTGAAGATATACCTTCAAGCACTCACCTCCCTGGCAATGGCGCCAGAAAAGAGCTTGATGTCTACTACACAATCTTTTTCTTGTAGACGTTGTTGGTCCTCCAAGTGCAGAGGTTTGTAGGACAGTAGCAAATTTCCCTCAAGTGGATGACCTAAGGTTTATCAATCCGTAGGAGGCGTAGGATGAAGATGGTCTCTCTCAAGCAACCCTGCAACCAAATAACAAAGAGTCTCTTGTGTCCCCAACACACCCAATACAATGGTAAATTGTATAGGTGCACTAGTTCGGCGAAGAGATGGTGATACAAGTGGTATATGGATGGTAGATAAAGGTTTTTGTAATCTGAAAATATAAAAACAGCAAGGTAACTAATGATAAAAGTGAGCGTAAACGGTATTTCAATGCGTTGAAACAAGGCCTAGGGTTCATACTTTCGCCAGTGCAAGTTCCCTCAACAATAATAACATAATTGGATCACATAACTATCCCTCAACATGCAATAAAGAGTCACTCCAAAGTCACTAATAGCGGAGAACGAACGAAGACATTATGGTAGGGTACGAAACCACCTCAAAGTTATTCTTTCCAATCAATCCGTTGGGCTATTCCTATAAGGGGTGCTTTCAATGAGAGTTTCTCTGTGTCGTCGCCGTTAGGCTTGATGGCTCCTACTATCATCGATAGCGATGCGGTCCAGGGTGAGACTTTTCTCCCCTGACAGATCTTCGTATTTGGCGGCTTTGCACTGCGGGCTAATTCGCTTGGCCATCTGGAGCAGATTGAAAGCTACGCCCCTGGACATCAGGTCAGATTTGGAAGTTTGAATTACACGGCCAACATCCACGGGGACTTGATCTTCGACGGATTCAAGCCACAGCCGGGCGTGCCGCACTGTCGCGATGGGTATGACCTAGCTCTGCCACCTGACGGTACCCCAGAGGCCGCGCCCGCATCAGCTCCGACCCTTAGCTCCGAGCCAACTGCGCCAACCGAGGACGGGTGGCTAGACACCGCCTCAGGGGCTGCAGTCTCGACGGTGATCGAGCCAAACACCAGCATAATCCTCTGCGCGGCCCGTGACTCCAAGGTGCCGGACTCTCTTCCGGACCCCGAACCATCCGCGCCCCTGCCAATCGAATCCGATTGGGCGCCGATCATGGAATTCACCGCCGCGGATATCTTTCAGCACTCGCCCTTCGGCGACATTCTGAATTCACTAAGGTCTCTCTCTTTGTCAAGAGAGCCCTGGCCAGATTATGGCCAACAGGATTGGGATGCGGACGACGAAGAAATTTGACGCCCACCCACCACCCACTTTGTAGCCATTGTCGATGATTTAACCGACATGCTCGACTTCGACTCCGAAGACATCGACGGTATGGACGACGATGTAGGAGACGAAAATGAACCAGCACCTATAGGGCACTGGAAAGCCACCTCGTCGTATGACATATACATGGTGGATACACCCAATGAAGGCAATGGCGACGAGATAGTGGAGGATGACCCCTCCAAGAAGCAACCCAAGCGCCGACGTCAGCGGCGCCGCTCTAAGTCCCGCCAAAGCAAAAGTGGTGATACCGGCACAGGAGATAATAACACTCCGGATAGCGCCGAAGACAACAAAAATCCCCTCCAGCAAGATTTAGAGCAGGAGGATGACGGAGCCAGCTCTCCTGAGAGAACGGCTGGCGGAGAGGAGGAGGACGACAATTACATGCCCCCCTCCGAAGAAGAGGCAAGCCTCGGCGACGATGAATTCACCATACCAGAGGATCCCGTCGAACAAGAGCGCTTCAAGCGCAGGCTTATGGCCACGGCAAATAGCCTGAAGAAAAAGCAGCAGCAGCTTCAAGCTGATCAAGATCTGCTAGCTAACAGATGGACTGAAGTCCTCGTGGACGAGGAATATAAACTCGAGCGTCCCTCCAAGAGTTACCCAAGGCGCAGGTTACTACCCCGACTGGAGGAAGAAGCGTATGATACGGCTGATCGGCCACCTCGTGGCCGCGATAGAGAGGCATTCCAGCAAAAAGCTCAGCCTCCACCCTAATGCCATCCAAATAAAAAGGCATGGGGAGATACGCCAGACCTGCGAGACATATTGGAGGACAAAGCAAAGCATTCAAGATCGATCTACGGATCACGAGGGCGCACCACTCTGCGAGACGGTAAACGTCACGCCTGAAGGAAATATGCCCTAGAGGCAATAATAATGCTATTATTTTATTTCCTTATATCATGATAAATGTTTATTATTCATGCTAGAATTGTATTATCCGGAAACATAATACTTGTGTGAATACATAGACAAACCAAACGTCACTAGCATGCCTCTACTTGACTAGCTCATTAATGAAAGATGGTTATGTTTCCTAACCATAGACATGTGTTGTCATTTGATTAACGGGATCACATTATTAGGAGAATGATGTGATTGACATGATCCATTCCATTAGCTTAGCACCCGATCATTTAGTATGTTGCTATTGCTTTCTTCATGACTTATATATGTTCCTATGACTATGAGATTATGCAACTCCCGTTTTCCGGAGGAACACTTTGTGTGCTACCAAACGTCACAACGTAACTGGGTGATTATAAAGGAGCTCTACAGGTGTCTCCAAAGGTACATGTTGGGTTGGCGTATTTCGAGATTAGGATTTGTCACTCCGATTGTCGGAGAGGTATGTCTGGGCCCTCTCGGTAATGCACATCACATAAGCCTTGCAAGCATTTCAACTAATGAGTTAGTTGCGAGATGATGTATTACGAAACGAGTAAAGAGACTTGCCCGAAACGAGATTGAACTAGGTATTGAGATACCGACGATCGAATCTCGGGCAAGTAAAATACCGATGACAAAGGGAACAACGTATGTTGTTATGCGGTCTGACCGATAAAGATCTTCGTAGAATATGTAGGAGCCAATATGAGCATCCAGGTTCCGCTATTGGTTATTGACCGGAGACGTGTCTCGGTCATGTCTACATAGTTCTCGAACCCGTAGTGTCCGCACGCTTAAGGTTTCGATGACAGTTATATTATGAGTTTATGAGTTTTGATGTACCGAAGTTAGTTCGGAGTCCCGGATGTGATCACGGACATAACGAGGAGTCTCGAAATGGTCGAGACATAAAGATTGATATATTAAACGGCTATATTCGGACAACCGGAAGTGTTCCGGGTAATTTCGGAGAAAACCGGAGAGCCGGAGGGTTACCGGAACCCTACCGGGAGAAGTAATGGGCCATATGGGCCTTAGTGGAGAGAGAGGGGCAGCCAGGGTGGGCCGCGCGCCTCCTCCCCCCTGGTCCGAATTGGACTAGGAGAGGGGGGGCGGCGCCCCCCTTTCCTTTTCCCTCCCCACTTCCTTCCCCCTCCTAGTAGGACTCCTACTCCTACTAGGAGGACTCCTCCTGGCGCGCCAATAGGGGCCGGCCGGCCTCCTCCCCTTGCTCCTTTATATACGGGGGGAGGGGGCACCCCTAGAGACATAAGTTGATCCACGTGATCATATTCTTAGCCATGTGCGGTGCCCCCTTCCACCATAATCCTCGATAATATTGTAGCGGTGCTTAGGCGAAGCCCTGCGACGGTAGTACATCAAGATCGTCACCACGCCGTCTGCTGACGTAACTCTACCCCGACACTTTGCTGGATCGGAGTCCGGGGATCGTCATCGAGCTGAACGTGTGCTAAAACTCGGAGGTGCCGTAGTTTCGGTGCTTGATCGGTCGGGCCGTGAAGACGTACGACTACATCAACCGCGTGGTGCTAAGGCTTCCGCTGTCGGTCTACAAGGGTACGTAGATCACACTCTCCCCTCTCATTGCTATGCATCACCATGATCTTGCGTGTGCGTAGGAAAATTTTGAAATTACTACGTTCCCCAAGAGTGGCATCCGAGCCTAGGTTTTATGTGTTGATGTTATATGCACGAGTAGAACACAAGTGAGTTGTGGGCGATATAAGTCATACTGCTTACCGGCATGTCATACTTTGGTTCGGCGGTATTGTTGGACGAAGCGGCCTGGACCGACATTACGCGTATGCTTACGCGAGACCGGTTCTCCCGACGTGCTTTGCACAAAGGTGGCTAGCGAGTGATAGTTTCTCCAACTTTAGTTGAACCGAGTGTGGCTATGCCCGGTCCTTGCGAAGGTTAAAACAACACCAACTTGACAAACTATCATTGTGGTTTTGATGCATAGGTAAGATTGGTTCTTGCTTAAGCCCGTAGCAGCCACGTAAAACTTGCAACAACAAAGTAGAGGGCGTCTAACTTGTTTTTGCAGGGCATGTTGTGATGTGATATGGTCAAGACATGATGCTAAATTTTATTGTATGAGATGATCATGTTTTGTAACCAAGTTATCGGCAACTGGCAGGAGCCATATGGTTGTCGCTTTATTGTATGCAATGCAATTGCGCTGTAATGCTTTACTTTATCACTAAGCGGTAGCGATAGTCGTGGAAGCATAAGATTGGCGAGACGACAACGATGCTACGATGGTGATCACGACGGTGCTTCGAAGATGGAGATCACAAGCACAAGATGATGATGGCCATATCATATCACTTATATTGATTGCATGTGATGTTTATCTTTTATGCATCTTATCTTGCTTTGATTGACGGTAGCATTTTAAGATGATCTCTCACTAATTATCAAGAAGTGTTCTCCCTGAGTATGCACCGTTGCGAAAGTTCTTCGTGCTGAGACACCACGTGATGATCGGGTGTGATAGGCTCTACGTTCAAATACAACGGGTGCAAAACAGTTGCACACGCAGAATACTCAGGTTATACTTGACGAGCCAAGCATATACAGATATGGCCTCGGAACACGGAGACCGAAAGGTCGAGCGTGAATCATATAGTAGATATGATCAACATAGCAATGTTCACCAATGAAACTACTCCATCTCACGTGATGATCGGACATGGTTTAGTTGATTTGGATCACGTAATCACTTAGAGGATTAGAGGGATGTCTATCTAAGTGGGAGTTCTTTAGTAATATGATTAATTGAACCTAAATTTATCATGAACTTAGTACCTGATAGTATCTTGCTTGTTTATGTTTGATTGTAGATAGATGGCCTGTGTTGTTGTTCCGTTGTATTTTATTGCGTTCCTTGAGAAAGCAAAGTTGAAAGATGATGGTAGCAATTACACGGACTGGGTCCGTAACTTGAGGATTATCCTCATTGCTGCACAAAAGAATTACATCCTGGAAGCACCGCTGGGTGCCAGGCCTGTTGCTAGAGCAACACCAGATGTTATGAACGTCTGGCAGAGCAAAGCTGATGACTACTCGATAGTTCAGTGTGCCATGCTTTACGGCTTAGAATCGGGACTTCAACGACGTTTTGAACGTCATGGAGCATATGAGATGTTCCAGGAGTTGAAGTTAATATTTCAAGCAAATGCCCGGATTGAGAGATATGAAGTCTCCAATAAGTTCTATAGTTGCAAGATGGAGGAGAACAGTTTTGTCAGTGAGCATATACTCAAAATGTCTGGGTATAACAATCACTTGATTCAATTGGGAGTTAATCTTCCAGATGATTGCGTCATTGACAGAATTCTCCAATCACCGCCACCAAGCTACAAGAGCTTCGTGATGAACTATAATATGCAAGGGATGAATAAGAGTATTCCCGAGCTCTTCGCAATGCTGAAAGCTGCAGAGGTAGAAATCAAGAAGGAGCATCAAGTGTTGATGGTCAATAAGACCACTAGTTTCAAGAAAAAGGGCAAAGGGAAGAAGAAGGGGAACTTCAAAAATAACAGGAAGCAAGTTGCTACTCAAGAGAAGAAACCCAAACCTGGACCTAAGCCTGAAACTGAGTGCTTGTACTGCAAGCAGACTGGTCACTGGAAGCGGAACTGCCCCAAGTATTTGGCGGATAAGAAGGATGGCAAGGTGAACAAAGGTATATGTGATATACATGTTATTGATGTGTACCTTACTAATGCTCGCAGTAGCACTTGGGTATTTGATACTGGTTCTGTTGCTAATATTTGCAACTCGAAACAGGGACTACAGATTAAGCGAAGATTGGCTAAGGACGAGGTGACGATGCGCGTGGGAAATGGTTCCAAAGTCGATGTGATCGCGGTCGGCATGCTACCTCTACATCTACCTTCGGGATTAGTATTAGACCTAAATAATTGTTATTTGGAGCCAGCGTTAAGCATGAACATTATATCTGGATCTTGTTTGATGCGAGACGGTTATTCATTTAAATCAGAGAATAATGGTTGTTCTATTTATATGAGTAATATCTTTTATGGTCATGCACCCTTAAAGAGTGGTCTATTCTTATTAAATCTCGATAGTAGTGACACACATATTCATAATGTTGAAACCAAAAGATGCAGAGTTGATAATGATAGTGCAACTTATTTGTGGCACTGCCGTTTGGGTCATATCGGTGTAAAGCGCATGAAGAAACTCCATACTGATGGGCTTTTGGAACCACTTGATTATGAATCACTTGGTACTTGCAAACCGTGCCTTATGGGTAAGATGACAAAAAACACCGTTCTCCGGTACTATGGAGAGAGCAACAGATTTGTTGGAAATCATACATACAGATGTATGTGGTCCGATGAATGTTGAGGCTCGTGGCGGATATCGTTATTTTCTCACCTTCACAGATGACTTAAGCAGATATGGGTATATCTACTTAATGAAACATAAGTCTGAAACATTTGAAAAGTTCAAAGAATTTCAGAGTGAAGTTGAAAATCATCGTAACAAGAAAATAAAATTCCTGCGATCTGATCGTGGAGGAGAATATTTGAGTTACGAGTTTGGTGTACATTTGAAACAATGCGGAATAGTTTCGCAACTCACGCCACCCGGAACACCACAGCGTAATGGTGTGTCCGAACGTCGTAATCGTACTTTACTAGATATGGTGCGATCTATGATGTCTCTTACTGATTTACCGCTATCGTTTTGGGGTTATGCTCTAGAGACGGCCGCATTCACGTTAAAGAGGGCACCATCAAAATCCGTTGAGACGACGCCTTATGAACTATGGTTTGGCAAGAAACCAAAGTTGTCGTTTCTGAAAGTTTGGGGTTGCGATGCTTATGTGAAAAAGCTTCAACCTGATAAGCTCGAACCCAAATCGGAGAAATGTGTCTTCATAGGATATCCAAAGGAAACTATTGGATACACCTTCTATCACAGATCCAAAGGCAAAACTTTTGTTGCTAAATTCGGAAACTTTCTAGAGAAGGAGTTTCTCTCGAAAGAAGTGAGTGGGAGGAAAGTAGAACTTGATGAGGTAACTGTACCTGCTCCATTATTGGAAAGTAGTACATCACAGAAACCAGTTTCTGTGACACCTACACCAATTAGTGAGGAAGCTAATGATGATGATCATGAAGCTTCAGAACAAGATACTACTGAACCTTGTAGATCAACCAGAGTAAGATCCGCACCAGAGTGGTACGGTAATCCTGTTCTGGAAGTCATGCTACTAGATCATGATGAACCTACGAACTATGGAGAAGCGATGGTGAGCCCAGATTCCGCAAAATGGCTTGAAGCCTTGAAATCTGAGATGGGATCCATATATGAGAACAAAGTATGGACTTTGGTTGACTTGCCCAATGATCGGCAAGCAATTAAGAATAAATGGATCTTTAAGAAGAAGACTGACGCTGACGGTAATGTTACTGTCTACAAAGCTCGACTTGTCGCAAAAGGTTTTCAACAAGTTCAAGGGATTGACTACGATAAGACCTTCTCACCCGTAGCAATGCTTAAGTCTGTCCGAATCATGTTAGCAATTGCCGCATTTTATGATTATGAAATTTGGCAGATGGATGTCAAAACTGCATTCCTGAATGGATTTCTGCAAGAAGAGTTGTATATGATGCAACCGGAAGGTTTTGTCGATCCAAAGGGAGCTAACAAAGTGTGCAAGCTCCTGCGATCCATTTATGGACTGGTGCAAGCCTCTCGGAGTTGGAATAAACGCTTTGATAGTGTGATCAAAGCATTTGGTTTTGTACAGACTTTTGGAGAAGCCTGTATTTACAAGAAAGTGAGTGGGAGCTCTGTAACATTTCTGATATTATATGTAGATAACATATTACTAATCGGAAATGATATAGAATTTTTGGATAGCATAAAGGGATACTTGAATAAGAGTTTTTCAATGAAAGACCTCGGTGAATCTGCTTACATATTGGGCATTAAGATCTATAGAGACAGATCAAGACGCTTAATTGGACTTTCACAAAGCACATACCTTGACAAAGTTTTGAAAAGGTTCAAAATGGATCAAGCAAAGAAAGGATTCTTGCCTATGTTACAAGGTGTGAAATTGAGTAAGACTCAATGCCCGACCAATGCAGAAGATAGAGATAAAATGAAAGATGTTCCCTATGCTTCAGCCATAGGCTCTATCATGTATGCAATGCTGTGTACCAGACCTGATGTGTGTCTTGCTATAAGTCTAGCAGGCAGGTACCAAAGTAATCTAGGAGTGGATCATTGGACAGCGGTCAAGAACATCCTGAAATACCTGAAAAGGACTAAGGATATGTTTCTCATATATGGAGGTGACAAAGAGCTCATCGTAAATGGTTACGTTGATGCAAGCTTTGACACTGATCCGGACGATTCTAAATCGCAAACCGGATACGTGTTTACATTAAACGGTGGAGCTGTCAGTTGGTGCAGTTCTAAACAAAGCGCTGTGGCGGGATCTACATGTGAAGCGGAGTACATAGCTGCTTCGGAAGGAGCAAACGAAGGAGTCTGGATGAAGGAGTTCATATCCGATCTAGGAGTCATACCTAGTGCATCGGGTCCAATGAAAATCTTTTGTGACAATACTGGTGCAATTTCCTTGGCAAAGGAATCCAGATTTCACAAGAGAACCAAGCACATCAAGAGACGCTTCAATTCCATCCGGGATCTAGTCCAGGTGGGAGACATAGAGATTTGCAAGATACATACGGATCTGAATGTAGCAGACCCATTGACTAAGCCTCTTCCACGAGCAAAACATGATCAGCACCCAAGCTCCATGGGTGTTAGAATCATTATTGTGTAATCTAGATTATTGACTCTAGTGCAAGTGGGAGACTGAAGGAAATATGCCCTAGAGGCAATAATAATGTTATTATTTTATTTCCTTATATCATGATAAATGTTTATTATTCATGCTAGAATTGTATTATCCGGAAACATAATACTTGTGTGAATACATAGACAAACCAAACGTCACTAGTATGCCTCTACTTGACTAGCTCATTAATCAAAGATGGTTATGTTTCCTAACCATAGACATGTGTTGTCATTTGATTAACGGGATCACATTATTAGGAGAATGATGTGATTGACATGACCCATTCCATTAGCTTAGCACCCGATCGTTTAGTATGTTGCTATTGCTTTCTTCATGACTTATACATGTTCCTATGACTATGAGATTATGCAACTCCCGTTTGCCGGAGGAACACTTTGTGTGCTACCAAACGTCACAACGTAACTGGGTGATTATAAAGGAGCTCTACAGGTGTCTCCAAAGGTACATGTTGGGTTGGCGTATTTCGAGATTAGGATTTGTCACTCCGATTGTCGGAGAGGTATCTCTGGGCCCTCTCGGTAATGCACATCACATAAGCCTTGCAAGCATTTCAACTAATGAGTTAGTTGCGAGATGATGTATTACGAAACGAGTAAAGAGACTTGCCGGTAACGAGATTGAACTAGGTATTGAGATACCGACGATCGAATCTCGGGCAAGTAAAATACCGATGACAAAGGGAACAACGTATGTTGTTATGCGGTCTGACCGATAAAGATCTTCATAGAATATGTAGGAGCCAATATGAGCATCCAGGTTCCGCTATTGGTTATTGACCGGAGACGTGTCTCGGTCATGTCTACATTGTTCTCGAACCCATAGGGTCCGCACGCTTAAGGTTTCGATGACAGTTTTATTATGAGTTTATGAGTTTTGATGTACCGAAGTTAGTTCGGAGTCCCGGATGTGATCACGGACATAACGAGGAGTCTCAAAATGGTCGAGACATAAAGATTGATATATTAGACGGCTATATTCGGACACCCGAAGTGTTCCGGGTAATTTCGGAGAAAACCGGAGAGCCGGAGGGTTACCGGAACCCTACCGGGAGAAGTAATGGGCCATATGGGCCTTAGTGGAGAGTGTCGGTGTCAAAACCGGCGGATCCCGGGTAGGGGGTCCCGAACTGTGCGTCTAGGCTGGATGGTAACAGGAGGCAGGGAACACGATGTTTTGCCCAGGTTCGGGCCCTCTCGGTGGAGGTAAAACCCTACGTCCTGCTTAATTAATATTGATGATATGGGTAGTACAAGAGTAGATCTACCACGAGATCAAGGAGGCTAAACCCTAGAAGCTAGCCTATGGTATGATTGTTGTATATGGAGTTGATTGCCTACGGACTACAACCCTCCGGTTTATATAGACACCGGATAGGGTTAGGGTTACATAGAGTCGGTTACAATGGTAGGAGATCTTGAATATCCGCATCGCCAAGCTTGCCTTCCACGCCAAGGAAAGTCCCATCCGGACATGGGACGAAGTCTTCAATCTTGTATCTTCATAGTCCAGGAGTCCGGCTGAAGGTATAGTCCGGCTACCCGAACACCCCCTAATCCAGGACTCCCTCAGTAGCCCCTGAACCAGGCTTCAATGACGACGATTCTGGCGCGCAAATTGTCTTCGGCATTGCAAGGCGGGTTCCTCCTCCAAGTCCTTCATAGAAGATTGTAAACACCAAGAGTAGTGTCCGGCTCTACAAAGTAAGCTTCCACATATTGCCATAGAGAGAGTAATATTAACACAAATCAAATCTGCTGACGTATTCCGCAGTGCGTCATCATACTACAGCCAAGTCCTTCACTCGAATCGTTTTCACTTTTCCACCTCAGCGTGTTTTGCGAGGCGGTTTCCTTGGCACGTCTTGTCAAAGCAGAGATCGTGTGCCCCCCTTTTACGGGATTCTCATCAATACAGACGTGGGTAACCCAATCGTGCCCGTTAGCATGTTTTCTCGATTAAAGGCGAGTCCCAAACGGTTACGAGGAGGGCTCCTGGTATTCAACCTCTTATAAAGAGACCAGGGCCTTACTCATTTTCTCCAATTCCAAAACGAGTTCGCCCGTCACCTTGAGTTCCAACACCCTAGGCTCCAGATTCCGGGCGCCTCAGACCTTCGACAATGTCCAGTTCCGACCTTCAAGGCCGATGGATGCCCTCCTCCGTCACGGAGGAGGACGTGCTAAAGTTTAGAGAGGCTAAGTTCTTGACCGCCGAAATTTTGCACAGGTTGCCTGCTCAAAGGCAGGCTATCCCCAGTCCCCAGCCCGGTAAGAGCGTAGTGTTCGTGTCTCACTTCCTTCGGGGGTTAGGCTTCCCGATGGATCCCTTTGTGAGGGGACTGCTGTTTTATTACGGGCTAGAATTTCACGACTTAGCTCCGGAGTCCATCCTCCATATCTCCTCGTTTATCGTTGTATGCAAAGCGTTCCTCCGTGTTACCCCTCACTTCGGATTATGGCTCAAGACTTTCAAAGTGGAGCCGAAGATGATCAAGGGACGACACACAGAGTGCGGATGCGCTGTTATAAGCAAAAATGCTGATGCTCCATGGCCCGAGGGCTCTTTTCAAGAGGAGCTAGGCTTGTGGCAGCGAGAGTGGTTTTATATCACCACTCCCCGGAGCACCAAGTGGGTGGCGCTTCCTGCCTTTCGCTCGGGTCCCCCACCACGGCTAGCGTCATGGGTTAACAGAGGGTTAGATTGGGGTTTGCCCAAAGACGTGCCCTTGTTACAGGGCCGAATTAAGGATCTCTTGGAAGGAGACCTCAGCTTGGTCAAGGTGACGCAGGTCATGCTGATTCACCGAATATTGCCCGGCAAACGTCGCCCCCTTCGCCTGTGGGAGTTTAATCCAGAGGGACCGCGAGCTCTCCAGAAATTTATGGGCGCAACGCATGCGGAGATGTATAGACTGTTCTTCGGATCACAAGAGATGTGTCCGGATTTAACCGAGGACGCAGGCCTAAGCTGCAATCGCCCGGATACTCAAGTAAGCAACCTTGTGCCCGGACCTTCTATCCGTATACTTGTCATAAACTTGCCCCTAAAAGAGCCGTCCTTTTAAACAGGAGTGGATAGCGAAGGCAAAGCTGATCAGGTGTCCGGCTCCCCTTCCTGAAACCAGGACGGATCCCGTGCTGGTCAGGATGCTGGAGATAATGCCTTTGGAGGGGGAGGACAAGGAAGCTATGGCCTCCTCGAAGGAGGCTGCTCCGAAGGGAGGAACCGACAATTCCTCTCCTAAGGGGAAGAAGAGAGCCGCCTCTGACGACCCGGAAACCATGGCCTTGAAGCGGGGGAGAAAATCCTCGTCAGAGGGTCCGACGCCGGGGAATTCCTCGGCCGGACTACGCCCTCAAGGGGATCAGCCCTCCAGCGAGCCGTAAGTGGAGAAAGATTTTCCTTTTGAGGGACGAGGGAAATCCTTGATTTATATCTGAGAAGATTAACCAAACCTTTACCTTGTAGCTCGGACCTTAGCCCTTCTCAGCAGAGCTCGTCTTCGGGGGATCTCCTTCTGGAGATGATGGAGAGCGGAACGCCTCCCCCTGCCGTGCCGCCTAGCGAGGCGGGCGACCTTGAGATGTCGTCGCGGAGGGTTTCTCTGAATCCGGCAGGGGCGGAAGGTAGCTATGCGGCCCCCCCGAGGTTCTCCGCATCCGGCCTTCGAAAGAGGTCATGGGACAAGCCCGGCACCGTCTGGTGCTCGGCCGGAGGAGCTAAAGATTCTGCTGGGGCGAGCTTCTATCTCAGAGGAGCACCGCGCATTGATGGGCACGGTGGTTGAAAGGATTTCATCCGCAGAGAGCGGATTGTATGAGGTCGTCAAAAGTTTACTGACGGGTTTCGAGGTACATTAGATAATGTATACTTTTGTCAGTTGCGCATGAATAAGATGCACCCTGTGTAGATAGTAGCCCGTGAGACTCTGCGCGTCGTCAAGAAATGACGGCACGCGGAGGATCATAATCCCAGGTCTAAGATGTTACCTTTGAATGTAGGCGGCAGGGTGTCCGGAATCGAGCCGAACTGACGATTTTGCCGAACTAAAGCGGCAATTGGACGTGGCAGATGCCGACATCATGCTTGTCAATAAGCGGCTTGACGAGGCTCAAGGTATGGAATTCCTCGGGCGGCATCAGGTAAGAACAGTTTTATGCCTGTGTCTTACGATGTGTGTGCTTTGACGCAGATGGTGCAGCCGCCGTGGAGAGTCTTAGGGCAGAACTTGCCCGAGCTAAAGAACAAGGCAGTGAAAGTGATGCGGCCACCAGGAAAGCCCTTGAAGAGCTGAGAGCCGAACAGGCTGCTCATTGCCGAAGCAAGGAAGAGATGGCCGAGATGGCCGAAAAGTTAAAAAGCGCTACAGACCGTTGCAGACTTCTTGAAAAAGAAGACCAGGCGAAATAGACGGACTTAGAGAAGGCCGTTGCCAATGCCAAGGACGCGCGCTCTGCGATGAGAGCTGCGAAGGAGGATCTGCGTCAGGCCGAACAGATTGCGGCTGGAAAGCCCTTTATGCTGTGAAGGAAATTTTGCGATCCGAAGTTTGCTCCGTTGGACCGGATGTGGAGTGTGGAGGATACCTATCTGGACTTGGCAGCGAGTGCTGCTTATGCGACCGAACACTTTCGAGATCAGAAAGATCGCAAAGTGGAAAAGCTTTTCCGGTCGCAGTTTCACAATCCAGAGCATCCACTGGCAGTGGACGATCGTTTGGCTCAATGGGCCGAACTAAATAGGTTGTCTGGACTTGCCATGAAGTACGTCATGGGTCACCTGTGGCCGGGGAGATCGGAGCCGAAGAGTTATTTCAGCTTAGTGCAGCAATTCCTTGACGCGGTGCCGCGTATAAATGCAATGAAGAGGTCAGCATGCATAGAGGGCGCTAGGATGGCTCTTGCCCGTGTTAAGACATACTGGGCAGAGATGGAGACCACCGTTGTTGTGTCCCGAGATTCGGACAAAAGCCGAGTGCCCTCCGAGCACTATTTTCAGGAAGTTCTTGAAGGCGCTCGTCTAATAGAGACGCAGTGCCCGAAAGATGCTATGTTATGATAGCATATGTACTTGTAAAGTAATATTTTGATAAACTGTAGTGGCCTTTTTTATACTTGTGCCTCCAAGTATTGGGAACACCTCCTGTGCGGCCGTTTTAAGATATATATGTATACAAAATCTGAAAGATGGCAGTCGTTGGCTTCAGCCCCCACGCACATAGTGCGGGGGTGCTCGCAGAAGACGCATTTTCACACTTAACCCAACGTCTTGGTCCTACAAAGGAGGTGATAGCGCAGCGGGCCAGGCAACCGGACTATAATGCTTTAACACTTTCACTTAGCCATAGGATCTTGATAGTGAGACTATTTAGGTAGCCCCTTGGTGGCGACTGCACTCGCCCGAGTTCGGGGCGCGTATGTGCCTGACCGGGAAGCGGCCCTTCATTAAAGTGGAGGAATCCGATAGATTCCGATAGGTCCTCGAGTGGCTGACCAGTCTCACGCTACATCATGACAGTCAGTTTTCGGCTTTCTCTACTGAGGTGCTCGCCCGGCCAAACCGGGGCACAATCGCAGTAGTTCTCCTGGTGCTACCTTAGCCGATAGAGCGGAACGGAAGGTAGCCGAACTCAGGAGCCGGGCAACCCAACATTTGAGCAAAGACATGATTCGGAGCTGATGCATATAATGCCAAAACTCGCGACGCCGAACACTCCCTAAGGTGTTCAGTCTTTATGAGTGCGGGCGAAACAACACTCTTTATTATTAAAAAACCCCTAGTGTCCAGGTACGTGCAAAAATTCTGACGTGGCCACATGCCAAGATACCAGCCTCCTCCTTGGTTATATCAGAAAGAAAAAACCAGGGGATGTGTAGCAACAAGAGACAGTAAAAAAGGTTTACGCAGGGTCTTAATCTAAAAAGAATCCTTTAGGACGGGTCCCTACTGCACGTCTGCGCCTGTGTCTCCGTTGTGCCGTATCCTGGACGGGCGCCGCACGACGTTCATCTGTAAAAGAGAGGAACTGAGTTGAAAACGGGTCGTGCCGAAAAAGTTTAAAATAAACAAAGTATAAAGTAAAATATATAAGATTGATCTTTATTGTCTCTTATTGTATATGCGTGGAGCCCCTAGTGCGGGGGTATATGGCTTCTAGGCCTGCATCAATGATGATTTTGCACCGAACTCGTCTATCCGCGTTCGTGGTCTTGAATGACCTATTTCGAAGTTTTTTGGCTGGTGAGGCCATTTTGCTGTGGGGCTGTCAAAGCGGCCGCACAGTCCTCCGCTTGGGGAGGTGCACTTTAGTGCTTCCCCTTCAAAGAGATGATGCCTCGTGGACCGGGCATCTTAAGCGTGAGAGATGCATAATGCGGTATTGCGTTAAAGCGGGCGAAAGCTTCGCGTCCCAATAGTGCTTGATAGCGACTTGATAACGGGACGATATGGAAGGTCAGCTTTTCACAGCGGAAGTTATCGGCAGAGCCGAATATAACTTCGAGCCGGAGAAAACCCATACAATGGGTGTCCGGACCAGGTGTTACCCCTTGAAAGGAGGTTTTGCTGCGGCGGATTCTTGCTGGGTTTATCCCCATGTGCTGGATTGTATCCTGATATATCAGGTTTAGTCCACTGCCGCCGTCCATAAGGACATTTGAAAACTGGAGTCCGCCAATTATTGGATCGAGTATCAAGGCAGTCCAGCCTACATTCTTGATATTTCTAGAGTAATCTAGTTGATCGAAGATGATCGGTTTTGACAACCAGTGGCAGGACCCTTTGGCGATGGGCCGTGTGGTGCGTAGCTTTAAGGGCGCCGCACGTTTTGTTATGTGAAGTGAGTTCACTGTTTTTACTTCTTGTGGGAAGTTCTTTTGTTTCCCGGTGCTCTGCTTTTGGGGTTCGTCCTCGTCTTTGCTTGGTGTGTCGAGCCCCTTGTGTTCGGCATTGAGTCTGCCGGATTGTTTGAAAACCCAACAGTCCCTGTGGGTATGGTTAGCAGGCTTCCCGGGAGTACTGTGTATCTGACATATCCTGTCCAGGATTTTATTTAGGTTGGATGGATCGTCCCTGTTATCCTGGGGGGGGGGGCGATTTTGCCTGATTTTGTCGTGAGCCTTTGAATCCGGCATTGACTGCCATGCTCTTCGGACTTTTGTCCTTAGTCCAGCGATGGTCCTTGTTGCGTCACGGTTTTCCGTTTCCATCCCTAGTTTCGGATGTACTTGGGTCGCTGGGGCTGCACCTTGCCAACCAGCTGTCCTCCCCTGCACAAAAGCGGGTCATGAGGCTTGTTAGTGCGGCCATTGTTCTTGGCTTTTCTTGGCCGAGGTGTCTGGCGAGCCATTCGTCTCGGACGTTATGCCTGAAAGCTTCTAAGGCTTCGGCGTCCGGACAGTCGACTATCTGATTCTTTTTAGTGAGGAATCTATTCCAGAACTGTCGAGCTGATTCTCCGGGTTGTTGAGTTATGTGACTAAGATCGTCTGCATCCGGAGGGCGGACATAGGTCCCTTGAAAGTTTTCTCGGAAAGCATCCTCGAGCTCTTCCCAGCTTCCAATTGTGTTTTCGGGAAGGCTTTTAAGCCAATGCCGGGCTGGCCCTTTAAGCTTAAGGGGTAAATATTTTATGGCGTGGAGATCATCTCCTCTAGCTATGTGTATGTGGAGGATATAATCCTCGATCCAAACTCCAGGGTCTGTTGTTCCATCATATGCCTCTATGTTTACGGGTTTGAATCCCTCTGGAAATTCATAGTCCAGGACATCATCGGTGAAACATAGGGGGTGTGCGGCGCCCCTGTATTTGGGTGTGCCGGATTCTGATGATGGCTTCATAGCGTTGCTTACGAGAGCTTGCTTTCTTGGCCCATAAATGGACCTGACTGGGCCATGATGCGAATCCTTAAGTGGGTCGCATGCTGATTTAGGTGCGGTGCCGCTTGCCGCTTTATGGGGTCGTCTATCCGACCGTGTGGCTTTCTCATTTTTTGAATGCGAGGGCTCTAGGGCCTCTTCGTCGAATTCAGGCAGTAGCTTTCTTTTCGGATAGCTTTTAGTGCGGCGACTGTCGCCGTATTTATCTGCGGTATTGATTACTTTGCTCCATCTAATCCGGAGTGCATCTTCTGCTGTTTTTAGCTTCCGCTTCTACTTTTTTAGGCTGCGTGCAGTTGCAACGAGCCTCTCGTGGAGATTCTTCTGCTCCATAGGTTTATTCGGTGTGAGGTCGTCCGGAATGCCGTTTTCGCCGGAGGAGGGATGTTCGGTTTCTCTATCCGTGTTGCCCTGTTCGGACGGTTGCTCTAAGGCCTGCTCGTCGTCTGCCGGCTCGTCCTGCTCTATGGCTGGGTTTTTGTCGAGGCGGGGCTTTGGTCGGCGTTTATGCCGACGCTTTGATTGCTTTTCGGGGGGTCGATCTCCCGTCCCATCCCCTTTTTCCTCGTTGTCGCTTCCTTTAGGGGTATCCACCATGTACACATCGTGAGATGAGGTGGCTGTCCAATGCCCTATGGGCGTTGGTTCGTCGGTATCTCCTGCATCGTCATCCATGCTGTCGATGTCTCCGGAGTTGAAGTTGAGCAAGTCGTTTAAATTGTCGACAGTGGCTACCAAGTGGGTGGTGGGTGGGCTTTGAATTTCTTCATCGTCCGTATCCCATCCTTGCTGACCATAGTTCGGCCAGGGCTCTCCTGATAAGGAGAGAGACTTGAGAGAGTTCAGGATATCGCCAAAAGGTGAGTGCTGAAAGATGTCTGCGGCGGTGAACTCCATTATCGACGCCCAACCGGATTCGATCAGCAGGGGCGCGGGGGGTTCGGAGTTCGGAAAGGAGTCCGGATCCTCGGAGTCACGGATCATGCAGAGTGCGGGGCTAGCGTTCAGCTCGATCGCCTTTGAGATCGAAGCCCCCGAGGTGACGTCCAACCGCTCATCCTCGGTTGGCGCAATAGGCTCCGGGTTAGGGGTCGGAACCGATGCGTGTGCGGCCTCCAGGACACTGTCCGGAGGCAGAGCTAGATCATGCCCCTCGAGATAGTGCGGCGCGCTTGGCGGTGGCTCGAACCCGTCGAAGATCAAGTCTCCGCGGATGTCAGCCGTGTATTTTAAGCTTCCAAACCTGACTTGATGGCCAGGGGCATAGCTTTCGATCTGCTCCAGGTGGCCGAGCGAATTGGCCCGCAGAGCGAAGCCGCCAAAGACGAAGATCTGTCCGGGGAGAAAAGTCTCACCCTGGACCGTATCGTTGTTGATGATCAAAGGAGCCATCGGGCCGAAAGGCAACGACACAGAGGAACTCTCAATGAAAGCACCAATGTCGGTATCAAAACCGGCGGATCTCGGGTAGGGGGTCCCGAACTGTGCCTCTAGGCCGGATGGTAACATGAGGCAGGGAACACGATGTTTTACCCAGGTTCGGGCCCTCTCGGTGGAGGTAAAACCCTACGTCCTGCTTGATTAATATTGATGATATGGGTAGTACAAGAGTAGATCTACCACGAGATCAAGGAGGCTAAACCCTAGAAGCTAGCCTATGGTATGATTGTTATATATGGAGTTGATTGCCTACGGACTACAACCCTCCGGTTTATATAGACACCGGATAGGGTTAGGGTTACATAGAGTCGGTTACTGAAGGAAATATGCCCTAGAGGCAATAATAAAGTTATTATTTATTTCCTTATATCATGATAAATGTTTATTATTCATGCTAGAATTGTATTAACCGGAAACATAATACATGTGTGAATACATAGACAAACAGAGTGTCACTAGTATGCCTCTACTAGACTAGCTCGTTAATCGAAGATGGTTATGTTTCCTAACCATAAACAAAAGAGTTGTTATTTGATTAACGGGATCACATCATTAGAAGAATGATGTGATTGACTTGACCCATTCCGTTAGCTTAGCACTCGATCGTTTAGTACGTTGCTATTGCTTTCTTCATGACTTGTACATGTTCCTATGACTATGAGATTATGCAACTCCCGTTTGCCGGAGGAACACTTTGTGTGCTACCAAACGTCACAATGTAACTGGGTGATTATAAAGGAGCTCTACAGGTGTCTCCAAAGGTACATGTTGGGTTGGCGTATTTCGAGATTAGGATTTGTCACTCCGATTGTCGGAGAGGTATCTCTGGGCCCTCTCGGTAATGCACATCACATAAGCCTTGCAAGCATTGCAACTAATGAGTTAGTTGCGAGATGATGTATTACGAAACGAGTAAAGAGACTTGCCGGTAACGAGATTGAACTAGGTATTGAGATACCGACAATCGAATCTCGGGCAAGTAACATACCGATGACAAAGGGACCAACGTATGTTGTTATGCGGTCTGACCGATAAAGATCTTCGTAGAATATGTGGGAGCCAATATGAGCATCCAGGTTCCGCTATTGGTTATTGACTGGAGACGTGTCTCAGTCATGTCTACATTGTTCTCGAACCCGTAGGGTCCGCACGCTTAAGGTTTCGATGACAGTTATATTATGAGTTTATGAGTTTTGATGTACCGAAGGAGTTCGGAGTCCCGGATGAGATCGGGGACATGACGAGGAGTCTCGAAATGGTCGAGACGTAAAGATCGATATATTGGACGACTATATTCGGACATCGGAAAGGTTCCGAGTGGTTCGGGTATTTTTCGGAGTACCGGGGAGTTACGGGAATACGGGAGAAGAAGTATATGGGCCTTATTGGGCTTTAGGGGAGAGGGAGAGGCAGGCGGCGCGCCCCCAAGGCCTAGTCCGAATTGGACTAGGGGGAGGGGCTGCGCCCCCTCCTTCCTTCTCTTCCCTCTTCCCCTTCCTTGTCTCCTACTCCTACTACATGGAAGGACTCCTAGTTGGACTAGGAAAGGGGGAATCCTACTCCCGGTGGGAGTAGGACTCCCCTAGGGCGCGCCATAGAGAGGGCCGGCCCTCCCCTCCTCCACTCCTTTATATACGGGGGCAGGGGGCACGCCATAGACACACAAGTTGATCCACGTGATCATATTCTTAGCCGTGTGCGGTGCCCCCTTCCACCATAGTCCTCGATAATATTGTAGCGGTGCTTAGGCGAAGCCCTGCGACAGTAGTACATCAAGATCGTCACCACGCCGTCGTGCTGACGGAACTCTTCCCCGACACTTTGCTGGATCGGAGTCCGGGGATCGTCATCGAGCTGAACGTGTGCTAGAACTTGGAGGTGCCGTAGTTTCGGTGCTTGATCGATCGGGCCGTGAAGACGTACGACTACATCAACCAAGTTAACACTTCCATTGTCGATCTACAAGGGTACGTGGATCACACTCTCCCCCTCTCGTTGCTATGCATCACCATGATCTTGCGTGTGCGTAGGAATTTTTTTGAAACTACTACGTTCCCCAACAGTTACAATGGTAGGAGATCTTGAATATCCGCATCGCCAAGCTTGCCTTCCACGCCAAGGAAAGTCCCATCCGGACACGGGACGAAGTCTTCAATCTTGTATCTTCATAGTCCAGGAGTCCGGCTGAAGGTATAGTCCGGCTACCCGAACACCCCCTAATCTAGGACTCCCTCAGAGAGAGAGAGGGGCAGCCAGGGTGGGCTGCGCGCCTCCTCCCCCCTGGTCCGAATTGGACTAGGAGAGGGGGGGCGGCGCCCCCCTTTCCTTTTCCCTCCCCACTTCCTTCCCCCTCCTAGTAGGAGTCCTACTCCTACTAGGAGGAGGACTCCTCCTGGCGCGCCAATAGGGGCCGGCCGGCCTCCTCCCCTTGCTCCTTTATATACGGGGGCAGGGGGCACCCCTAGAGACATAAGTTGATCCACGTGATCATATTCTTAGCTATGTGCGGTGCCCCCTTCCACCATAATCCTCGATAATATTGTAGCGGTGCTTAGGCGAAGCCCTGCGACGGTAGTACATCAAGATCGTCACCACGCCATCATGCTGACGGAACTCTACCCCGACACTTTGCTGGATCGGAGTCCGGGGATCGTCATCGAGCTGAACGTGTGCTAAAACTCGGAGGTGCCATAGTTTTGGTGCTTGATCGGTCGGGCCGTGAAGACGTACGACTACATCAACCGCGTTGTGCTAACGCTTCCGCTGTCGGTCTACAAGGGTACGTAGATCACACTCTCCCCTCTCGTTGCTATGCATCACCATGATCTTGCGTGTGCGTAGGAAAATTTTGAAATTACTACGTTCCCCAACAACGCCGGATAGAGTAAAAGCAAATCCGGCCGGGCCGAACACAGCGGGCAGGACCCATTCGAGCCGCGTCGCGATATAGCCCAATACAGAGGCACCGCACACCCCTTATGCTTCACAGACGAAGTAATGGAACATCAATTTCCAGAAGGTTTCAAACCTGTAAACATTGAATCATACGACGGCACAACAGATCCCGCGGTATGGATTGAGGATTTCCTCCTCCACATCCACATGGCCCGCGGTGATGACTTACACGCCATCAAATACCTCCCACTAAAGCTCAAAGGACCAGCGCGACATTGGCTTAACAGCTTGCCAGCGGACTCCATTAGCTTTTGGGAAGATCTGGAAGCCGCATTCCTCGATAACTTTCAGGGCACTTATGTGCGACCACCAGACGCCGATGACTTGAGCCACATAATTCAGCAGCCAGAAGAGTCGGCCAGGCAATTCTAGACTAGGTTCCTTACAAAGAAAAATCAAATCGTCGACTGTCCAGATGCGGAGGCCTTAGCGGCTTTCAAGCACAACATCCGAGACGAGTGGCTAGCCCGGCACCTTGGTCAGGAAAAGCCGAAATCTATGGCAGCCCTCACGACGCTCATGACCCGCTTTTGTGCGGGAGAAGACAAATGGCTGGCTCGCAGTAATAACATATCAAAGAACCATGGTACCTCAGACACCAAGGACGGCAATAGCAGGTCACATCGCAACAAGCATAAGCGCCGCATTAACAGTGAA
Source organism: Triticum urartu (assembly GCF_056163025.1). NCBI lineage: Eukaryota > Viridiplantae > Streptophyta > Magnoliopsida > Poales > Poaceae > Triticum > Triticum urartu. Next base: position 720,320,175 of record NC_141874.1, on the reverse strand, counting down.
AGTACTGAGGATACGACAGTCAATGCCGGATTCAAAGGCTCTAAACCCGGTCAGTGGAAAAAGCCATTCAAACAAAGTACGCCGGGTCCGTCCAGCTTGGACCGTATACTGGATCACTCGTGTCAAATACACGGCACCCCAGACAAGCCAGCAAATCACACCAACAGGGATTGTTGGGTGTTCAAGCAGGCCGGAGTTAATTGCCGAAAACAAGGACAAGGGGCCGCATAGCGATGACGAGGAAGAACCCCGGCAGCCGCACATTGGAGGACAGAAAAGGTTTCCCCCGCAAGTGCGGACGGTGAACATGATATACGCAACCCACCTCCCCAAGAGGGAGCGGAAGCGTGCGCTCAGGGACATATATGCGTTGGAGCCAGTCGCCCCAAAGTTCAACCCTTGGTCCTCCTGTCCGATCACCTTCGATCGCAGGGACCACCCCACTAGTATCCGTCATGGCGGATTCGCCGCACTGGTCCTAGACCCAATCATCGACGGATTTCACCTCACTCGAGTCCTTATGGACGGTGGCAGCAGCCTGAACCTGCTTTATCAGGACACAGTGCGCAAAATGGGTATAGACCCCTCAAGGATCAAACCCACAAAAACAACCTTTAAGGGCGTTATTCCAGGCGTAGAGGCCCACTGCACAGGCTCCATTGCACTGGAAGTGGTCTTTGGATCCCCGGATAACTTCCGAGAAGAGTTAATCTTCGATATAGTACCGTTCCGCAGTGGTTATCACGCGCTGCTTGGACGAACTGCATTTGCTAGATTCAATGCGGTACCGCATTATGCATACCTCAAGCTCAAGATGCCAGGACCTCGCGGAGTTATTACAGTCAATGGAAACACAGAGCGCTCTCTCCAAACAGAGGTGCACACCGCGGCCCTTGCAGCAGAAGCGCAAAGCAGCCTCTCAAGGCAATCTACCAGTTCGGTGTTTCAAAGCCCAGACACGTTCAAGCGCGCTCGGGGCAATCGGCAAATAGACCGCCTGGCGCGATCTGAGCTCGCGTAGCAATATGGCGGCCACCCCAATCCTAGCCCAACGGCGATATTCGTGTCGCGCGTACATAATTACACATTAAAAATACCATGGGCACAGGTGGGGAGGGGGGGGGCACAACTGCGGCACGCCCCAAAATGCGGCCTAAACCGCACTAGGGGCTTCCCGTTTGGTTATTTTTCTTTTTATTTCAGGACTTTAATCTCTGGAAACACTGTCCGGCAGCTCTATTGCCGAACACATGATACATCAACCAAGGAGGCAGACATCTACGTTATACAACGGAATTCTCATGTTGATTACAGATTTCATATCATTCCTCAGCTCGTCCTTGGAAGGGACATAGTCCTACTCTTTTGCTTATTGCACCATCTGTATCACTCTGCTTTAATGCAATTTTTTAATAAACAATGCATGACATTACGACTATTATTGCATTCTTGTTATATATATTTATGTGTTCATTAATGACGCCTTGCAACCGTACACTCTGGTACGGCCAATACACCAGGGGCTTACCTACCCCAGAATGCGGTGTGAAAAGTCCGAACACTTTCACAAGTCTGGCACCCCGAACTTATAGCATTATATGCATCAGCTCCGAATCATGTCTTTGGTCAAATGTTGGGTTTGCCCGGCTCCTATGTTTTGGTACCTTACGTTCCGCTCTATCGACTAAGATAGCGCTAGGAGAACTACTGTGATTGTGCCCCGGTTCTGCCGGGCTGAGCACCTCAGTAGAGAAAGCTAAAACTGACTGTCATGATAAGGCGAGAGACTGGTCGCTGTTCGGCGAGGTTTTTCGAGTCCTTAAAGACTCATGCCGCTTAGGGCGAGGGGCCGGCTCTGTCCGGCTTACAGGCGTGTATCGCGCCCCGAATTCGGCCTTCGAATAACAGGGGCTTCGCCCATATTTAAAATTATAGAATTCTATGGCTAAGTGAGAGTGATAAAGCATCATTAGTCTGGTTGCCTTGTTCGTTGTGCTGAACACCTCCCTCGAAGGACCCAAACATGGGAACAAGAGTGCTCAGGTTTATCCCGAACACCCCAGCACTCGTGGCATGGGGGCAGAAGCCGAGGACTAGCCATCTCTCAGATTGGATAAACAGCCAAATAGAAGGTAATATTTTAAATTTTAACAAGCGTTCCATAGCGAATACGATACACGTTTTCATACATACAGGACCAAACGAGCAAGTCTCATTCAAATATTACATTTTGTGAACACTCATCCGCGATAAGGCGGGCACCCGACAGAACACCCTCGTAGTACATCTCGGGGCGGCGGTGCTCCTTGCCCTCCGGTGGCCCCTCCTTGATCAGCTTCACGTCGTCTAGATTGACCCATTGCATTTTTACACGGGCGAAAGCCCAGCGTGCACCTTCAATGCAGATGGATCGCTTGACGACCTCCAGCCGTGGGCGTCGCCAGGCCGAAGAAGCTGTTCGGAAGGGCGTCGCCAGGCCACAACCGGACTATGAAGCCCTTCATGGCCTGATCGGCCGCCTTATGTAGCTCGACCATCTGCTTCAGCTGGTCGCTCATTGGCACCGGATGTTCGGCTTCAGCATACTGAGACTAGAACAGCTTCTCCGTCGAGCTCCCGTCCCCTGCCTGGTAAAATTGTGCGGCCTCGGACACACTGCGGGGAAAATCTGCGAATGCTCCTGAAGAGCTCCGGATTCGGGTAAGTAATCGGTAATTCACTCTTACATGCTTGCTTTGCATATAGAAAGCCTTACCCGCCGCTATCTTCTTCATCGCGTCGATCTCCTGAAGGGCCTTCTGGGCCTCGGCCTTGGCACTCTTCGCGCTCTCACGGGTCGCGGCAAGTTCAGACTCTCGCATCTTCAAGTCAAGCTCCAACGCCTCGTGCTTCGTCACGAGAGCCTGGAGCTCTTGCTGCACCTCGCCCACCTGAGCCTCGTGCCTCTCCCGCTCGGTGCTCTCCTTGGCCGCTGTATCTTCGGCCTTGGTCAGCGCTTGCTTCAGGGTCGCCACCTCGGCCGTGGCCCCTGGCAAAACATACAATGATCCTGTCATTCTGCAATCATGCCCTTTCTTATATATACATATATCTATAGACGGGGCACTACTTACCCTTGTTCTCCTCGAGCTGCCTCTTGACAAGGCCGAGCTCTTTCTTGGACCCATCGAGGTCCTGCTTCAGTACGGCGACCTCCCCAGCTAGTGCGGCGGACGCCAGCAGAGAAGCCTGCATATGCATATTGACATACTTATATTAGACTCCTGCGATATTATTTGATCCTCTGTTCGACTTTTCTTTGCGAACACCGAACAAAGCATCAGGGGCTACGTTCTATGTGGTAATACTTCTACTACATTTTAAAACACTTACCTCGAAGCCTGTTTGTCGTGGTTTTGTCACGGCAGATGTCCTAGAGAAAGGACTTGGTCGTGGAGCCATCGCGACAGGTTAGCTTGAAGGGGTTAAAGCGGACACAGGGACGCAAGAGAGTTTATACTAGTTCGGCCCCTTTGATGAAGGTAAAAGCCTACGTCTAGTTCTGATGGAATTGATGGGGTTTCGATGACCAGTGAGCAAACAAGCTTCGCCTATGTCTCGAGTTGTTTTCTGTTGTCCTTGAACCGCTGCCGGGTCATCCCCTTATATACACGGGTGACGCCCGTCGGTTCACAGAGTCCCAATACCGGCTCATAGATGTGTCCGGTTTGGTCTCTAATTATTCCTAACTTACAATACAAGTTAAATACCAACGTCGGTTTACGGCTACAGGCCTTGAACCGACTGTGGGCCTTGAGCCCTCATCTGCCTTCTTGGGCTTTAACATACATAACTACTGACGAAGTTAACCCGACCCAGATAGGCCGGTTTACGCCCAGTAGTGATATCCCCAACATTAGGCCCCTGATTGATTTGAACATGTTCATGTCAATCCTTTAGCAAAAATCTTCATCTTCAATATCTGCTTGTAGTTTGTTGAACCGCCGTGATGTCATCTTCTCTGGTCGTTGTAAACCAGCGTGACGTCACCTGTTATAAAGGACCTTAATAGGTCTGCGACAATTAAGGCGACATCTTCATTTCCAAACCCATGGTCCCTTGATTTTTGCGCCTGACTCTTGTCCATTGCCTTATAAATAGGACCGAAGGGTCATTTCTTTTTCCCCTCCGTGCCCTTGTGCTTCGTCTTCCTCGCGTCGCCCAGCTTCGGAGCTCCGCCGCCACCGTCAACCTCTGCATCAACCTTGGCCGTTGCATCAACCTGGGCGCACCAGAGCACCGCGGCAACCTTCCGCGTCTTTCTCATCTCCAGTAAATCTTCAATTCTTTTCAACACAGATCTGCTCTAGGGTTTCATGTTCTTCTAGTGTTCATCGCCTGTTTCATGTTCATACGATAACTCCCAGATGCATCTGTGAATCCTTACTCTGTGTAGCGGTAGTTTTTAGCATCCGCCTTCAGTTTCATGCCTCAAGACCATAGATCTATATGTATCTCTGCCCATTGATTCAGTACTGTTCTTTTTTGAACCTTGAATATTTTCGTTATTTTCTGAACTTGCTTCAGATCCGTCGCTGTAGAGAAGTCTTATGAAATATGTTTCTGTAAACTTACTCATCTGCTTCAATGTTTAGACCAGGCGGTTTAACTTTGTAGAAAAAATTGCCAAACCAGTATATACCATTAGTCCCCTTGTTGAACCGCCAGATGTTGTTGCTTCATAAAACTCCGGTTTAGATAGATCTGTCTCCGGTTTAACATTGCACATACCAATGTACCTTAATCAATGCATTTTTGAACCGGGATCACCTACCTTGTAGATTTCATCATGGCCAAGCAAGTATATGAGTGCAACTGGGTTCCTTCTCGCGTCACAGAGGCTCAACTACACGATTTAGTCCTGATCGGCGCCTTAGGCAGCAAAGATACCATCCATTGGAGAGCTCCTGGCAAAGAATGCCCTCCCACACCTCAAGAAGGAGAGGTCGTCGTTTTCGTAGATCACTTAGCCCGGGGCTTTAAGCCGCCCGGTTCTAAATTTTACCGGGACGTTTTAGCCGATTTTAAACTCCACCCACAAGACACTGGTCCCAACTCTGTTACAAACATGTGTCACTTCCAAGTGCTCTGTGAGGCATTCTTTCAAGAGGAGACCACAGTGGAGTTGTTCAGATACTGTTTCCATCTAAACCGCCGTACTGAGTTTTCTGATGGTTCCAATACGGAATTGGGCGGTGTGGCGATTCAGAAAAGGAAAGAGGTCACATACCCTCATGCCAAGCTGCATAGCCACCCCAAAGAGTGGAATCAAACATGGTTCTATTGCAAAGACACCTCCCCTGCTGGTGAAAATCCTTTGTGTGGCTTTCGTCCGGAGCGGCTTAGCAATACACACCCCTTTCCGCAAAGGTTGACTACCAAGGAGAGAAGCAAATACGCTCCTCAACTGTCAAAGCTCAGAGCCTTTATGGCCAATGGTTTAACAGGGGTTGATCTCGCTCGCTGTTGGATATCATGGAGCATACTACCCCTTAGTCAGCGCTCCGGTTTGATGTGCGAGTATACTGGCAGTGTTGATGACCCACTGCGACATGCTAACATCCAGCTCACCGACGAAGAGATCACAGAGGCCGTGAATAAGATGCTGAATGAACCGGAACACATCTGTGCTAAAACCGGCCTGCTTCCCTTCTGTGCCACCAACAAACCGCCAGCTGTAAGAGTTTGATTTTTCTTTTTGCTGAACCTGTTATTGATATATCTGGTCATTGTTTAATATCAGTGCATGTGTAACCAGGGCAATGATCTGTTTTGGAGCAAGAAACTGCCGCAGGAGAAACCAGAAAAACCAGACAAACCGGAAAGATCAACCCGGCAAAAGACTAAAGCTGTGAAGAAGACTGCCCATAGGAAAAGAACCACTGCATCCTCTAATCTAGCCCCTAATGATGATGTGGATAATCCGGACCTTGAGGTAGGGCTTGACTCACTTGGCTTATTTTTCATGCATCTTATTGATGGTGATATTTGTCAGGGTGATGCCGAAGCCAGCCATGCTAATGCTGCAGAGGTAATTATTCTCTCTTCCGATTCAGAACCTTTGCCTTCACTAAAAATCTGTCAGGCAAACCGGAAAGTTAAATTTTCTCATCCTCTTGCTTACTTGGATCCCAAATTTCTTATGAAGACCCAACAGCACGAAGCTCGCCGCACAACCCAGCACAGCGGCCAGGTAGTTACCTCCACCGGTTTACCGAACAGTCCGGTTCAGAAACGCCGTTCAGAGGTCTCTAATTTGATTCTCAGTGCTTGTCCTAAAGCGGGCTGTTTTCGTCAACCTCTTAATCCATTTGACTCCGATTATTAGGTTACTTCCCACTCATCCTCTGGCGAGTCATCGGCTACTCAGCTGCCACCGCTCAAAACGGTGCTTGGGTAAGCCATACTTATCTTAATATTTCCGGTACATCACCTTGGAACATATGCTGTATTTGACTTTGTTATTACTTTCTGGGTCAGGCCTAGGCCGAGCAAGAAGGCTCGCCTGGATAAAGCGGCCGAGGAGGATGCCGTCCCTGAACCGGGCAAAACACCAGATGTTGAAGCGGCTATTCCTGAAGATATACCCAATGATCCACCGCAGCAAGACGATGATCTTATTGCTGAAGAGAGGCCTATTGATACCTCAAATCCTGTCAACCAGCCCACAAGCCCCATCCGGATTGAGAAATCCACCGGTCCAACAAAGCCTACTGATAATCCAACGGCCCCAGTGCAAACCGGCGACGCCAAGGATGATGAAGTTGTTATCACTGGCATTGGCCATACAGAGCCAAGCAATCCTGTCGCTTTGTCCAAACATACTGCCAAGGAAGAATTTGCTGCCTTTGGCAGAGGAAAGTGGAATGCTGATCTAGCGACTTATGCTGCTCTGAACGCCCAAGATATCCATTCCGGCTACCTGAACCGGCTGTATACCAGTCGTGACTACGAAGCTGGTCTGGTTAACATGATGAAAGATAAATATGAGGTAACGTCCATATGCTCTTTCCTGCTTGTACATTTCAATCTTGTTAACTCTCCTAGCCCCCAAAGGCCGGTTTAGAATCTGCATCCAAACCTGGACTTGCTAATATAAATCCTAATGCTTCGGAACTCGCCGATGTAGCCCCCAAGGGCCGGTTCAACTTAGTTTAGTTAAACCGGGACTTTAAGTAATTGAGATCGCCGCATTAGAATATGTTCGAGCAAATAGCCATTAGCCCCCAAGTGCCAAGTTGAATACTTGTATTGATCTTGGGACTTTATAACCAAGTGAAATATGAAGATCAAATAGGCATTAGCCCCCAAGCGCCAAGTGCATAACTTGTTATGTGGTTGGTGCTTCAATTCTTGTACTGCTTGCTGAATCATATAACTGTCTGTATGCAGGCTAAGCTGAAGACAAAAGAGACCCAAATCGCCGATCTCCAAGAAAATCTGAAGTCCCAACAGACTGAAACCTCAAAAGCCAAAGAGGAGCTGACCAGCGCCTTAAGCGTCATGGAACAGCTTAAGAAGGATTTCAAGAAGGAGCGGGCGGATTGGGCTACTGAAAAATCCGCTTTAACCAAACGAGCAGAAGACGCCGAGGCTCCACTAAAACCGGTGGTGGATGAACTGACCAGCATAAAGCGGCACGTGTATGCCATGACCGTTGCTATCTTTGGTAAGCCGGTTTGATTTTTGAATTGATTCTGCCGTCTTACAGAGCTACCGGTTTGTTAACCCTTGGTCATATTTCAGGGACACACATTGGTCACTTGGGGTCAGATGTGCGGAAGAAATTGAAAGCCGCCTACACGTTGATCGAACAACTGTACGCTGGTGCCCAACGGATCATCTGTACTGCCTCCCACAATAAGCCGGCGCCCACTTTGATTTAGGACACTCTGATGAAACTGTCGGTGCTTCCTGCCCGGGTTGAAGAGCTGAAGAAATATGCTGCTCGAACCGGTGCGATCAATGCCTTAATCCGGGCAAAAGCTTGGGTGCCGGATTTTGATCCTATTGAAGCGGCTCAGGGCTATCCCAGCTTGAAGGAAGACGGGTCAGAGTTTAGTGAAGCGGATCTGCGAGCAATAAACCGGGAGGTGCGTCCGCTAGCTTGTCAATTGGCTGAAGAATCAGACTTGTCTCATTATCAAGCCCAATATGACAATCAAAACAAGCGAGTAGCTGCACCGATTCATGAAGCGGAAAATCTTATCCCTCCAATCCGTAAGCATACTTACGCTCCTGATATTGACCCGTCGTTGCTGATCCATGATGAAGCTGTCTTTCAAGCATTAATGGGAATCGACTGGACAGCTGTTGATTTCCAGCCGCTGGGTAAAGAAACTGAAGCTGAAGCGGTGCGGGATGATCCACAACCATCAGGCCGGGCTGGTGACCAAGCTTGAACCGGAAGCCGGTTTAAAACTACTTCTCCCTTGCGAAAAACAATGATCTTATTGTGGGCACCGTGTTGCCTTGTAATAAGCTAGCTGATACTTTTGATGTTGATATGCCTTCGTGCATAATTACTGCAACTTGCTCTTCCTTTGGGTGATGAACCTTCCAAAGTACTTTCTGCAATAAAAAATCTTAAAGTGCCACCACGGTTGTACCGTCAGGCGGAATATGATGTCTGCATACATCAAAACATCCGAATTTTTTAAGTATATGACCAAATTTTTGAGATACATAATACCTGCCATCGTTGGACGTGAAGTTGGCTTGGCCAATCTTGAAGCGGAGTTTTATAAACCCACACTGTTGGAGGAGATAGCAGCTCCTGTATATATATGATGCCGGTTTACCATGTAAACCGTGCTGGGTTATAATAAACACCGTGTTACTCCATAATAGGATTTTAACAAAAAATCAAACCGAGCAAATAGTCTCCGGATTAAAATGGACCGTGTTCTGTCAATTGACAGTTTGAACCGGCTTAAAACTTTGTCGGTTTAAAAAACACAATAAAAAGAAAGAAATATATTTCCAAAGAAAAATGTGAAGCAAAGGCAATGACAAAACCGTTTGCAAAAAGAGGCTTATTTGAGCTGATCAGATGGCGTTACCATGGTCGGACACGACCAAGCTCCCGATAGGTGTAGCTATGGTTCAAGTCAGCCAGGTCCCCAAATGAAACCGTGGCATTTATGCCGATCAAGTGGCATGGCAATGGTTCGGGTTCGACCAAGCCCCCAAGTGATTCTGTGGCCTTAGGCCGATCAAGAGGCATGACTGGTTCAGACGTGACCAAGTCCCCAAGTGATCTGGTGGCTCTCGCCTATCAAGAGGTATTGCATTGGTTCGGACACGACCAAGCCCCCAAGTGATATAACATGATGCTTTTGAAAAGCTAACTCAAGGGGTAAACCGGAGGCCGCTTTAGAACAACTCCGTGTAACCACACATGATGTAAAAGAACAGATACCCCACTTTAGCTGAGGTTCCGGTTTATTATATTTAATCATAATATATACATCATCGTAATATGTACATAAGTGGAGCCAATAGCTCAGGTATAGTAAGGCCGAAGATGAGCTATGTTCCACGGCCTGTTGGTCTCTTCCTCTGATGTACGTGAGACTTTATGCTCTCGAATATCGATCAGATAGTATGACCCATTGTGCAGATTCTTTTTGGAAACCCAAATCTTCTTCATAGGCGGTCCATTCCTGCAGTTAGTACCAATGTACCTGGCAAACACTTCACCATTCTGATTCTTAAACAGTTTATAGTTTGCATCAAAGGATTCATCAATGATAATGGGGTTAGCACAAGTGAAGCCAGATAAGTTGGATGGATCTGCTGAAAGTTCCTTTGCAGCAACCCATGTGGTTTTGGGGTACTGCTCAGGTTTCCAGTAAGAGCCATCTGCATTGATTTTCCTCACAAATCCAACACCCTCTTTCCTAGGGTTTCGATTCAGGATCTGCTTCTTGAGAACATCACATAGTGTCTGATGTCCTTTAAGACTTTTGTACATCCCTGTTTCAAGCAATGTCTTCAACATAGCATTCTCATCAGCAATAGCAGTGGTATCCTCAGCAGAGGGGTTAGTTACCACGTCAACAGTTGAAGATATTGCAACAGCAGTAGAAGTGGAACATTCAGCAACAAAATTAACATTATCACGCTCAATGCATTTAAGACATGGTGGTTCAAATCCTTCCTGAGCGGGACTGATCTGTTCGGAGCGAAGTGACTCGTTTTCCTTTTGAAGATCTTCATGAGCCACCCTCAATTTCTCAAGTTCTTGCTTCCTTTGAAGATAATCATAGGAAAGCTTTTCATGAGTTGTTGAGAGAGTATCATGACGATCTTCAAGTTCCTGATACTTAACGTGAAGGTTTTTTATGTCTTCAATTAAGGATTCAGATCGAGTCATTTCAGCACCCAATAGATCATCGCTTCTGTCTAACAGTTATTGAATATGTTCCATAGCTTTCTGTTGTTCAGTTGCAATTTTAGCAAGTGTTTTGTAGCTAGGTTTTGAATCACATTCAGAGTCATCGTCACTAGATGTTTCATAGCGAGTAGTGCGTGTGTTTACCTTGGCACCACGTGCCATGAAGCAGTAGGTAGGAGTGGAGTCGTTCTTGTCATTTGCGTTGGTGTTGGTGATGCAGTCATTGTCTTCAGTGTTGAAGATGGACTTGGCGACGTATGCTGTAGCCAAACTCGCAATGCCAGAATCAGACTCCTCCTCAGACTCCACCTCTGCCTCCTCAGATGCGGACTCCTCCTCTGAATCCATCTCCTTTCCAACAAACGCACGTGCCTTGCCAGATGAGCTCTTCTTGTGTGATGAAGACTTTGATGAAGACTTGGAAGAAGACTTTGAGTATTTCTTCTTCTTCTTGTCGTCAGAATCATATTCCTTGCTCTTCTTCTTCCTTCTGTTCTCATTGTCCCACTGTGGACACTCAGAGATGAAGTGTCCAGTTTTCTTGCACTTGTGACATGTTTTCTTCTTGTAGTCATGAGCAGAAGCTTCATCATTCCTTGAGCTTGATCGTGAAGATTTTCTGAAGCCTTTCTTCTTGGTGAATTTTTGGAACTTCTTCACTAGCATTGCAAGTTCTCTTCCAATGTCTTCAGGATCATCAGAACTGCAGTCAGATTCTTCTTCAGATGAGGAGACAGCTTTTGCCTTCAAGGCGCGAGTTCGTCCATAGTTTGGACCGTAGATATCTCTTTTCTCAGAAAGCTGAAACTCGTGTGTGTTGAGCCTCTCAAGTATGTCAGACGGATCGAGTGTCTTGAAATCAGGACGTTCTTGAATCATCAGGGCCAGGATGTCAAACGAACTATCAAGTGATCTCAGCAGCGTTTTGACGATTTCATGTTTGGTGATTTCAGTGGCGCCGAGGGCTTGAAGCTCATTTGTGATGTCAGTGAGTCTATCAAATGTGTGCTGGACATTCTCATTGTCATTTCGCTTGAAGCGGCTGAAGAGATTGCGAAGGACACTGATTCGTTGATCTCTCTGGGTTGAGATGCCTTCATTGACCTTGGAGAGCCAGTCCCAGACCAGTTTGGATGTCTTCAAGGCACTCACACGGCCATACTGTCCTTTGGTCAGATGACCACAGATGATGTTCTTGGCAGTAGAGTCCAGTTGAACGAACTTCTTGACATCAGCAGCAGTGACACCTTCTCCAGCCTTGGGAACGCCGTTCTTGACGACATACCATAGGTCGACGTCAATGGCTTCAAGATGCATGCGCATCTTATTCTTCCAGTAGGGATATTCAGTTCCATCGAAGACAGGGCACGCAGCGGAGACTTTGATTATCCCTGCAGTCGACATAGCTAAAACTCCAGGTGGTTAAACCGAATCACACAGAACAAGGGAGCACCTTGCTCTGATACCAATTGAAAGTGCGTTATATCGACTAGAGGGGGGGTGAATAGGCGATTTTTATGAAAGTCTTCACAACTTGGGAGTTATGAAGACAAACAGTGAAGATTATGCCTATTACTATGCAGCAGAAGTTAGATTACACTAGGCCAGCCATGGTCATGTATTCAATAGAGTGAAAGCACAGTGACAAACAGCTTCAGTGTAATAAGGATCAAGTAGGAAGAAGTTATGAAGCCAAACAGATCATGCATTCACGTTGTGAAGACAAATGATAAAGCAAGCACGCAATGACTTCACAATGAGTAACAACAAGAGAAGGAAGTGAAGATGAAACCAGTGACTCGTTGAATACAATGATATGTTGGACCAGTTCCAGTTGCTGTGACAACTGTACGTCTGGTTGGAGCGGCTAGGTATTTAAACCTTAGGACACACAGTCCCGGACACCCAGTCCTGAACACACAGTTCAGGACACCAAGTCCTCACCGTAATCTCCTTGAGCTAAGGTCACTTAGTCCTCGCCCAATCACTCTGGTAAGTCTTCAAGGTAGACTCCCAAACCTTCACAGACTTCGTTCACTGGCAATCCACAATGTCTCTTGGATGCTCTGAACGCGACGCCTAACCGTCTGGAGGATTCACAGTCCTCAAGTGTAATAAGTCTTCAGATCACACAGACAAGAAGACTTAAGTGATGCCCAATTTACTCTGGCTCTGGGTGGTTAGGGCTTTTCTCCTCACTAGAAATTTTCTCTCAAAGGCTTCGAGGTGGGTTGCTCTCAAACGACAAAAGCCGTGCACTGAAATCTGAGCAGCCAACTGTTTATGGTTGTGGGGGTGGGCTATTTATAGCCACTTGGCAACCCGACCTGATTTGTCCGAAATGACCCTGGGTCACTAAGGAACTGACACGTGTCTCAACGGTCAGATTTCGAACTCTCATGGCAACTTTACTTGGGCTACAAGCAAGGCTGACTTGCCCGGCTCTGGACAAGATTTGCTCTCATTGTCTTCACTCGAAGACATAGGTTTTTGATTTAGGCATCACTTAAGTCATTCTGACTTGTTCTCCTGGACCCCACTTAACAGTACGGTGGTTCCTATGACTCAACAAAAATAAAAAGAACTACGAAAGATCTAAGTCTTCGAGTTCCATAGGCTTCATAACGTGTCTTCTGTTGTCATAGTCTTCAATGTGAATATCTTCATATACCACCTTTGACTTCAATGTCTTCATTCATTTTTAGGGGTCATCTCTGGTAGTAAACCGAATCAATGAGGGACTTCTACCTGTGTTTTCCTGCAATTCTCACAAACACATTAGTCCCTCAACTAGGTTTGTCGTCAATACTCCAAAACCAACTAGGGGTGGCACTAGATGCACTTACAATCTCCCCCTTTTTGGTGATTGATGACAAACTAGTTGAAGTTTTCAACGGGGAATATAAAGTGTGAAGTCTGTAAAGGAATTGTCATCATAAGTTGCAAGTGCTCCCCCTGAAGATGTGCATATAAGTTAATTTTCTTTTGGAATGCAAATGCACATGGCAGGTTGTACTTGTGGAGATCAGCTTCAGCTTATGATGAAAATCTACTATGCATGTGAAAGTATATGAAGATAATAACATGCATAATGGAAAATGGACGTCTGCAGAATGAGATGAGTGCGGAATTTATCGTCACACATGCGGAATTTATCTTCGCAAAAGGAGTGGTAAAACAAGTAGCAGACGACCATCGAGTTTTAGTGTTTACAACTCAAAGGAACCAAATGAAGCAAAACAAGAGTTGCAAACACGAAGCAAGTATAACAAAACAAGGCACCCGCCCATATTGACACGCTTGAAGACTATAAACATCATATGCTTCTCCCCCTTTTGTCAGGAATAACCAAAAAGGTTTGAAGACATAGAGTTTTCTACGCGTTCCCAGGCGCAGCAGGGTCGGTGGAGTTGTTTGGCGGTGCTGAGCTTTGAGGTGCTGAAGCGGGTGGTGGTGAAGTAGCATCATCATCTTCATCAATGATCCTCGCAGTGACGGTGGCAGCAGATGAGGAATACTCAGAGTCTTCAAGTGACGGTGTGTTGCGCATCACAGCCCTCCTAGGAGGTGTGGTGTCAAATTTGAAGCGCTCTGTGAAGTCATCCTCTTCAAGTTCAGCTTCAGTGCAGATCATTGAGAGCCATTTCCACGTACGACGGCAAGTCTCATGCGTAACGAAGGCATTCTTGGTGGCCAGGTTTCGAAGACGATTGACATCCACCAAGAGGCTCTTCATCTGACGTTTCAGCCAGTCGTGATGCCTATCTTGCTTTTGGTGAAGGGCCACAAGAATCTCTCGGTCAGTGAGGAAACGAGCACACTTCTTGGGTCTTGGAGCGTTTGTGCTATCTGTGGCTTCAGTTGATGCTGGTGCACGTGTAGTGCCAGCCATAGGATAGACCCTGGACATGGCTTCAACACCTTCAACATTCTGCGTGAAGCTCTGGTGTTCGGCATTCTGAAGACTTATTGGTTGCTTGGCAGGCTCAGGGTATATTGCTTCAGCAGAGATATCCACATCTGGCAGGAAGATGCGATGGTTTCGGGCTGAGGGCTGATACGAAATTGTAGAGTGTAGTTTGATCAGCCTCATCACCCAAGGGGCATAGATTTTTAGACTAAATAAGTCCGAGCCTGACGCAGCAAGTTGTCGTATGAAAAGATCCTGTGCATTGAAGCATTTGCCATTCATGATATAGAATATGAGAGTCTTCATTGCACCCTCAATCTTGGCATGTGGAGAGTGTCCCTTAATGGGCCAGAGAGTCCGCCGGATAATATGATATATGGTCCTGGGCAGGTACTCTAGGTCTTCAACGAAGAACTCAGTTGGATAGGGTGCATCTTGAGGCAATGGCTTCATCATTGAGAGCATCTGACTCATATTGGGTTCAGGTCTCTGAAATATGCTCTCAATAGCTTCAGAATGAAGTTGACACCCTTCCTCGAAGAATTCGCCTGGAGTGGGCAGGCCAGTGAGCTCAATGATATTGAATGCATTGGCTTCATGATGGACATTTCCGGTCATCCACTCCAGGATCCAAGTCTTAGGATCTCTGTTGTAGCCTTTGATGTGGAGAGTGGCATAAAACTGAAGCAGAAGCTCTTCGTTCCAGTGCTCTTCATCAGTCACGAACGGCAGCAGACCCACTTGCCTGAAGCAGTCCAAAGCTTCCTCAAGACATGGCAGACCAGCAATAGCTTCAACCTCAAGGCGCTTGTGTGGGAAGATGCGACCTTGGTTGTATAAGATGCAAGAATAATAGCTGCGCTGTGAATAGCTCCAGAACCTGTCTGATACAATCCTTTCCCTTGAATAGGCGTTCTTGGAGCTATCAAAAAATGTGTTGTCTGCCTTGAAGCTGTTTACATCAAAGGAGCCAGGTGCTGATGCAGGACCTGGGAACCTTGGAAGCCTTGAGACTGGCTTCTGGATATGAGGCCTATGCTCTATGTGATAGTCAAATTGTGGTCCTGCAGTAGACTCAGGAACCGAAGTGTCTGGCTCAGTGGCTTCGCTGTCCGCTGAAGGATTTGGTGGGGCGGGCTCCACATTGGCTTCAGTGTTAGTAGTTTGAGGGACATCTTCAGGCACGTTCTCTCGGGGAACTGCATCTTGATGGAGCGAGGGAGTGAGTTCTGGAGGTGCTTCTTCATTGTCTTCGGCTGATGCAGCCGGAATCTGGACTTGAGGCCGTGGACCTTTGCGAAGCCTACGGAACGCAGACGACGCTTGTGGTGTCGGAGTGGGCTGGGCCTGAATGTCTTCTTCCTCCTGAGGGCGATCCGCCCATGACTCATCTTGTGCCATTGGCGTCAGAGGACGACCAATGCTGATGGGTTCGCTTGTTTCAAGCTGAGGAAGGGCTGCATCACCTTGCACATTGTCCTGATGACCAATGTCTTCAGCAGCTAGTGGGTCGGCTGCTGGAATATCTTCAGCGTCAGGTGCCTCTGTGGGAGCAGGCTCATGAACTGTTAAACTTCTTTCTGCATTGGGGTGAATGACAGAAAGGGGTTCAACCATCAAGGGCTCTGTGTGAGCAGCCCTAGATTTCTTAGTCTTGCGCTTCTTTTACTGGGGGCAGAAGGAGAGGCTTCAGAGCTCTTCCTTTTTCTGGCTTCAGCTTTTGCAGCTCTTGTCTTCTTTAGCTCTGAAGCTGTTGACCGGCTCTTTGGCTTCGAGCCAGTCGTGGCGGTTGGGAAGACAATGGAAGTGGCTGCTTGTCTTGATGCCTCTGGTTCACTCACAGCAGGCTGCTTCTTCTTCTTTGCGGCCATCTTGGGGTCGATGCCTGGGCGCCCAAGTGCCTTGCGCTTTTCAGCCTCGTTGTAGGCTTGAACACGTTTCTCAGCCAATGACTTCATCCTTTCACGCGAGCCTTGAGCTTCAGCATGCTTCTTCAGAAAGTTTTCTTTGAGATCATGCAGCATGATTTTGAAGCTTCTCACTTCCTGCACGCTGAGACTGGCCATGTGCTTCTTGAACTGAGCTTTTTCGTGATCAATTTTCTGCTTCAGCTCAACAATGCGCTGATCAATGGCCAGTTCTGAAGCAATTGCGCCTTGGAAGGCGACGCTGAGTCCAACAGGCAGCTGCAGATCATTGAAGCTTATATATGGTGTGTCAAACCATTCATCGATGAAGCTGTGGATGATGGTGACATCAAAGAGAGGCAGATTATTGAAGATTTCCGCTTCCTCCTTGCTTTTGATGACCTGTTCTAGTGCGTCATCGCCCAGATCTTCATCGCTTGATAGATCAATGGCTTCACTGCGCAGAATGGCAGCAGTAGTGAGCTCTTTGCCTGTGTGTTGCTGGGGCTCCTTATCCTTCAGGGGCTTGGAGATGCGGGATACATCTTCAGACTGCACACTGACTTCAGGAGGTGTAGTTTTCAATGGCTTCGCCCTTGAGATTTTTGAGGCAGGGGCCGGCTTCGAAGCTTTTGGTTTCTTTGTCTGCTTTGGCTTCGGCACAGCAGGAGCTTCATCAGACTCAGAATCAGCTGGAGGGTCATTCACAGCAGTCCCTTGGACTAAGATGTGGGTGATCAGGCCCTCAAGATTGGCAAACGGACCGTTGATATTGGGTTCCGCGTCGCGTGTGCCATCTGTCCTTGGTGAGGAGGGACCAGGATTGAAGTCAAGCCCAAATTTCTTCTTGTTTAGCTTCGTAGACTGTTGAGCAAACTGAAAGTTGCATTTGAAGAGATTGTCGTCACGACACCAAAGAAGTGACGACGGATGTGCATCATCAGGCTGTGGTCCTCGGACCATGCATGGGTAGAAGCCTTGAGCAATGGCTTCATCTCTGGTTCTGGGTACAAGGTTCTTGTATAAGATATCCCCCCATGGACTCTTGATTGCATTCTTTTCAGCATACTCCTGGGTGACGAAGCGGTATTTGAACCACTGTTCTGCCCAATAGCGTTGAATCCATTGGATTCGGGTTTTGTGCTGCCCATAGCTCTCTTCTGGATTTGTTTTGTACATTTCTGCCAGGTCTTCAGGCAGATCCTTGGAAGTTCCCTCACGTCTCTGTCTGCCCCCCTTTCTTGCTGCTGCAACTGAAGCCATAAACTTTAACTTGAAAGGCTTCAAAACTTTCAAAGGCTTCAAAGGCTTTCTTTTTCTGGACAAACAGGAACTGGCTTCAGGAGAGTTTATGTGATGCTGTAGGAATTCTGCAAATGAATGCAGACTATGAGAACCGAAGGATTCTCCCACGGACATGTACCTGTGACAGCATTAAGGTGCGAGGGAAGGGGAAGAGGTCATATGCATTCTCAGAAGGTTTTGAAGATTAATCAGTTTAGAAGACATTGACCTCATTGTGCGAAGACATTCACTTATAGATAAGAAGTTGGTTCCAGATTTGTACGAACCCATAGATCAGTACAAGTGAGGAATCTAACTACTTTATGAAGCACAAGTGAATATACTAGGCATGTTATGAGATGCAGCGAAAGATCTAACTGGTGTGAAGAGAAACTTCTTATGGTTGAAAGTGACAGAACCAAGAGATCAAAAGAGGCTGTAAAAAGAAGTTTTATTTACCACACAGGAACTGCTAGACGGAAGGAAGTTGATGCCGAGCAGTTCAGTCCTCCGTGCCCTAACTTGGCGACGGAAAACACCTACGGCGACGGCGGAGAGGACGATGTCCGAGGACGGTGTGAGGACGGCGTTGGAGAGGTTGCGGCAGCGAAGCGCTTCGTCTCCGGCGTCGTCGAGTGCTAGCGGTGGCGCTAGGGTTCGTGTGAGGATGGAAGAAGGAGATAATGACTGCGGTAAGTGTGAATTTATAGTCTTAGAGGCGGCACTGTGCTATTACGCAGGTGCCCCTGGCGGTTCGCATTTGAGGCACGCGTGGCCAGTTAGCGGAAGTTTGGGTTTTGTTCCACGTCCCACGCACGCCTAAATTGTCGGGCGGTAGTTCCTGCTTCTCTGGATCTTATGTGGAGGAATGAGCATTAAAAACGGACTTTTATGGTTGTCTCTATGTCTTCAGCTGACAAGGACACAGTGAAGACATTCGACAGTTTCAACAGAATGCATATGACTTGGAGAGATTGAGTTTGAGATAGAAAGCATAGAGAGGTTAGGGTCCGATCACATTCACTTAGTTCAAAAGATTCAACCAAGAAGACATAGCTATAAATGAATGCTGTAGAGGACAGAACACTTAGAGCATATATATATACATAATCATCGTAGTGAAGATGATCATGAAGACATGTTAAGTTCGAAGCCAAACCAATGTGAAGATATTGCAAGGTAACGCCATGAGTTAAACACTTCAAAATGGAACGTTTGGTGGTGGTGTTACCCACCGTATAGGAAGTATTAGACCCAGACACGGCGCACAATTATTGTGGCGCTCCGAAGTCAAATTCCACATTAATGTATTCACACTTAGAATGTATGTCTTCATTGATTGAAGATATACTTTACTTTGTGCGTTGCACATCTAAGTCATCAATATGCATAAGTGTTAGGATGTGTGCCTGATCACAGGACATTTGAGGATTCCAAGATATTTAGCTCACACCATAACTTGCAAAACCTCTTCTCATCCAAGGGCTTGGTGAAGATATCTGCCAATTGCTCTTCAGTGTTGACGTGTATGATATCAATGTCTTCCTTCACAACATGATCTCTGAGAAAGTGATGGCGAATTTCAATGTGCTTTGTCTTCGAGTGCTGAACTGGGTTGTTGGCAATCTTGATGGCGCTTTCGTTGTCGCAGTAAAGTGGCACTTGCTTCAGATGAATGCCATAATCCATGAGTGTTTGCTTCATCCACAGAAGCTGAGCGCAGCAAGATCCAGCAGCAATGTATTCTGATTCAGCAGTGGAGAGAGATACACAGTTCTGCTTCTTTGAAGACCAACATACAAGTGATCGTCCCAGAAAGTGACATGTGCCTGATGTAGACTTGCGATCAACTTTGTCACCAGCATAATCAGCATCCGAAAATCCAACCAAATCAAACTCTGAGCCCTTTGGATACCATAATCCTAGAGTTGGGGTGTGAGCCAAATATCGAATAATTCGCTTCACAGCTAAGTGATGCGACTCCTTTGGTGCCGCTTGAAATCGAGCACACATGCAAACACTAAGCATGATATCTGGCCTAGATGCATATAAATAAAGCAAAGACCCAATCATGGAGCGGTATACCTTTTGATCAAACTCTTTACCATTGTCGTCAGGACCTAGATGATGTTTGGCTGACATTGGTGTTGTGAAGCCTTTGCAGTCTTGCATACCGAACTTCTTCAGGCAATCTTTGAGATACTTCTCTTGAGATATGAAGATGCCATTGCGCTGTTGTCGGATTTGAAGACCAAGAAAGAACTTCAGCTCCCCCATCATGGACATATGATATTGCTCTTGCATCATATATCCAAACTCTTCACTGTACTTCCGATTGGTGCAGCCGAAGATAATGTCATCCACATATAGTTGGCACACAAACAGTTCACCATCGTATGTCTTCGTGAAAAGAGTGGGATCCAGCGAACCAGGTATGAAGCCTTTGCTCTTCAGAAAGTACTTGAGTGTATCATACCAGGCCCTAGGGGCTTGTTTGAGGCCATACAGTGCCTTGTTGAGCTTGTATACCATATCAGGATGTTTTGGATTTTCAAAACCAGGTGGTTGTGCAACATACACTTCTTCTTCAATCTTGCCATTGAGAAAGGCACTTTTCACATCCACTTGATATAGAAGTATGTTATGATGATTTGCATAGGCCAGCAGTATGCGTATGGCTCAAGCCTAGCCACAGGAGCAAAAGTTTCATCGAAGTCAATGCCCTCTACTTGAGTATATCCTTGAGCAACGAGACGAGCTTTGTTTCTGACAACTTGACCATGTTCATCTTGCTTGTTGCGGTATATCCATTTGGTGCCTATTATGTTGTGCTTCCGTGGATCGGGACGCTTAACTAGTTCCCATACATTATTCAGCTCAAACTATTGAAGCTCTTCTTGCATAGCTTGAATCCATTCAGGTTCCATGAAGGCTTCTTCAACTTTCTTGGGTTCTAATATTGAGACGAATGCGAAACGCCCACAGAAGTTTGCTAGCTGAGTTGCCCTTGAACGAGTGAGTGGACCAGGTGCATTGATGCTGTCAAGTATTCTGTCAATCTGCACTTCATTTGCAACACGAGGATGTATAGGGCGAAGACTTTGCTCTTGCTGATCTGCGTTGTTGTTTGGAGGAATGTCTTCATGCTGAGTATTGTCTTCATGTTGATCAGGTGCTGAGATGATGAGTTCTTCTTCAGGATGAGCTTCAGAAGGCATAATCTCTCTAGTTCCCATAAGCTTGATTGATTCACTAGCTGGGACTTCATCTAGCACATTTGGCAGTTGCTCTCTTTGTGAACCATTTGTTTCATCAAACCGCACATCCACTGTTTCGACTACTTTGTAATGGAAGAGATTGAAGACTCTGTAGGAGTGTGAATCCTTTCCATATCCAAGCATAAAGCCCTCATGTGCTTTTGGTGCAAACTTTGAGGTGTGATGTGGGTCCTTGATCCAGCACTTTGCGCCAAATACTCTGAAGTAACTGACATTTGGCTTCTTGCCAGTTAGGAGTTCATAAGATGTCTTGTTCAGAAGCTTGTGAAGATAAACACGATTGATTGTATGGCATGCAGTATCAATGGCTTCAGTCCAGAATTTTCTTGGAGTCTTGTATTCATCTAGCATTGTTCTGGCCATTTCAATGAGTGTTCTGTTCTTGCGTTCGACGACGCCATTCTGCTGTGGCGTGTACGGAGCTGAGAATTCATGTGTGATGCCCAAGGTATCAAGATATGTATCAAGGCCAGTGTTCTTGAATTCAGTGCCATTGTCTCTTCTAATGTGCTTTATCTTGGCGCCAAAATTGTTCATAGCTCGATTGGCGAAGCGTCTGAAGACATCCTGCACTTCAGTCTTGTAAAGGATTATGTGTACCCAAGTATATCTAGAGTAATCATCAACAATGACAAAGCGATAGAGGCAAGCAGTAGTAGTAAAAGTTGAGTAGTGAGTTGGACCGAAAAGATCCATGTGGAGCAGTTCGAAGGGTTGTGTAGTAGTCATGATTGTCTTCGAAGGATGTTTTGCCCTTGTCATCTTCCCTGCTTCACAGGCACCGCATAAATGATCTTTCTTGAACTTGATGCCCTCGATGCCTATGACATGCTTCTTCTTCGCAAGGGTGTGGAGGTTCCTCATGCCAGCATGCCCAAGCCTCCGATGCCAAAGCCAGCATTCTGAAGCTTTTGCAAGAAGGCATACCGCAAGTTGTGGTCCTGCTGAGAAATCTACCACGTACAAATCACCTTTCCGATACCCTTCAAACACTAGAGATTTGTCAGATTCCATTAGCACCAGGCAGCGATATTTTCCAAACATTACAGTCATATTCAGATCGCAAAGCATTGAGAAAGACATTAAGTTGAAGCCAAGGGATTCAACAAGCATGACTTTATCCATGTGTTGATCCTTTGAGATTGCAACTCTACCTAGACCCAATACCTTACTTTTACCAGTGTCAGCAAATGTGATGTGGCTCTTGTCGGATGGACGTATTGTTGAGTCCATAAGAAGGCTTCTTCTGCCAGTCATGTGATTTGTACACCCACTGTCAATAATCCATTCTGAAGATTTTGAAGTCGCTGGTGTCGTACCCTACAGTACAGTTAGGGGGATAGGCTTCACGAAGAGAATTGTGAAGCATAAACATTTGACGAACCGGTGGGTTATGAAAACTTAAATCCAGATTAGGACTAATAGGGAGAGTAGCATGCGATTCAGGAACGAAGTACATATTGATCCTATTCGGGCATTTTATCTTGCGCCCTACAAGATTTTTAAGGTCCCCAGCAATAGCATCAGAAGATTTTGTTTTTCTGCTGGAGACCTTTCCTTGTAAAAGAGAGTTAAGCATTCTTAACCACCCACATCTTCAAGGGTGGCTTAGAAGCAATAAGTCTAAGTGCAGCATCTGAGAATTTTGGCTTTGAAGCCTTAGCAAACAGTCTAGCAGGTGGACAATAATACTCATAGGAATAAGCAGAATAATTTTTGGTCACATGAACACGGTTCGATGAACCGCTCTCATACTCATGTGCCTGAGTATGGTTTCCCTGCAAAACATTTGTGTTAGTGTGACTCAGGTGAGTCCTCTGTTTGTATGAAGCCATTGGACCGTATGAAGCCTTTGGTCTGAGATTTGTCTTCTTCAAGTGAGTGTCATGAAGACATTCACAGGAAGATTTTCCAGACACTTTTTGGAAACCCAAATCTTCTTCATAGGCGGTCCATTCCTGCAGTTAGTACCAATGTACCTGGCAAACACTTCACCATTCTGATTCTTAAACAGTTTATAGTTTGCATCAAAGGATTCATCAATGATAATGGGGTTAGGACAAGTGAAGCCAGATAAGTTGGATGGATCTGCTGAAAGTTCCTTTGCAGCAACCCATGTGGTTTTGGGGTACTGCTCAGGTTTCCAGTAAGAGCCATCTGCATTGATTTTCCTCACAAATCCAACACCCTCTTTCCTAGGGTTTCGATTCAGGATCTGCTTCTTGAGAACATCACATAGTGTCTGATGTCCTTTAAGACTTTTGTACATCCCTGTTTCAAGCAATGTCTTCAACATAGCATTCTCATCAGCAATAGCAGTGGTATCCTCAGCAGAGGGGTTAGTTACCACGTCAACAGTTGAAGATATTGCAACAGCAGTAGAAGTGGAACATTCAGCAACAAAATTAACATTATCACGCTCAATGCATTTAAGACATGGTGGTTCAAATCCTTCCTGAGCGGGACTGATCTGTTCGGAGCGAAGTGACTCGTTTTCCTTTTGAAGATCTTCATGAGCCACCCTCAATTTCTCAAGTTCTTGCTTCCTTTGAAGATAATCATAGGAAAGCTTTTCATGAGTTGTTGAGAGAGTATCATGACGATCTTCAAGTTCCTGATACTTAACGTGAAGGTTTTTTATGTCTTCAATTAAGGATTCAGATCGAGTCATTTCAGCACCCAATAGATCATCGCTTCTGTCTAACAGTTATTGAATATGTTCCATAGCTTTCTGTTGTTCAGTTGCAATTTTAGCAAGTGTTTTGTAGCTAGGTTTTGAATCACATTCAGAGTCATCGTCACTAGATGTTTCATAGCGAGTAGTGCGTGTGTTTACCTTGGCACCACGTGCCATGAAGCAGTAGGTAGGAGTGGAGTCGTTCTTGTCATTTGCGTTGGTGTTGGTGATGCAGTCATTGTCTTCAGTGTTGAAGATGGACTTGGCGACGTATGCTGTAGCCAAACTCGCAATGCCAGAATCAGACTCCTCCTCAGACTCCACCTCTGCCTCCTCAGATGCGGACTCCTCCTCTGAATCCATCTCCTTTCCAACAAACGCACGTGCCTTGCCAGATGAGCTCTTCTTGTGTGATGAAGACTTTGATGAAGACTTGGAAGAAGACTTTGAGTATTTCTTCTTCTTCTTGTCGTCAGAATCATATTCCTTGCTCTTCTTCTTCCTTCTGTTCTCATTGTCCCACTGTGGACACTCAGAGATGAAGTGTCCAGTTTTCTTGCACTTGTGACATGTTTTCTTCTTGTAGTCATGAGCAGAAGCTTCATCATTCCTTGAGCTTGATCGTGAAGATTTTCTGAAGCCTTTCTTCTTGGTGAATTTTTGGAACTTCTTCACTAGCATTGCAAGTTCTCTTCCAATGTCTTCAGGATCATCAGAACTGCAGTCAGATTCTTCTTCAGATGAGGAGACAGCTTTTGCCTTCAAGGCGCGAGTTCGTCCATAGTTTGGACCGTAGATATCTCTTTTCTCAGAAAGCTGAAACTCGTGTGTGTTGAGCCTCTCAAGTATGTCAGACGGATCGAGTGTCTTGAAATCAGGACGTTCTTGAATCATCAGGGCCAGGATGTCAAACGAACTATCAAGTGATCTCAGCAGCGTTTTGACGATTTCATGTTTGGTGATTTCAGTGGCGCCGAGGGCTTGAAGCTCATTTGTGATGTCAGTGAGTCTATCAAATGTGTGCTGGACATTCTCATTGTCATTTCGCTTGAAGTGGCTGAAGAGATTGCGAAGGACACTGATTCGTTGATCTCTCTGGGTTGAGATGCCTTCATTGACCTTGGAGAGCCAGTCCCAGACCAGTTTGGATGTCTTCAAGGCACTCACACGGCCATACTGTCCTTTGGTCAGATGACCACAGATGATGTTCTTGGCAGTAGAGTCCAGTTGAACGAACTTCTTGACATCAGCAGCAGTGACACCTTCTCCAGCCTTGGGAACGCCGTTCTTGACGACATACCATAGGTCGACGTCAATGGCTTCAAGATGCATGCGCATCTTATTCTTCCAGTAGGGATATTCAGTTCCATCGAAGACAGGGCACGCAGCGGAGACTTTGATTATCCCTGCAGTCGACATAGCTAAAACTCCAGGTGGTTAAACCGAATCACACAGAACAAGGGAGCACCTTGCTCTGATACCAATTGAAAGTGCGTTATATCGACTAGAGGGGGGGTGAATAGGCGATTTTTATGAAAGTCTTCACAACTTGGGAGTTATGAAGACAAACAGTGAAGATTATGCCTATTACTATGCAGCGGAAGTTAGATTACACTAGGCCAGCCATGGTCATGTATTCAATAGAGTGAAAGCACAGTGACAAACAGCTTCAGTGTAATAAGGATCAAGTAGGAAGAAGTTATGAAGCCAAACAGATCATGCATTCACGTTGTGAAGACAAATGATAAAGCAAGCACGCAATGACTTCACAATGAGTAACAACAAGAGAAGGAAGTGAAGATGAAACCAGTGACTCGTTGAATACAATGATATGTTGGACCAGTTCCAGTTGCTGTGACAACTGTACGTCTGGTTGGAGCGGCTAGGTATTTAAACCTTAGGACACACAGTCCCGGACACCCAGTCCTGAACACACAGTTCAGGACACCAAGTCCTCACCATAATCTCCTTGAGCTAAGGTCACTTAGTCCTCGCCCAATCACTCTGGTAAGTCTTCAAGGTAGACTCCCAAACCTTCACAGACTTCGTTCACTGGCAATCCACAATGTCTCTTGGATGCTCTGAACGCGACGCCTAACCGTCTGGAGGATTCACAGTCCTCAAGTGTAATAAGTCTTCAGATCACACAGACAAGAAGACTTAAGTGATGCCCAATTTACTCTGGCTCTGGGTGGTTAGGGCTTTTCTCCTCACTAGAAATTTTCTCTCAAAGGCTTCGAGGTGGGTTGCTCTCAAACGACAAAAGCCGTGCACTGAAATCTGAGCAGCCAACTGTTTATGGTTGTGGGGGTGGGCTATTTATAGCCACTTGGCAACCCGACCTGATTTGTCCGAAATGACCCTGGGTCACTAAGGAACTGACACGTGTCTCAACGGTCAGATTTCGAACTCTCATGGCAACTTTACTTGGGCTACAAGCAAGGCTGACTTGCCCGGCTCTGGACAAGATTTGCTCTCATTGTCTTCACTCGAAGACATAGGTTTTTGATTTAGGCATCACTTAAGTCATTCTGACTTGTTCTCCTGGACCCCACTTAACAGTACGGTGGTTCCTATGACTCAACAAAAATAAAAAGAACAACGAAAGATCTAAGTCTTCGAGTTCCATAGGCTTCGTAATGTGTCTTCTGTTGTCATAGTCTTCAATGTGAATATCTTCATATACCACCTTTGACTTCAATGTCTTCATTCATTTTTAGGGGTCATCTCTGGTAGTAAACCGAATCAATGAGGGACTTCTACCTGTGTTTTCCTGCAATTCTCACAAACACATTAGTCCCTCAACTAGGTTTGTCGTCAATACTCCAAAACCAACTAGGGGTGGCACTAGATGCACTTACAAGGTCCCTCCCAAGGTGGGGATAGCTTATGCATATCAGTCTGGTCTTGGATGAGCCGGAGCACCAAATCTCCCTCTTGAAAGGTTCTGGTTTTAACTCGGTGACTGTGATAATGACGAAGATCCTGTTGGTAAATCGCTGAGCGAGCAGCTGCTATGCGACGCTCTTCATCCAACCGGTCCAAAGCATCTTGCCGTGCTGTCTCGTTGTCCGCTTCAACATAAGCCGTCACATGAGGTGAATCATGACGGATATCACTGGGGAGAACCGCCTCCGCTCCATAGACCATGAAGAATAGTGTGTATCCCGTTGATCTGTTGGGTGTGGTATTGATGCTCCATAACACAGATGGTAATTCTTCTACCCAACAACCCGGTGTTCTCTGCAAAGGAACCATAAGGCGGGGCTTGATGCCTCTCAAAATCTCTTGATTAGCCCTTTCTGCTTGACCATTGGACTGTGGGTGTGCCACTGATGAAACGTCAAGCCGGATGTGCTCCCGTTCACAGAACTCCTTCATGGCACCCTTGGACAAATTGGTACCATTATCTGTGATGATACTGTGTGCAAAGCCAAACCGGAAAATCACTTTTTTGATAAACTGAACCGCCATGGCCGCATCACACTTTCTAACCGGTTCTGCCTCCACCCACTTTGTGAACTTGTCAACCGCCACCAGGAGGTGGGTCTTCTTATCTTTGGACCTTTTGAAAGGCCCAACCATATCCAGCCCCCAAGTCACAAATGGCCAAGTAATTGGAATCATTCTCAATTCTTGAGCCGGCACATGAGCACGTCTTGAAAACTTTTGGCAACCGTCACATCGTCTGACCACATCCTCCGCATCAGCATGAGCAGTTAACCAATAGAAGCCATGGCGAAACGCTTTAGCTACCAAAGATTTTGAACCGGCGTGGTGACCACAATCTCCTTTGTGGATCTCACGCAAAATTTCACAGCCTTCTTCAGGAGACACACAGCGTTGAAACGCCCCTGATATACTGCAATGATGCAACTCGCCATTGACAATAGTCATGGACTTGGACCGCCGGACTATCTGTCGGGCCAGAATCTCATCCTGTGGTAACTCGCCCCGGTTCATGTACGCCAGGTAAGGAAGCGTCCAATCCGGAATGACATGAAGAGCTGCCACCAATTGAGCCTCCGGATCAGGAATGGCCAAATCCGCTTCACCAGGGAGCTTGACCGACGGGTTGTGCAGCACATCCAGAAAAACGTTGGGCGGGACCGGTTTGCGTTGAGAGCCCAGCCGGCTTAAAGCGTCCGCCGCTTCATTCTTTCGTCGGTCCACGTGGTCCACCTGCTAGCCTTTAAAATGACCTGCGACAATATCCACCTCACGACGATATGCTGCCATGAGTGGGTCCTTGGAGTCCCAAGTGCCAGACACTTGTTGAGCCATGAGGTCCGAGTCACCGAAGCACTTAACTTGACTTAGGTTCATCTCCTTAGCCATCCGGAGACCATGGAGCAAGGCTTCATACTCAGCTGCATTGTTAGTACAAGGAAACATTAAGCGGAGAACGTAACAAAACTTATCACCTTGTGGGGAAGTTAATACGACTCCAGCCCCCGAGCCTTCCAATTGCCTGGATCCGTCAAAATGGATGGTCCAATATGTGTGATCCGGCTTTTCCTCAGGTGCTTGCATTTCCGTCCAATCATTGATGAATTCAACCAGTGCTTGAGACTTCACCGCCATCTGAGGCACATACTTCAATCCGTGCGGCCCAAGCTCTATAACCCACTTGGCAATCCGGCCAGTCCCTTCCCGGTTCTGGATGATATCCCCCAAAGGAGCAGAACTGACCACCGTAATTGGGTGCCCTTGGAAGTATTGCTTAAGCTTCCGGCTTGCCATAAAAACTCCGTACACCAGCTTCTGCCAATGCGGATACCTTTGCTTGGACTCAATGAGTACCTCGCTGATATAATAGACCGGACGTTGAACCGGATGCTCCTTACCTGCCTCCTTTCGCTCCACCACAATAGCCACGCTGACCGCACGAGCATTAGCAGCAACATATAGTAGTAACGGCTCCTTGTCAATGGGAGCGGCGAGTACAGGCGGTTTGGCCAATTGCCGCTTTAAGTCCTCAAATGCGTCATCAGCAGAAGAACTCCAGACGAACTGATCCGTCTTCTTCAACATCTGATACAAAGGGATTGCCTTCTCACCAAGGCGGCTGATAAACCGGCTTAACGCGGCAATCCGGCCTGCCAGGCGTTGAACATCATTGATACACTTCGGTTTAGCCAGGGAGGTGATGGCTGTGATCTTCTCCGGATTAGCCTCAATTCCCCTATTGTACACCAGAAAACCCAATAACTTGCCCGCCGGTACACCAAAGACACACTTGTCCGGATTAAGCATCATCTTGTACGTCCTTAGGTTATCAAAGGTTTCCTTCAAATCGTCAACCAGAGTCTCCTTCTCCCTGGACTTAACCACGATATCATCCACGTAAGCATGTACATTACGGCCAATCTGCTTGTGAAGACAATTTTGTACACACCGTTGATAAGTTGCCTGGGCACTTTTGAGCCCAAAGGGCATAGACACATAGCAGAAGGCTCCAAAGGGAATTATGAATGCCGTCTTCTCCTGGTCCTTAACTGCCATTTTGATCTGATGATAGCCAGAATATGCATCCAAAAAACTTAAACGCTCACAACCCGCCGTAGCATCAATGATCTGCTGGACAAGCCTTATTGAGATCTGTGTAATCCACACACATGCGCCAGGTGCCGTTTTTCTTAAGGACTAGCACCGGATTGGCAAGCCACTCAGGGTGAAAAACTTCAACAATAAATCTAGCTGCTAAGAGCCTGGCTACCTCTTCTCCAATTGCCTTGCGTCTTTCTTTGTTAAACCAGCGGAGGAACTGTTTCACCGGTTTGTATTTAGGATCCACATTAAGTGTGTGCTCAGCGAGTTGCCTCGGTACACCTGGCATGTCAGAGGGCTTCCATGCAAAAATGTCCCGATTCTCACGGATGAACTCGATGAGTGCGCTTTCCTATTTCGGATCCAAGTTGGCACTGATGCTGAACTGCTTGGACGAATCGCCAGGTACGAAATCAACAAGCTTAGTTTCTGCTGCCGATTTGAACTTCAGGGCCGGATCATGCTTCGTAGTTGGCTTTTTTAATGGAGTCATGTCCGCCGGATCAACATTGTCCTTATAATACTCCAGCTCCTCGGTGGCACAACCGACTCTGCGTAAGACGCATCTCCTTCCTCGCACTCCAAAGTGATTTTACGGCTTCCATGAACCGTTATTGTCCCCTTGTAACGCGGCATCTTGAGCTGCAAATACACATAACAGGGCCGTGCCATAAACTTGGCGTAGGCCGGTCGCCCAAACAGGGCGTGATATGGACTTTGGATTTTAACCACTTCAAACGTCAATGTCTCCAACCTGGAATCATGATCATCTCCAAAGGCCACTTCCAGAGCTATCTTACCAACAGGATATGCTGACTTGCCAAGTACTACACCGTGGAACACCGTATTAGACGGTTTGAGATTTTTATCTGTTAGTCCCATACGACGGAAGGTCTCATAGTATAAGATATTAATGCTGCTCCCTCCATCCATGAGCACTTTGGTGAACTTGTAACCTCCCACCTGAGGTGCCACCACCAGAGCCAACTGACCCGGATTATCAACCTGGGGAGGGTTATCCTCTCTGCTCCATATGATTGGTTGTTCAGACCAGCGTAGATAACGGGGCACGGCCGGTTCAACAGAGTTGACTGCCCGCCTCTGAACCTTCCGGTCTCGCTTGTCCAAGCTAGTGGTGAAGACATGGTACTGCCCACTATTCAACTGCTTTGGGCTGCTCTGGTAACCTGACTGTTGCTGCTGCTGGTTATAACCACCCTGGTTGTTCTGATTATTATGTCCGCCCGGATTACCATTAAATCCTGAACCGGAATTTCCTCCACCGTAACCCGGCCCGGATCCTGAGCCACCGCCGGAACCGTGATCATACCGGAAAGCATTAGTATTCTTGAACTCCTGCATAATAAAGCAATCCTTCCAAAGGTGGTTTGCTGGCACCTCCTTCGTCCCATGTCTTGGAAAGGGCTGGCTCAGTAGATAATTTAGGCGATCCGGGTTAGGGTTGGGTGCCCCACTGCGATTTTTTGGTTTACCCTTGCGTCGCTGGCCATTGTCCTACACGTTGGTATTAGCTACAAAGTCCATGTTACCATCCGCTTTACGCTTGCCTCCACCACCATTGCCTGCCCAGTGATGCTGCTGACCTTTGGAGTTGTTGTTCCTCTTTCCCTTCCCTGCCTTGTCATCATCAGATTCGGGATCCTTGGTACTATCAGAATCAATATACTTTACCAAAGCAGCCATGAGGGTCCCCATGTCAGTGCAACGGCGCTTCATCCGTCCCAACTTTAGCTTTAGGGGCCCAAACCGGCAGTTGCCTTCTAGGGTTAAGACTGCGGTGTCAGCGTTGATGCGGTCTGATGAATGCAACACTTGTGAGACCCGGCGCACCCAATGAGTCATCGATTCTCCTTCCTCCTGGACACAGGCAGCTAAATCTACTATCGACATGGGCTGCTTACATGTATCCTTGAAATTATTGATAAACCGGGCTCGTAATTGGGCCCATGAACTGATAGAATTGGCCGGTAAGCTTTTTAACCAAGTGCGGGCCGTTCCTTCAAGCATCATGGTGAAGTATTTCGCACATGCCGCATCATCCACATCCAGCATCTCCATGGCCATCTCATAGCTCTCCACCCATGTCTCTGGGGGTTGATCCGCCGTGTAATTTGGTACCTTGCGCGGGCCCTTGAAATCCTTGGGTAGGCGCACATTGCGTAAAGCGGGGACAAGGAAAGACACCCCCAAAGAGCTAGAAGTAACACCAGGTTCGACCGAAATAGTTGGACGAACCGGCGTAAGCTGCCGAGCCTGATATTGTGCGGCTAACTCAGCCTCCCTGCGTGCTCGGGCCCGGTCCACCACTTCCTGAGCATTATCAGCACCACCCGCCGGGTTGTTGCCGCGGGGTGCTCCACGTCGTTCATTACTTGACACTGCCGGTTCCTCCATACGCCTGCTATAGCTCCGGCTTGGGCGAGGGGTCGAGTGGATCCGGTCGCGGCTGTACGAGTATGCTTCCTGTTGGTCCAAAGCTGTCCTAAGAAGCTCCTTGACCCGTCGCGTCTCTATCGCCTCCGGTGAGTCACCTTCAATTGGAATGGCCTCCAGCCATGCAGCAGCGGCGATGAGATTATCCATTGGGTTGGAGTAGTGACCCGGAGGTGTTGAAACAGCCTGAGGTATAGCGGTGTTTTGACGAGGCGCATCCATCCGACGAGGCTGAACCGGCGCACCGGTCCCAGGAGCTTCCGCCCGGTTTCCCTCCAGCGGATTACTGGTTCCTGCTCCCGGGGTGTTGAAAAGGTCTCTGGCCTCGAAAACCGGAGGCAAACGGGATCGGTACTTCCTCCTCATGACTTCATGCGACGCGTTCTGGTCCAACATGAGCCTGTAGGCTTGTGCGTCTAGAGCGGCCGCTCTGTGGCCATCCTGGTATCCTCAGCTGCCAGGTCCGCCTTGGCCTGGGTGATCTGTTCCCTTCCCTTTGCAATCTCTGTGTTGTGGACGTCCTGATCCGCCAGATTAGCTTCCGCCATAAGCACAGCCAATGCATCAAATAGCTCTGATAGAACTTGAGCCGGCGGGCGCACAGGGCCTCCTGCCCCGGCAGCCATCACCGCTGCTGAACCGGAGGTTGTTGCCGCAGCGGTCGAAGAATGAATCGCTGCTTGTGTGCCGACCATGAATATTCCAACTCGGTTGGGCAGATCAGAGGGGTCCGAAATACTGTCGCCGTCGAAACAGCCCCCAATCCGGCCATCTTGTAGCTGATATAGAGATTCGGTTTCTCCGGTTGATGACTCATCGCCGGAGTAAATGACGGTCTCGCCGCCAGATCCCGATCCATCCTCATGACCTCCTCCATGGATGACTCCCACGAAGGCACACTTCATGGCCGGTTTAACCCGGGCAGATCGCGCATGCTGAGCCGTTTCGACGAGGTCGGTGCAGATATCCAGCTCAGGGCCCGGTTCTCCGATCTTGCTGATGAAAACTTGTATGCCACCAAAGGGGACCCGATACCCATACTCAACTGAGCCGGCCTCGGGGCCCCAGCCTGCATCGTCGATGTAAAGTTTGCCGTGACGACTCTTAGTCATCCGGCCTAGGGCGTAGCCCTCGAGTCCTTCAAAGCGGCCCTCCAAGAACTTGAAACCATCGTGCGATAGCCCCACGATGGGTGCCAACTGTCGTGGTTTTGTCACGGCAGATGTCCTAGAGAAAGGACTTAGTCGTGGAGCCATCGCGACGGGTTAGCTTGAAGGGGTTAAAGCGGATACAGGGACGCAAGAGAGTTTATACTAGTTCGGCCCCTTCGATGAAGGTAAAAGCCTACGTCTAGTTGTGATGGAATTGATCGGGTTTCGATGACCAGGGAGCAAACAAGCTTCGCCTATGTCTCGAGTTGTTGTCTGTTGTCCTTGAACTGCCGCCGGGTCGTCCCCTTATATACACGGGTGACGCCCATCGGTTCACAGAGTCCCAATACCGGCTCATAGATGTGTCCGGTTTGGTCTCTACTTATTCCCAACTTACAATAGAAGTTAAATACCAACGCCGGTTTACGGCTACAGGCCTTGAACCGACTGTGGGCCTTGAGCCCTCATCTGCCTTCTTGGGCTTTAACATACATAACTACTGACCAAGTTAACCCGGCCCAGATAGGCCGGTTTACGCCCAGTAGTGATATCCCCAACACTGTTAGAAGGCTAGTACAAGCTTCAGTCAATCCGCTCTTGGCGGACTGAACCTTCTGGATCACCGCACTCATGATAGTGCGGTGCTCCTCCTCGATGGAAGCGCTGTGAAGCGCTTCCAATAGATTGTCCGGCACCTCTGGATGGACAGAGGTCACCGGCACAGGCGTCTCACCCCTCTTAGAAGGGGACAGCCTGCCCGAGCCTGGAACCGCTGGAGGTTCCGGCGCGGTGTTCGGCTGAGGGCCGAACTCGGAGCTCTCAAGGGCCCCGTCCCCTCTGCTCCCGGAGTCCATAAGGTCGCCTTGAGGCGCCTCCGGGACTGTCTCCCCTCGATCCGGTGCCTCTTGAGACAACACCTCGGCGTTGTCGGCAGGATGAGGGGAGGTGGCAGTCGGGACTGGATCGCTATCCATGTCCGACGAACCCAGGGAGCCGTCCGATGATACCTCGATATTGGCTCGTGGCGGCCTGCGTAATTATGTTCGGCGATTAGGGAAAGCAATGTGACAAAGGAATCCTATGGGTTACTTTGGTATCCGAATACTTACAATCTCCCTTGGGGCTTGGCCCTGGGCAACCACTCGTCTTCACTTTCGTCGGCGGCGGTGGAGCTGTCCGGAAGGAGAGTCCTTCCCTTCTTGGACCCTCCGGCCTCCCCAGTCGGGGCGGCCTTCCTTTTCTTGTCTCCCACAGTCGGTGGGGGAGCCTCTTCTTCCTCTTCCTCGTCTTCGGGGGAAGAGTGCGCCGTAGAGTCATCGGACGATGAGTCCGACGACGCCTGGCGTCGGGAACTCTTTCGAGCTCCCTTGGCCTTCTTAGTCTTCTCCGGCACCTTTTACGGGGCCGGAGTCAACATCTTCGCCAGAAGGGCGTCTGCGGGGCCTTCGGGCAAGGGAGCCGGACAGTCGATCTATCCGGCCATCTTCTGTCAGTCCTGTCAAAGGCACGGGAGTTTAGATCCCGCATAGAGTCAATCTATATAAAAATAAGTATCATGTGAAAGGTAAAACAACTTACCGCGCTGGCTTGGCGCTTTGCGCTGAATCCGCGATCCTTAATAATGGGGGGAGGGACCTCAGTTCTCTTGAACAGCACCCTCGAGGCATCTTCATGAGTCGTGTCGAAGAGCCTGTTCAGAGTTCGGTGCTGCGCCGGATTGAACTCCCACAAGGTGAACTCCCGTTGTTGGCACGGGAGTATCCGGCGGATGAGCATGACCTGGACTATGTTGATGAGCTTGAGTTTCTTGTCCACCATGTTTTGAATACATGTGTGGAGTCCGGTCAGCTCTTTTGAATTACCCCAGGACAGGCCCTTCTCCTTCCAGGAGGTGAGCCGCATGGGGGTGCCAGATTGGAACTCGTGGGCCGCTACCCATGCGGGGTCGCGCGGCTCGGTGATATAGAACCACCCCGATTGCCACCCCTTTATGGTTTCCACAAAGGAGCCCTCGAGCCATGTTATATTGGGCATCTTGCCCACATGGCGCCTCCGCACTCCGCCTGGCGGCCACCCACCACCTTCGGCTTGACGTTGAAGGTCTTCAGCCATAGGCCGAAGTGGGGCTTGATGCGGAGAAAGGCCTCGCACACGACGATAAATGCCGAGATGTTGAGGATGAACTTCGGGGCCAGATCGTGGAAATCCAGGCCGTAATAGAACATGAGCCCCCGGACGAAGGGATGGAGAGGGAATCCCAGTCCGCGGAAGAAATGGGTGAGGAATACAACCCTCTCATGGGGCCTGGGGGTGGGGATGAGTTGCCCCTCATCTGGGAGCCGGTGCGCGATGTCGTCAGGCAGGTATCCGGCTCTCCTCAGTTTCTTGACGTCTCCCTCCGTGACCGAGGAGACCATCCACTTGCCTCCCGCTCCGGACATGGTTAGAGAAGGTTGAGATGGAAGTGAGGACTTGGGCGCTAGAGCTCGAGTGTGCGGGAGCGGATGAGCATAGGAGGAAGAAGGCGTGGATAGAAAGGTGAATCCTTATCCCTTTATATGGGCGGACAAAACTAAGCGTCCCCACTTGCCTGGTAAAACTCGCTTATCCCCCAAGCGCCATAATTGATGGCGTGGTTGGGTTACCCACGCCCGTATTGATGAGAATCCCGTAATAAGGGGACACGATCTCTGCTTTGACAAGACGTGTCGAAAAACTGCCTCGCGTTATGTGTGGGGCTGGTTAAAAGAAACAGTTCGAATAATCACCGGGCCATGACGTAACGTCCTGTTGCCAAAACAAGCTAGCGAATTAGATCTGCGAAAACATTATTCTCTCTACGGTGGAATGTGGAACTTATTTTGCAGGGTCGGACACTATCCTCGTATTCAAATTCTTCTGTGATGTATTCGGAGAAGGAACCCGCCTTGCAATGCCGAAGACAATACTGCGCGCCGGACTCGTCGTCATTGAAGCCTGGTTCAGGGGCTACTGTGGGAGTCCTAGATTAGGGGGTCTCCGAACAGCCGGACTATCTCCATTGGCCGGACTGTTAGACTATGAAGATACAAGATTGAAGACTTCGTCTCGTGTCCGGATGGGACTCTACGTATAACCCTAACCCTCTCTGGTGTCTATATAAACCGAAGGGTTTTAGCCGTAGGACGATAATCACAACATACAATCATACCATAGGCTAGCTTCTAGGGTTTAGCCTCTCTGATCTCGTGGTAGATCTACTCTTGTAACACCCATATCATCAATATTAATCAAGCAAGACGTAGGGTTTTACCTCCATCAAGAGGGCCCGAACCTGGGTAAAACTTCGTGTCCCCTGCCTCCTGTTACCATCTGGCCTAGACGCACAGTTCGGGACCCCCTACCCGAGATCCACCGGTTTTGACACCGACAGTCACAAACAGCCCTAGAGTTCGTACTAGAATAAAACCTTAAGACACAAATCAACCAAAACCCTAATGTCACCTCAAGTATCCGTGGGTATGATTATACGATATGCATCACACAATCTCAGATTCATCTATTCAACCAACACATAGAACCTCAAAGAGTGCCCCAAAGTTCCTACCGGAGAATCATGACGAAAACGTGTGCCAACCCCTATGCATAGTTTCATGGGCGGAACCCGCAAGTTGATCACCAAAACATACATCAAGTGAATCACGTGGTATCCCATTGTCACCACAGATACGCACGACAAGACATACATCAAGTGTTCTCAAATCTTTAAAGACTCAATCCGATAAGATAACTTCAAAGGGGAAACTCAATCCATTACAAGAGAGTAGAGGGGGGGAGAAAACATCATAAGATCCAACTATAATAGCAAAGCTCGCGATACATCAAGATCGTATCACCTCAAGAACACGAGAGAGAGAGAGCGAGAGAGAGAGAGAGAGAGAGATCAAACACATAGCTACTGGTACTTACCCTTAGCCCCGAGGGAGAACTACTCCCTCCTCGTCATGGAGAGCATCGGGATGATGAAGATGGCCACTGGAGAGGGATTCCTCCTCCGGCAGGGTGCCGAAACGGGTCTAGATTGCCTTTCGGTGCCTACAGAGGCTTCTGGCGGCGGAACTCCTGATCTATTGTGCTCCCCGATCGTTTTAGGGTATATGGAGATATATAGGCGGAAGAAGTACGTCGGGGGGGGCACGAGGGGCCCACAAGGGTGGAGGGCGCACCCAGGGGGTGGGCGCCCCCCTACCTCGTGGCTTCTTCGTAGATCCCCTGACATGCACTCCAAGTCTTCTGGGCTTCTTCTGATCCAAAAATAAGTTCCGTGAAGTTTCAGGTCAATTGGACTCCGTTTGGTTTTCCTTTTCTGCGATATTCTAAAACGAGGTAAAAACAGAAACTGGCACTGGGCTCTGGGTTAATAGGTTAGTCCCAAAAATGATATAAAAGTGTATAATAAAGCCCATAAACATCCAAAACCATAGATAATATAGCATGGAGCAATCAAAAATTATAGATACGTTGGAGACGTATCAGCATCCCCAAGCTTAATTCCTGCTCGTCCTCGAGTAGGTAAATGATAAAAACAGAATTTTTGATGCGGAGTGCTACTTGGCATAATTTTAATGTAATTCTTCTTAATTGTGGCATGAATATTCAGATCCGAAAGATTCAAGATAAAAGTTCATATTGACATAAAAATAATAATACTTCAAGCATACTAATTAAGCAAGTATGTCTTCTCAAAATAACATGGCCAAAGAAAGTTCATCCTACAAAATCATATAGTTTAGTCATGCTCCATTTTCGTCACACAAGAATGCTCTCATCATGCACAACCCCGATGACAAGCCAAGAAATTGTTTCATACTTTAGTAATCTCAAACCTATAAACTTTCACGCAATAGATGAGCGCGAGCCATGGACATAGCACTATGGGTGGAATAGAATATGATGATGGGGGTTATGTGGAGAAGACAAAAATGGAGTAAGTCTCACATCAACGAGGCTAATCAATGAGCTACGGAGATGCCCATCGATTGATGTTAATACAAGGAGTAGGGATTTCCATGCAACGGATGCACTAGAGCTATAAATGTATGAAAGCTCAACAAAAGAAACTAAGTGGGTGTGCATCCAACTTGCTTGCTCACGAAGACCTAGGGCACTTGAGGAGGCCCGTTGTTGGTATATTCAAGCCAAGTTCTATAATGAAAATTCCCACTAGTATATGAAAGTGACAAAACAAGAGACTCTCTATCATGAGGATTCTGGTGCTACTTTGAAGCACAAGTGTGGAAAAGGATAGTAGCATTGTCCCTTCTCTCTTTTTCTCTCATTTTTTTGGGCCTTCTCTTTTTTATGGCCTTTCTCTTTTTTATGGCCTTTCTCTCTTTTTTGTTTATTTATTCCTCACTTGGGATAATGCTCTATGAATGATAATCATCACACTTCTATTTATTTACAACTCAATGATTACAACTCGATACTTAGAACAAGATATGACTCTATATGAATGCCTCCAGCGGTGTACCGGGATAGCAATGATGCATGAGTGACATGTATGAAAGAATTATGAATGGTGGCTTTGCCACAAATACGATGTCAACTACATGATAATGCAAAGCAATATGACAATGATGACGCGTGTCATAATAAACGGAATGGTGGTAAGTTACCTGGCAATATATCTCGGAATGGCTATGGAAATGCCATAATAGGTAGGTATGGTGTTTGTTTTGAGGAAGATATAAGGAGGTTTATGTGTGAAAGAGCGTATC
The DNA here is from genome assembly GCF_056163025.1 of Triticum urartu. NCBI lineage: Eukaryota > Viridiplantae > Streptophyta > Magnoliopsida > Poales > Poaceae > Triticum > Triticum urartu. The sequence goes on along the minus strand of NC_141874.1, from coordinate 720,281,767 downwards.
ATATCACGGGGTTTGGATGCACCGGCGAAGTTTGCACCAACTCTCAATGTGAGAAAGGGCAATGCACGGTACCGAAGAGGCTAGCAATTATGGAAGGGTGAGAGTGCGTATAATCCATGGACTCAACATTAGTCATAAAGAACTCACATACTTATTGCAAAAATCTACAAGTCATCAAAAACCTCGGCACTACGCGCATGCTCCTAGGGGGATAGATTGGTAGGAAAAGACCATCGCTCGTCCACGACCGCCACTCATAAGGAGGACAATCAAATAACACCTCATGTTTCAAATTTGTTAAATAACGTTTACCATACGTGCATGCTACGGGACTTGCAAACTTCAACACAAGCATTTCCCAAATTCACAACTACTCAACTAGCACGACTTTGATATTATTACCTCCATATCTCAAAACAATCATCTAGCATCAAACTTCTCTTAGTATTCAAAACACTCATAAGAAAATTTAACTAATCTTGAATACCTAGCATATTAGGATTTTAAGCAAATTACCATTCTATTTAAGACTCTCAAAATAATCTAAGTGAAGCATGAGAGTTCATCTATTTCTTCAAAATAAAACTACCACCATGCTCTAAAAGATATAAGTGAAGCACTAGAGCAAATGACAAACTACTCCGAAAGATATAAGTGAAGATCAATGAGTAGTCGAATAATTATGCAACTATGTGAAGACTCTCTAACATTTAAGAATTTCAGATCTTGTTATTTTATTCAAATAGCAAGAAAAACTAAATAAAATAAATTGACGCTCAAAGAAAAACACATATCATGTGGTAAATAAAAATATAGCTCCAAGTAAAGTTACCGATGAACAAAGACGAAAGAGGGGATGCCATCCGGGGCATCCCCAAGCTTAGGCTCTTGTTTTTCCTTGAATATTACCTTGGGGTTCCTTGGGCATCCCCAAGCTTAGGCTCTTGCCACTCCTTATTCCATAGTCCATCGAATCTTTACCCAAAACTTGAAAACTTCACAACACAAAACTTAATAGAAAACTCGTAAGCTCCGTTAGCAAAAGAAAGCAAAACACCACTTCAAGGTACTGTAATGAACTCATTCTTTAATTATATTGGTGTTAAACCTACTGTATTCCAACTTATCTATGGTTTATAAACTATTTTACTAGCCATAGATTCATCAAAATAAGCAAACAACACACGAAAAACAGAATATGTCAAAAACAGAACAGTCTGTAGTAATCTGTAACTAACGCAAACTTCTGGAACCCCAAAAATTCTAAAATAAATTTCTGGACCTGAGGAATTTATCTATTAATCATCTAAAAAATAATTAACTAAATATCACTCTCCAAATAAAAATGGCAGCAATTCTCGTGAGCGCTAAAGTTTCTGTTTTTTACAGCATGATCGCAAAGACTTTCCCCAAGTCTTCCCAACGGTTCTACTTGGCACAAACACTAATTAAAACATAAAAACTCAATCATAACAGAGGCTAGATAAATTATTTATTACTAAACAGGAGCAATAAGTAAGGAACAAAAATAAAGTTGGGTTGCCTCCCAACAAGCGCTATCGTTTAATGCCCCTAGCTAGGCATGATGATTTCAATGATGCTCACATAAAAGATAAGAATTGTAACATAAAGAGAGTATCATGAAGAATACGACTAGCACATTTAAGTCTAACCCTCTTCCTATGCATAGGGATTTTGTGAGCAAACAACTTGTGGGAACAAGAATCAACTTGCATAGGAAGGTAAAACAAGCATAACTTCAAAACTTTAAGCACATAGAGAGGAAACTTGATATTATTGCAATTCCTACAAGCATATATTCCTCCCTCATAATAATTTTCAGTAGCATCATGAATGAATTCAACAATATAACCAGCACCTAAAGCATTCTTTTCATGATCTATAAGCATAGAAATTTTATTACTCTCCACACAAGCAAAATTCTTCTCATGAATAATAGTGGGAGCAAACTCAACAAAGTAATTATCATGTGAGGCATAATCCAATTGAAAACTAAAATCATGATGACAAGTTTCATGGATATGATTATTGTTTATCTCATACAAGTCATCACAATAATCATCATAGATAGCAACTTTGTTCTCATAATCAATTGGAACCTCTTCCGGAATAGTGGACTCATCACAAAATAAAGTCATGACCTCTCCAAATCCACTTTCATCAATATAATCATCATAAATATGAGGCATGCTTTCATCATAATAAATTTGCTCATCAAAACTTGTGGGACAAAAAATATCATCTTCATCAAACATAGCTTCCCCAAGCTTGTGGCTTTGCATATCATTAGTCTCAGATATTCAAGGAATTCATAATAACAAAATTGCAATCATGCTCGTCATTCAAATATTTAGTGACAAACATTTTAATGCATTCTTATTCTAACACTTTGGCACAATTTTCCTTTCCATCATACTCACGAAAGATATTAAAAAGATGAAGCGTATGAGGCAAACTTACTTCCATTTTTTATAGTTTTCTTTTATAAACTAAACTAGTGATAAAACAAGAAACTAAAAGACTCGATTGCAAGATCTAAAGATATACCTTCAAGCACCCACCTCCCTGGCAACGGCGCCAAAAAAGAGCTTGATGTCTACTACACAACCTTCTTCTTGTAGACGTTGTTGGGCCTCCAAGTGCAGAGGTTTGTTGGACAGTAGCAAATTTCCCTCAAGTGGATGACCTAAGGTTTATCAATCCGTAGGAGGCGTAGGATGAAGATCGTCTCTCTCAAGAAACCCTGCAACCAAATAACAAAGAGTCTCTTGTGTCCCCAACACACCCAATACAATGATAAATTGTATAGGTGCACTAGTTCGGTGAAGAGATGGTGATACAAGTGGTATATGGATGGTAGATAGAGGTTTTTGTAATCTGAAAATATAAAAACAGCAAGGTAACTAATGATAAAAGTGAGCGTAAACGGTATTGCAATGCGTTGAAACAAGGCCTAGGGCTCATACTTTCGCTAGTGCCAGTTCCCTCAACAATAATAACATAATTGGATCACATAACTATCCCTCAACATTCAACAAAGAGTCACTCCAAAGTCACTAATTGCGGAGAATGAACGAATAGATTATGGAAGGGTAGAAAACCACCTCAAAGTTATTCTTTCCAATCAATCCGTTGGGCTATTCCTATAAGTGTCACAAACAGCCCTAGAGTTCGTACTAGAATAACACCTTAAGACGCAAATCAACCAAAACCCTAATGTCACCTAGATACTCCAATGTCACCTCAAGTATCCGTGGGTATGATTATACGATATGCATCGCACAATCTCAGATTCATCTATTCAACCAACACATAGAACCTCAAAGAGTGCCCCAAAGTTCCTACCGGAGAATCATGACGAAAACTTGTGCCAACCCCTATGCATAGGTTCATGGGCGGAACCCGCAAGTTGATCACCAAAACATACATCAAGTGAATCACGTGGTATCCCATTGTCACCACAGATACGCACGGCAAGACATACATCAAGTGTTCTCAAATCTTTAAAGACTCAATCCGATAAGATAACTTCAAAGGAGAAACTCAATCCATTACAAGAGAGTAGAGGGGGGAGAAAACATCATAAGATCCAACTATAATAGCAAAGCTCGCGATACATCAAGATCGTATCACCTCAAGAACACGAGAGAGAGAGAGAGAGAGAGAGATCAAACACATAGCTACTGGTACATACCCTCAGCCCCGAGGGAGAACTACTCCCTCCTCGTCATGGAGAGCACGGGGATGATGAAGATGGCCACCGGAGAGGGATTCCTGCTCCGGCAGGGTGCCGGACGGGTCTAGATTGGCTTTCGATGGCTACGGAGGCTTCTGGCGGCGGAACTCCTGATCGATTGTGCTCCCCGATCGTTTTAGGGTATATGGAGATATATAGGCGGATGAAGTACGACAGGGGGGCCACGAGGGGCCCACGAGGGTGGAGGGTGCGCCCAGGGGGGTGGGCGCGCCCCCTACCTCGTGGCTTCCTCGTAGATCCCCTGGCGTGCACTCCAAGTCTTCTGGGATTTTTTGATCCAAAAATAAGTTCCGTGAAGTTTCAGGTCAATTGGACTCCGTTTGGTTTTCCTTTTCTGTGATATTCTAAAACAAGGTAAAAACAAAAATTGGCACTGGGCTCTGGGTTAATAGGTTAGTCCCAAAAATGATATAAAAGTGTATAATAAAGCCCATAAACATCCAAAACAGTAGATAATATAGCATGGAGCAATAAAAAATTATAGATACGTTGGAGACATATCAATGAACAAATTACTCTTGAGCAATTGGCAGAATTGAGCATAGTTATGAGAATATCTAGGTATGATCATGTATATAGGCATCACGTCCGAGACAAGTAGACCGACTCCTGCCTGCATCTCCTACTATTACTCCACACATCGACCGCTATCCAGCATGTATCTAGAGTATTAATTTCAAGAGAACAGAGTAACGCTTTAAGCAAGATGACATGATGTAGAGGGATAAATTCATGCAATATGATAAAAAACCCCATCTTGTTATCCTCGATGGAAACAATACAATACGTGCCTTGCTGCCCCTACCGTCACTGGGAAAGGACATCGCAAGATTGAACCCAAAGCTAAGCACTTCTCCCATTGCAAGAAAGATCAATCTAGTAGGCCAAACCAAACTGATAATTCGAAGAGACTTGCAAAGTCATACAGAAAAGAATTTACAGAAGATTCAAATATTATTCATAGATAAACTTGATCATAAACCCGCAATTCATCGATCTCAACAAACACACCGCAAAAGAAGATTACATCGAATAGATCTCCACAAGAGAGTGGGAGAACTTTGTATTGAGATCCAAAAAGAGAGAAGAAGACATCTAGATAATAACTATGGACCCGAAGGTCTAAAGTAAACTACTCACACTTCATCGGAGAGGCTATGGTGTTGACATAGAAGCCCTCCGTGATCGATGCCCCCTCCGGCGGAGCTCCGGAACAGGCCCCAAGATGGGATCTTGTGGATACAGAAAGTTACAGCGGTGGAATTAGGGTTTTGGCTCCGTATGTGATCGTTTGGGGGTACATAGGTATATATAGGAGGAAGGAGTACGTCGGTGGAGCAAAAGGGGCCCACGAGGGTGGAGGGCGCGCCTGGGGGGGTAGGCGCGCCCCCTACCTCATGGCTTCCCTGTTGGTTGCTTGACGTAGGGTCCAAGTCTCCTGGATCATGTTCGTTTCGAAAATCACAATCCCGAAGGTTTTATTCCGTTTGGACTCCATTTGATATTCCTTTTATTCGAAACCCTAAAATAGGCAAAAACAACAATTCTGGGCTGGGCCTCCGGTTAATAGGTTAGTCCCAAAAATAATATAAAAGCGAATAATAAAGCCCAATGATGTCCAAAACAGAAGATAATATAGCATGGAGCAACCAAAAATTATAGATACGTTGGAGACGTATCAAGGTAGCGGTACTACTGCTGGGGATAGCGGTACTACCGCGCATTCACGAATGTAAAAAATTACTGTCGCGCCTACATCTGCTGGAGCTAGCTTCGAGTAGAAAGTCGGCACGGTACTACCACTCACAGGGAGCGGTACTACCACGTAGGGGCATGCTACCTCTTGAGCATGCATTGGTTTTCCCTTGAATAGGAAAGGGTGATGCAGCAAAGTAGTGTAAGTATTTCCCTCAGTTTTTGAGAAAAAAGGTATCAATCCAGTAGGAGACAACACACAAGTCACCTAGTACCTGCACAAACAATCAAGAACCTCGCAACCAACGCGATAAAGGGGTTGTCAATCCCTTCACGGTCACTTGCGAAAGTGAGATCTGATAGAGATAGTAAGATAAATATTTTTGGTATTTTGTTGTATAGATTGGAAAATAAAGATTGCAAAATAGTAAACAAGATGCGATAATAAAAGAGATGCAATATAATAAGAAAGAGACCCGGGGGCCATAGGTTTCACTAGTGGCTTCTCTCATGATAGCATGTATTACGGTGGGTGAACAAATTACTGCCGAGCAATTGATAGAAAAGTGCATAGTCATGAAGATATCTAAGGCAATGATCATGAACATAGGCATCACGTCCGTGTCAAGTAGATCGAAACGATTATGCATCTACTACTATTACTCCACACATCGACCGCTATCCTGCATGCATCTAGAGTATTAAGTTCATAAGAACACAGTAACACTTTAAGCAAGATGACATCATGTAGAGGGATAAACTCAAGCAATAGGATATAAACCCCATCTTTTTATCGTCAATGGCAACAATCCAATACATGCCTTGCTACCCCTACTGTCACTGGGAAAGGACACCGCAAGATTGAACCCAAAGCTTAGCACTTCTCCTATTGCAAGAAAGATCAATCTAGTAGGCCAAACTAAACCGATAATTCGAAGAGACTTGCAAAGCTATCAAATCATGCATATAAGAATTCAGAGAAGAACCAAATAATATTCCTAGACAATCAAGTTCATAAACCCACAATTCATCGGATCTCGGCAAGCACACCGCAAAAGAGTATTACATCGAATAGATCTCCAAGAACACCGAGGAGAACTTTGTATTGAAGATCAAAGAGAGAGAAGAAGCCATCTAGCTAATAACTATGGACCCAAAGGTCTGTGGTAAACTACTTACGCTTCATCGGAGAGGCTATGGTGTTGATGTAGAAGCCCTCCGTGATCGATTCCTCCTCCGGTAGATCGCCGGAAAAGGCCCCAAGATGGGATCTCATGGGTACATAAGGTTGCGGCGGTGGAAAAGTGGTTTTGTGGCTCCCCTGATGTTTCTAGGGTATAAGAGTATATATAGGTGAAAGAAGTACATCGGTAGAGCTCCGTGGGGCCCACGAGGGTGGGGGCGCCCACCCCCCTAGGCGCGCCCTCCTATCTCGTGGCCGCCTCACGGAGTTCCAGACTTCCACTCCAAGTCTTATGGTTTGCTTTCGGTCCAAGAAAGATCATCGCGAAGTTTCATTCCGTTTGGATTCCGTTTGGTATTCCTTTTCTGCCAAACACTGAAATAGGCAAAAAAAACTGGCATTGGGCCTCTAGTTAATAGGTTAGTCCCAAAAAATAATATAAAAGAGCATATTAAAGCCCATTAAACATCCAAAACAGATAATATACTAGCATGGAACAATAAAAGATTATAAATACGTTGGAGACGTATCAGGGCGGAAGTAAAAAATCACTTCCGCACCTACTTCCGTGTGTGACAGTGTTCTGGACTAGAGGTAGCGGTACAACCCCTCACCAGGAGCGGTACTACCGCTGGACCCTGCGGTACTATCGCTCCCCTGAGCAGTACTACCGCATGCCACAAAGGCTTTAGCACTTGGCTGCCTTCATATTGCAGCTAATGACAACAGAAGGATACAAAAAGACCAGAACTGCCATAACTTCTACAAATAAGCTCCGAATTGAGCAAATTCAGGCTTGTTGGATACAAGACAACGAGTAGCATCAAAACAGCGAGGGGAGGTATGCCCAACCGAGGGAGGAGTGAAACCTCCAACACAAAAGAACCGACATAACCTCCAACATCGAAAACATCATAGAAGATGCATGTGAACTCCGTTTTCGATGAACTCGAGCTTGCCATCAAGATGACAAAAAGCTCTAAGACTCTCAAATAAAACCAAACAAGAACCAAGAAAGATGATGCAAGGATGAAATGGTTTCAGATCTCCACGAATGATATGATCAAGCTACTCATCGAGAGCCCCCTTGATAGTACGGCAATCGATCCTATAACCCGGTCTCTCAACTACCACCATGAGACCGGTAAAATAGAAAACCTGTCAAGGGCAAACCTTTGCCTTGCACATGGTCCACTTGAGCTAGATGATGATGATCTTGACTCCCTCAAGTTGGACCACCTTTCTTGATTGTGTTGGCTCGATGAAGACTAGTTGATTGCTCCCCCATACTCCACTATGGGTGAGCCACTCTTCTGCACATCTTCATAAGTCCATTGTCACCACAATGGATGGCAAGCTTCAAGCACTTGATCTCTTCGTGATGCATCACTTGAACTTGCACACGGCAACCTAACCCCACAAAGGACTCTCACGAAGACCATGGGTTAGTACACAAAGCATAATGGATGATGCTTACCATACCATGGGATCACTTGATCCCTCTCGGTACATCTTCTATGCTTTGTGAGTTGATCAACTTGATTCACTCTTGACTTAGTCTTGATCAACCTTGAACCTTTCCAACTCTCTTCATTTGGATGATGCCTTGAAGGTAAGCATGAATGATCACACAATCTTCTTCTTCAAGACATGCTTGCAATAAGCCCAATACTCACATGACCAAACTTTGGATAATTCGTTAATATAACCTTGGTCAACTCATAAACTCCTTGAAACCAACACACGGACTTCAAGAAATGCCTAGGGACAAATCTTTCAAATATAACTCAATGCAACCATTAGTCCATAGAGATTGTCATCAATTACCAAAACCAAACATGGGGCAACCGCATGTTCTTTCAGTATCAAACATATCCCCTATCTGGACTTGGTTCAAATTATATTGCCATGGAGTCTCATGGCCATCGTTCATAGTAAGGCCGGTGGATATGTCTTGATTCCATGCAGAAGGAATCAGTACCTCCACTTCATCCTCGGAATTTTCAGAATCTAGATCCTCCGCATATCCATCCTTGTCCTCTTCCTCCATCACCCTCTGCATTTCATCGCCTTCCTCATCCCCATCAGCAACACCAGAACCAGCTAATATTATCGACTGAATATTCTGCCCAGTATCATGACCACAAACATTGTCCAGCACGTAGTCTAACTCTTTCTCGGCTTGGCTAGGATCCACATCCGGTGGCTGTGACCTAGATAAATGAATCTCGTTAGCAACTTGATTACCCTGGTCGAGTTCATACCCCACACGGAGTTGTACGGTATTCTCCTCCTTCGCCACTGGTTGCACTAGGGCATATGGGTGGATTCTTCGGTCTCGGCAACGACTTAACAGGGTCAACCAATGTTGGCTCCTATCTATCGGCTTCAACTCCCACTTGACATTTTTACAGGATTTGGTCCACAATGCATGAATATTGAAGGAACATACTTCAGGATCCGGCCCAAAACTAGTAGTCAACCAGTGCTTCAACTGTCTAATGTCTGGTCTGTCCGGGTCTGAAAGTGTCATGACGCCATTTTTAAACTCGCTAAGATCAACCCCCAACTCATTATATCGAACATTACCAGGGCCGTAGTAAACAGTCAAATTTACTTATACAGACATTTTCACCTGGCAGACACTGCCACCTTCTAATTAATCACAACGAACAAAATTATTACCGGCTACACTAACTATTCGCTAAAATGCTAGCACAAACCAATTAACACTAAAAATGTGACACGTGATTATACCTTCGACGCATGTGGCCACCTCATGGAGGACTTGCACCAACGGACAACACCAACGCCGCCCCCTCGGTGGCACGAAGTTGCACCTCCTCCTCACCAGCCAAACCGCCTCCTCCTCCTTCTCAGCCCACCATGGCTTCTCCTCCTCCTCACCCCACCATGACCCCACCTCACTTGTACGCACAAATAGCTATCCCATTGGGAAAAAATGACCTTGGGCCAGTGGAGATGGCTACGATCTACTGTTTCTGTGGTTTGGATTCGAAAATAGGTGGAGAAATGAAGAGATCAGCGAGGGGGGCAATGTACAGAGAGGAACGAGAGAGAGAGAGAGAGCAAGAACAGCGAGAGGAAAAAGAAGAACATGCTCGGGCCTTATCCAAAGCTCTTAGGCCGCTGGTTAGCCGAAGAGGTCTTCGGTCGCGGGCTGGCCGAAGAGGTCTTCGGTCGCGGGCTGGCCGAAGAGGCCCGTCTTTGGCCCAGTTCACGCGCTCTTCGGCCACACTTAACCGAAGAGGCCTCTTTGGGCTTCGGTCGGCCGAAAAGGCCCACTTCGGCCAACGGTTGACTGACGGGGTTCTAGTTTTGCAAATAATGTGTTAGCACTACTAGTTTCCGAAATTGCTATAAAAATGTGCTACTTTTGAAAAAAAATCTAGGTCTTGTTACCATCACACACTTCTCTAAAACATGAGCATTTAGAGAAACTCCAACGGGTTGACCCAATTCGTTCATGCGTGTCTGTTTGGGTCAAAACAAACAAAAGTGTTGGCCCAATGCGCAGACCCAAACCCAAAACGCGTCCTTTTGTTGTCCGCGCTGACACATTTCAGGCCCCAATTTGCGTCTGGCTTGCGTATGCCCGGGCTTGAAATAGACACATTGCGCATCCCCTCGGTGTCCGCCGCGGGCCCACATGTCGGCCGGTCAACCACCACATGTGGTCATATTAATTGTGGCCGCCTAAAGTGGGTCCGCACGTAAGTGAGTGGAAGCTACAGGAGGTTGTCCTTTTCTAATCCACGCTTGCAGGGAGAGGGTGGCGTCATCCACTTCCATCCCCTGTCCACATATGGCCATGCCTGCTCCCTCGCCGGTGAGCAGAAACCCTAGCAATCCAGCCAGCCAAGGGCTTCTTCAGCGGGAAGGGGAAGAGGAAATTCAGCGCTGGCGCAAGCTCTTTCCGGGCGCCTCCTCCTTCTCCTTCGTCACCGGTTAGACGCGGCTAGACACCGCGGGAGTAGGAGCAGCTGGACATACCAGTCTGCCAAGCGCGGTGGCACTAGCAGTACCACCGTCCCTCGAGTATCCAGATGTCAACCTACCGCACGGCTGGCATCTAGAGCTGTAACGGATCCCCATTTCGGCAGTGCCACGCTCGGCGAGGGCGCACGCCAAGGAGGTTCGCCCGCGCCGTGGGCTCCTTACGTCGGAGCAGGGCGTGATGCATGCCTACGTGCTAGATGATACGTCTCCAACGTATCTATAATTTTTGATTGCTCCATGCTATATTATCTACTGTTTTGGACACTATTGGGCTTTATTATCCACTTTTATATTATTTTTGGGACTAACCTATTAACCGGAGGCCTAGCCTAGAATTGTTGTTTTTTGCCTATTTTAGGGTTTCGAATAAAAGGAATATTAAACGGAGTCCAAACAGAATGAAACCTTCGGGAACGTGATTTTCTCACCGAACATGATCCGTGAGACTTGGACCCTACATCAAGCAACCAACAGGGAAGCCACGAGGTAGGGGGCGCGCCAACCCCCCCCCCCCCCCCTAGGCGCGCCCTCCACCCTCGTGGGCCCCCTGTTGCTCCATCGACGTACTCTTTCCTCCTATATATAACTACGTACCCCCAAACGATCAGATACAGAGCCAAAAACCTAATTCCACCGCCGCAACCTTCTGTATCCACGAGATCCCATCTTGGGGCCTGTTCCGGAGCTCCGCCGGAGGGGGCATCCATCACGGAGGGCTTCTACATCAACACCATAGCCTCTCCGATGAAGTGTGAGTAGTTTACCTCAGACCTTTGGGTCCATAGTTATTAGCTAGATGGCTTCTTCTCTCTTTTTGGATCTCAATACAATGTTCTCCCCCTCTCTTGTGGAGATCTATTCGATTTAATCTTCTTTTTACGGTGTGTTTGTTGAGACCGATGAATTGTGGGTTTATGATCGAGATTATCTATGAACAATATTTGAATCTTCTCTGAATTCTTTTATGTATGATTGGTTATCTTTGCAAGTCTCTTCGAATTATCAGCTTGGTTTGGCCTACTACATTGATCTTTCTTGCAATGGGAGAAGTGCTTAGCTTTGGGTTCAATCTTGCGGTGTCCTTTCCCAGTGATAGTAGGGGCAGCAAGGCACGTATTATATTGTTGCCATCGAGGATAACAAGATGGGGGTTTTATCATATTGCATGAATTTATCCCTCTACATCATGTCATCTTGCTTAAGGCGTTACTCTGTTTTCATGAACTTAATACTCTAAATGCATGATGGATAGAGGTCGATGAGTGGAGTAATAGTAGTAGGTGCAGGCAGGAGTCGGTCTACTTGTCTCGGACGTGATGCCTATACACATGATCATACCTAGATATTCTCATAACTATGTTCAATTCTGTCAATTTCTCAACAGTAATTCGTTCACCCACCGTAAAATACTTATGCTCTTGAGAGAAGCCACTAGTGAAACCTATGGCCCCCGGGTCTATCTTCATCATATTAAATCTTCCAATACTTAGTTATTTCCTTTGCTTTTTTACTTTGCTTTTATTTTACTTTGCATATTTATCATAAAAATACCAAAAATATTATCTTATCATATCTATATGATCTCACTCTCGTAAGTGACCGTGAAGGGATTGACAATCCCTTATCGCGTTGGTTGTGAGGAGATATTTGTTTTGTGCAGGTACGAGGGACTCGCACATAGCCTCCTACTGGATTGATACCTTGGTTCTCAAAAACTGAGAGAAATACTTACGCTACTTTGCTGCATCATCCTTTCCTCTTCAAGGAAATCCAACACAGTGCTCAAGAGGTAGCAAGAAGATTCTGGCACCATTGCCGGGGAGTCTAAGCAAAAGTCAACATACCAAGTACCCATCACAACCCTTATCTCCCGCATTACATTATTTACCATTTGCCTCTCGTTTTCCTCTCCCCCACTTCACCCTTGCCGTTTTATTCGCCCTCTCTCTGTCTATCCTCCCTCTCTTTCTCTATTTGCCTCTTTTTGCCTGCTTGCTTTTTGTTTTCTTGTGTGTTGGATTGCTTGCTTGTCACGATGGCTCAAGATAACACTAAACTGTGTGACTTTACCAATACCAACAACAATGATTTTATTAGCACTCCGATTGCTCCTCTTACCGATGCTGAATCTTGTGAAATTAATGCCGCTTTGCTGAATCTTGTCATGAAAGATCCGTTTTCCGGCCTTCCTAGTGAAGATGCCGCTACCCATCTAAATAGCTTCGTTGATTTGTGTGATATGCAAAAGAAGAAAGATGCGGACAATGATTTTTTTAAGTTGAAGCTATTTCCTTTTTCGCTTAGAGATCGTGCTAAATCTTGGTTTTCATCTTTGCCTAAAAATAGTATTGATTCTTGGAACAAGTGCAAAGATGCTTTTATCTCTAAGTATTTTCCTCCCGCTAAGATCATCTCCCTTAGAAACGATATTATGAATTCTAAGCAACTTGATCATGAACATGTTGCACAAGCTTGGGAGAGGATGAAATTAATGATACGTAATTTCCCTACTCATGGTTTGAATTTGTGGATGGTTATACAAATTTTTTATGCCAGATTGAATTTTGCTTCTAGAAATCTTTTAGATTCGGCCACGGGAGGCACTTTTATGGAAATCACTTTAGGAGAAGCTACCAAACTCCCAGATAATATTATGGTTAATTATTCTCAATGGCACACCGAAAGATCTACTAGTAAAAAGGTGCATGCAATTGAAGAGATTAATGTTTTGAGTGGAAAGATGGATGAACTTATGAAATTGTTTGCTAATAAGAGTGCTCCTACTGATCCTAATGATACGCCTTTGTCTACTTTTATTGAGAATAATAATGAATCTATGGATGTGAATTTTGTTGGTAGGAATAATTTTGGAAATAACGCGTATAGAGGTAATTTTAATCCTAGGCCGTTTCCTAATAATTCCTCTAATAATTATGGTAATTCCTACAACAATTCTTATGGAAATTATAATAAGATGCCCTCTGATTTTGAATCTAGTATTAAAGAATTTATTAGTTTGCAAAAGAGTTTCAATGGTTTGATTGAAGAAAAATTACTTAAGATTGATGAGTTGGCGAGGAACGTTGATAGAATTTCTCTTGATGTTGATTCTTTAAAGCTTAGATATATTCCTCCTAAGCATGATATCAATGAGTCTCTCAAATCCATGAGAATTTCCATTGATGAGTGCAAAGAAAGAACCGCTAGGATGAGTGCTAGGAAAGATTGCTTTATAAGAGCGTGTTCTTCTAGTTCCTATGAAAATAAAGATGAAGATCTAAAAGTTATTGATGTGTCCCCTATTAAATCTTTGTTTTGCAATATGAATCTTGATAATGATGGGACTGAATATGATCAACCTTTACCTAGAAGTCGTTCCAAAAATTCGGAGTTTTTAGATCTTGATGCTAAATTTGATGAAAGTGGGATTGAAGAAATTAAAACCCTAGATGCTGCTAAACCCACTATTTTGGATTTCAAGGAATTTAATTATGAAAATTTCTCTTTGATTGATTGTATTTCCTTGTTGCAATCCGTGCTAAATTCTCCTCATGCTTATAGTCAAAATCAAGTGTTTACTAAACATATCGTTGATGCCTTGATGCAATCTTATGAAGAAAAACTTGAGTTGGAAGTTTCTATCCCTAGAAAACTTTATGATGACTGGGAACCAACTATTAAAATTAAGATTAAAGATCATGAGTTCTATGCTTTATGTGATTTGGGTGCTAGTGTTTCCATGATTCCAAAGACTTTGTGTGATTTGTTAGGTTTTCGTGATTTTGATGATTGCTCTTTAAACTTGCACCTTGCAGATTCCACTATTAAGAAACCAATGGGAAGAATCAATGATGTTCTTATTATCGCAAATAGGAATTATGTGCCCGCAAAATTTATTGTTCTTGACATAGATTGCAATCCTTCATGTCCTATTATTCTTGGTAGACCTTTCCTTAGAACGATTGGTGCAATTATTGATATGAAGGAAGGAAATATTAGATTCCAATTTCCATTAAGGAAAGGCATGTAACACTTTCCTAGAAAGAAAATTAAATTACCTTATGAATCTATTATGAGAGCCACTTATGGATTGCCGACCAAAGATGGCAATACCTAGATCTATCCTTGCTTTTTATGCCTAGCTAGGGGCGTTAAATGATAGCGCTTGTTGGGAGGCAACCCAATTTTATTTTTATTCCTTTCGGTTTGCTCCTGTTTAGTAATAAATAATTTACCTAGCCTCTATTTTGGTTGTGTTTTTTGTGTTCAATTAGTGTTTGTGCCAAGTAGAACCGTTGGGAAGACTTGGGAAAAGTCTTGTTATCTTGCCGTAAAAAACAGAAACTTTAGCGCTCATGAGAACTACTGCCATTTTTATTTGGAAAGTTCTATTTAGTTAATTATTTTTGAAGATGATTAATAGATAAATTCCTCACGTCCAGCAATTTATTTTATAATTTTTCGGGTTCGACATCTTGCGCTAGCTACAGATTACTACAGACTGTTCTATTTTTGAAAGATTCCGTTTTTCATGTGTTGTTTGCTTATTTTGATGAATCTATGGCTAGTAAAATAGTTTATAAACCATAGAGAAGTTGTAATACAGTAGGTTTAACACCAATATAAATAAAGAATTAGTTCATTACAGTACCTTGAAGTGGTCTTTTGTTTTCTTTCGCTAACGGAGCTCATGAGATTTTCTACTTTAAGTTTTGTGTTGTGAAGTTTTCAAGTTTTGGGTAAAGATTTGATGGATTATGGAACAATGAGTGGAAAGAGCCTAAGCTTGGGGATGCCCATGGCACCCCAAAGATAATCTAAGGACACCTAAAAGCCAAAGCTTGGGGATGCCCCGGAAGGCATCCTCTCTTTCGTCTACTTCTATCGGTAACTTTACTTGGAGCTATATTTTTATTCACCACATGATATGTGTTTTGCTTGGAGCGTCTTATATGATTTGAGTTTTTGCTTTGTAGTTTAGCACAATCATCCTTGATGTACAAACCTTTTGAGAGAGACATACATGATTTGGAATTTGTTAGAATACTCTATGTGCTTCGCTTATATTATTTGAGTTATATAGTTTTGCTCTAGTACTTCACTTATATTTTTTAGAGCACGGTGGTGGAATTGTTTTATAGAAACTATTGATCTCTCATGCTTCACTTAGATTATTTTGATAGTCTTAAATAGCATGGTAATTTTCTTAAATAATCCTAATATGCTTGGTATTCAAGAATAGTAAAAACTTTCTTATGAGTGTGTTGAATGCTATGAGAAGTTTGATACTTGATAATTGTTTTGAGATATGAACATGGTGATATTAAAGTTGTGCTGGTTGAGTAGTTGTGAATTTGAGAAATACTTGTGTTAAAGTTTGTGATTCCCGTAGCATGCACGTATGGTGAACCGTTATGTGATGAAGTCGAAGCATGATTTATTTTTTGATTGTCTTCCTTATGAGTGGCAGTTGGGGACGGGTGATGATCTTTTCCTACCAATCTATCCCCCTAGGAGCATGCGCGTAATACTTTGCTTTGATAACTTGTAGATTTTTGCAATAAGTATATGAGTTCTTTATGACTAATGTTGAGTCCATGGATTATATGCACTTTTCTTCCTTTCACCATTTCTAGCCTCTCTAATACTGCGCACCTTTCGCCGGTATCATACACCCACCATATACCTTCTTCAAAACAGCCACCATACCTACCTATTATGGCATTTCCATAGCCATTCCGAGATATATTGCCATGCAACTTTCCACTGTTCCGTCTATTATGACACGCTCCATCATTGTCATATTGCTTAGCATGATCATGTAGTTGACATCGTATTTGTGGCAAAGCCACCATTCATAATTCTTTCATACATGTCACTCTTGATTCATTGCATATCCCAGCACACCGCCGGAGGCATTCATATAGAGTCATATTTTGTTCTAAGTATCAAGTTGTAATTTTTGAGTTGTAAGAAAATAAAAGTGTGATGATCATCATTATTAGAGCATTGTCCCAGTGAGGAAAGGATGATGGAGACTATAATTCCCCCACAAGTTGGGATGAGACTCCGGATGAAAAAAAAGGGAAAAGAGGCCATAAAAAGAGAAAAGGTCCAAATAAAAATAAAAAATGAGAGAAAAAGAGAGAAGGGACAATGTTACTATCCTTTACCACACTTGTGCTTCAAAGTAGCACCATGATATTCATGATAGAGAGTCTCTCATTTCGTCACTTTCATATACTAGTGGGAATTTTTCATTATAGAACTTGGCTTGTATATTCCAATGATGGGCTTCCTCAAATTGCCCTAGGTCTTTGTTGGGGAACGAAGCAGAAATTCAAAATTTTCCTACATGTCACCAAGATCTATCTATGGAGAAACCAGCAATGAGGGGAAGGAGAGTGCATCTACATACCCTTGTATATCGCTATGCGTAAGCATTCAAGAGAATGGGGTTGAAGGAGTCGTACTCGTCGTGATCCAAATCACCGGAGATCCTAGTGCCGAACGGACGGCACCTCCGCGTTCAACACACGTACAGCCCGGTGACGTCTCCCATGCCTTTATCCAGCAAGGAGAGAGGGAGAGGTTGAGGAAGACTCCATCCAGCAGCAGCACAATGGTGTGGTGGTGGTGGAGGAGTGTGGTACTCCAGCAGGGCTTCGCCAAGCACCGCAAGAGACGAGGAGGAGAGAGGTAGGGCTGCGCCAGGGAGAGATCAAATCGTGTTGTGTTGGGCAGCCCCAAACCTCAACTATTTATAGGAGGAGGGGAGGAGGGTGCGCCCCCTCTAGGGTTCCCACCCCTAGAGGGGTGGCAGCCCTAGATGGGTTTGAGGGGGCGGCCAAGAGGGGGAGAAGGGGAGGCGCGCCCTAGGGTGGGCCTTAGGCCCATCTGCGCCTAGGGTTTCCCCCTTCTCCTCCTAGCTGCGCCGTGGGCCTTGTGGGAGGCGCACCAGCCCACTCAGGGGCTGGTCCCTTCCCACTCTTGGCCCATGCAAGCCTCCAGGGCTTGTGGCCCCACTTGGTGGACCCCCGGGACCCTCCCGATGGTCCCGGTACGTTACCGATAAAACCCGAAACTTTTCCGGTGACCAAAACAGGACTTCCCATATATAAATCTTTACCTCCGGACCATTCTGGAACTCCTCGTGACATCCGGGATCTCATCCGGGACTCCGAAAAACATTCGTAACCACATACAAACTTCCTATATAACCCTAGCGTCATCGAACCTTAAGTGTGTAGACCCTACGGGTTCGGGAACCATGCAGACATGACCGAGACGTTCTCCGGTCAATAACCAACAGCGGGATCTGGATACCCATGTTGGTTCCCAAATGTTCCATGATGATCTCATCGGATGAACCACGATGTCGAGGATTCGATCAATCCCGTATACTATTCCCTTTGTCTAGCAGTATTGTACTTGCCCGAGATTCGATCGTCGGTATCCCGATACCTTGTTCAATCTCGTTACCGGCAAGTCTCTTTTACTCGTTCCGTAACACATCATCCCGTGATCAACTCCTTGGTCACATTGTGCACATTATGGTGATGTCCTACCGAGTGGGCCTAGAGATACCTCTCCGTTTACACGAAGTGACAAATCCCAGTCTCGATTCGTGCCAACCCAACAGACACTTTCGGAGATACCTGTAGTGTACCTTTATAGCCACCCAGTTACGTTGTGACGTTTGGCACACCCAAAGTATTCCTACGGTATCCGGGAGTTGACAATCTCATGGTCTAAGGAAATGATACTTGACATTTAGAAAAGCTTTAGCATACGAACTACACGATCTTTGTGCTAGGCTTAGGATTGGGTCTTGTCCATCACATCATTCTCTTAATGATGTGATCCCGTTATCAACGACATCCAATGTCCATGGTCAGGAAACTGTAACCATCTATTGATCAACGAGCTAGTCAACTAGAGGCTTACTAGGGACATGGTGTTGTCTATGTATCCACACATGTATCTGAGTTTCCTATCAATACAATTCTAGCATGGATAATAAACGATTATCATGAACAAGGAAATATAATAATAACTAATTTATTATTTCCTCTAGGGCATATTTCCACCAGTCTCCCACTTGCACTAGAGTCAATAATCTAGTTCACATCGTCATGTGATTAACACTCACAGGTCACATCGCCATGTGACCAACATCCAAAGAGTTTACTAGTATCACTCAACTAGTTCACATCATCATGTGATTAAGACTCAATGAGTTCTGGGTTTGATCATGTTTTGCTTGTGAGAGAAGTTTTAGTCAACGGGTCTGCAACATTCATATCCGTATGTACTTCGCAAATCTCTAGGTCATATTATAAATACTGCTTCCACGCTCCACTTGGAGCTATTCCAAATGGTTGCTCCACTATACGTATCCGGTTTGCTACTCAGAGTCATTCGGATAGGTGTTAAAGCTTGCATCGATGTAACCCTTTACGCCGAACTCTTTATCACCTCCATAATTGAGAAACATGTCCTTATTACTCCAAGGACAATTTTGACCGCTGTCTAGTGATCCACTCCTGGATCACCTTTGTACCCTCTTGCCAGACATGTGGCAAGGCACACATCAGGTGCGGTACTCAGCATGGCATACTGTATAGAGCCTATGACAAAAGCATAGGGGACGACATTCGTCCTTTCTCTTTCTTCTGCCGTGTTCGAGCTTTAAGTCTTAACTTCATACCTTACAATTCTGGCAAGTACTCCTTCTTTGACTGATCCATCTAGAACACCTTCAAGATCATGTCAAGGTATGTGCTCATTTGAAAGTACCATTAAGCGTTTTGATCTATCCTTATAGATCTTGATGCTCAATGTTCAAGTAGCTTAATCCAGGCTTTCCATTGAAAAACACTTTCCAAATAACTCTGCATGCTTTCTAGAAATTCTACATCATTTCCGATCAACAACATGTTAACAACACATACTCATCGGAAATTCTATAGTGCTCCCACTCACTTCTTTGGAAATACAAGTTTCTCATAAACTTTGTATACACCCATAATCTTTGATCATCTCATCAAAGCATACATTTCAACTCCGAGATGCTTACTCCAGTCCTTAGAAGGATTGCTGGAGCTTTGCATACTTATTAGCATCTTTCAGGATTGACAAAACCTTCCGGTTGTATCACATACAACCTTTCCTCAAGAAAATCGTCGAGGAAGCAATGTTTTGACATCCTATCTGCAAGATTTCATAAATAATGCAGTAATCGCTAATATAATTCCAACAGACTCTTAGCATCGCTACGAGTGAGAAAGTCTCATCATAGTCAACTCCTTGAACTTGTCGGAAAAAAAACTTAACGACAAATCGAGCTTTCTTAATGGTGATACTTACCATGATTGTCTGTCTTCCTTTTAAAATCCATCTGTACTCAACAGCCTTACGACCATCGAGCCGTTCTGCCAAAGTCTACACTTTGTTTTCATACATGGATCCTCTCTCGGATTTTATGGCCTCGAGCCATTTATCGGAATCCGGGCCCACCATCGCTTCTCCACAGCTCGTAGGTTCATTGTTGTCTAGCAACATGACTTCCAAAACAGGATTACGTACCACTCTGAAGTAGTACACATCCTTGTCATCCCACGAGGTTTGTTAGTGACTTGATCTGAAGTTTCATGATCACTATCATAAGCTTCCACTTCAATTGGTGTAGGTGCCACAGGAATAACTTCCTGTGCCCTGCCACACACTAGTTGAAGAGACGGTTCAATAACCTCATCAAGTCTCCACCATCCTCCCACTCAATTCTTTCGAGAGAAACTTTTCCTCGAGAAAGGACCCGATTCTAGAAACAATCCCTTATTGCCTTCGGATCTGAGATAGGAGGTATACCCAACTGTTTTGGGTGTCCTACGAAGATGCATTTATCCTCTTTGGGTTCGAGTTTATCAGCCTGAAACTTTTTTCACATAAGCGTCGCAGCCCCAAACTTTTAAGAAATGACAGCTTAGGTTTCTCTAAACCATAGTTCATACGGTGTCATCTCATCGGAATTACGTGGTGCCCTATTTAAAGTGAATGCGGTTGTCTCTAATGCCTAACCCATAAACTATCGTGGTAATTCGATATGAGACATCATGGTATGCATCATATCCAATAGGGTGCAGTTATGATGTTCGGACACACCATCACACTATGGTGTTCCAGGCTGTATTAGTTGTGAAACAATTTCCACAATGTCTTAATTCTGTGCCAAACTCGTAATTTAGATATTCATCTCTATGATCATATCATAGATATTTTATCCTCTTGTCACGACGATCTTTCAACTTCACCCTGAAATTACTTGAACCTTTCAATAATTCAGACTCGTGATTCATCAAGTAAATATACTCAACATCTACTCAAATCATCTGTGAAGTAAGAACATAACGATATCCACTACATGCCTCAGCACTCATTGGACTGCACACATCAAAATGTATTACTTCCAACAAGTTGCTTTCTAGTTCCATTTTACTGAAAAACGAGGCTTTCAGTCATCTTGCCCATGTGGTATGATTTGCATGTCTCAAGTGATTCAAAATCAAGTGAGTCCAAACGGTCCATTTGCATGGAGTTTCTTCATGCATATACACCAATAGACATGGTTCGCATGTCTCAAACTTTTCAAAAACGAGTGAGCCCAAGGATCCATCAACATGGAGCTTCTTCATGCGTTTTATACCGATATGACTTACGTGGCAGTGCCACAAGTAGGTGGTACTATCATTACTATCTTATATCTTTTGGCATGAACATGTGTATCACTACGATCGAGATTCAACAAACCATTCATTTTGGGTGCAAGACCATTGAAGGTATTATTCAAATAAACAGAGTAACCATTATTCTCCTTAAATGAATAACCGTATTGCGATAGACATAATCCAATCATGTCTATCCTCAACGCAAGCACCAATCTCGATGGTAGAGGGAGCGTACGATATTTGATCAACCTTGGAAATACTTCCAACACATATCGTCATCTCACCTTTCAGCTAGTCTCCGTTTATTCCGTAGCCTTTTGTTTCGAGTTACTAACACTTAGCAACCGAACTGGTATCTAATACCCTGGTGCTACTAGGAGTACTAGTAAAGTACACATCAACACAATGTATATCCAATATACTTCTATCGACCTTGCCAGCCTTCTTATCTACCAAGTATCTAGGGTAATTCTGCTCCAGTGGCTGTTCCCCTTATTACAGAAGCACTTAGTCTCGGGTTTGGGTTCAACCTTGGGTTTCTTCACTAGAGCAGCAGCTGATTTGCCGTTTCATGAAGTATGCCCTTTTGCCCTTGCCCTTCTTGAAACTAGTGGTTTCACCAACCATCAACAATTGATGATCCTTCTTGATTTCTACTTTTGTGGTGTCAAACATCGCGAATATCTCAGGGATCATCATATATGTCCCCGATACATTATAGTTCATCACGAAGCTCTAGCAGCTTGGTGGTAATGACTTCGGAGAAACATCACTATCTCATCTGGAAGATCAACTCCCACTCGATTCAAATGATTGTTGTACTCAGACAATCTGAGCACAAGCTCAACAATTGAGCTTTTCTCCTTAGTTTGCAGGCTAAGAAAGTCGTCGGAGGTCTCATACCTCTTGACGTGGGCACGAGCCTGAAATCCCATTTTCAGCCCTCGAAACATCTCATATGTTTCGCGATGTTTCAAAACGTCTTTGGTGCCTCAACTCTAAACCGTTTAACTGAACTATCACGTAGTTATCAAAATGTGTATGTTAGATGTTCGCAACATCCACAGACGACGTTCGAGGTTCAGCACACTGAGCGGTGCATTAAGGACATAAGCCTTCTATGAAGCAATGAGGACAATCCTTAGTTTACAGACCTAGTCCGCATAATTGCTACTATCAACTTTCAACTAAATTTTCTCTAGGAACATATCTAAACAGTAGAACTGAAGCGCGAGCTACGACATAATTTGCGAAGACCTTTTTGACTATGTTCAGGATAATTAACTTCATCTTATGAACTCCCACTCAGATAGACATCCCTCTAGTCATCTAAGTGATTACATGATCCGAGTCAACTAGGCCGTGTCCGATCATCATGTGAGACGGACTAGTCAACATCGGTGAACATCTTCATGTTGATCGTATCTTCTATACGACTCATGTTCGACCTTTCGGTCTTCTGTGTTCCGAGGCCATGTCTGTACATGCTAGGCTCGTCAAGTGGGGAGGAGTCCTCGTCTTGATCACCAAGTCTTGTGGAATCTTCCATGTATGCGGCAGCTATCTGAACTGTCCCATGAGTATACGGCCATGGGGGTCCTCGACCCAATCTAACAGATCGGGAGACGACGTGGTGAGTGCCCCTAGTCCAGGACACCGTCAGTAGCCCCCTGAACCGGTCTTCAAGTTAGGGACGCTCCTCGATTCTTCCGAACTGTTCTTCATCTTCGGTTGTCGGTCTTGAAAACTGCTTCAACAAATCTTCTCTTCTTCGATCTTGAGGATCACCGAAATGCATTCAACGAGTTTACATGTCGGGTATCTGAGGAGCCCCTTTAAGTTTCCGGCCTTTATCAATGCCTTGTTATATTTATGCCACACCTCGGGTTTGAAGTTGTTCCCGGGAGGCAGTGTCCTCTTGCGTCCGAGCTCTAACGCCGAACTATATTCGAGGTATCTTTCGCAGCCGAGCACCAATGTCGGACCGCTTCCGAGCTCCAACGCCAGAATGTATCCGAGCTCCAACGTCGGACTATGTCCAAGCTCCAACGCCGGACTGTATCCGAGCTCCAACGCCGGACTATGTCCAAGCTCCAACGCCGGACTATATCCGAGCTCCAACGCCGGACTATATTCGAGGTGTCATAAATCACCTTGGTTCAAAAAAGTTGAAGGAGTTTAGCTGAACTTAATGCCGGAAATGCCCTCTATGGAGCCAACCACTAGCGCCCGAGCTTTATGCCGGACTGCTTCCGAGGTGGTGCACCACCCCGACTGTGGGCCAATTTTTTTGTTAATATTTTTTATTGGTGCAATTTATTCTCTGCTGAGATATATAGCCAATAGCCCTCAAGGTGTGTATCGGTCTAAAACCCGAGATGCACTTGAAGGATGACCTAAAACCACTAATCCCAGTAGCCGCTGAGACTCAGGTTGATTTGCAAAATCGGTCTGAGGACCAACTCCTAGCTCGGCATGATACTTCGGGACAAAAAGCGGTGTGCAGAGTCCTCGAGACTCAGGTTGGGTGCGGCCGACCAACCTGAGGATCATAATCTCCTCGAAAACTATATTGCACTTAAATTTTCTGCAATGGATTGCCAATGCAGTAGCCCCCGAGACACTGGTCGGGTGGCAACACCAGATCAGGGGATCGTTGTGCCCCTTTAATATTTGTAAATAATAAGTCCGATGCCCAGTAGCCCCCGAGCCTTAATGCGGGCACGGGTGGCCGAATTAGGGATCAGTATCCATAGTAAAATCATAAATTATGTGTAATGACTCTATGTATCCAAGTACTTTATGTCATTAATGCTCGGATCCGCATTGTACAAAACTTTGTTGACCGACCATCGGCTTCCACCTCCTCGGCTAGTAGCCGAGGAGTGTTTGTCCTACTTTATAAAGCCTTTATGAGGGCAAAGATTTACGACAAACAAGGCAATCTGGTCATACGGTTTTATAAACAAAGGTACGCAGAGATATATGTTATATTACTGTTTAACATAAGAAATGTCTTCCAAAGAAAATAGTCCCGCTATCGGTTCCTTTCTTTGGGTTGTCATGCTAAGCATGATCATGAAACCTCAGCTCCAACGTAAGAGCAAAATATCGAGGATTTAGTTTGGGAGGCCTGTTAATAGCCCCCGGTAGTGTTTGGCGACAGTTGAGGTCAAGTCGTAAACACTTCGGCCAATGTTATGAATGGCCCGTCATTTAACACAGTCATCAGATCGCTGACCAGTTTACGCTTATTGTGACAGTCAGTTTTCGCCTTTCTACACTGAGGTGCTTAACCATGTGAGCTGGAAGCACAATCGCAGTGGTTCTCCCTTTGCACGCCTAGCCGAACAAAGCGAACGTAGGAAGCAAGTGCAGGAGCCGGGCAGCCTAACTATTGACCGAAGACGCAATTCGAAACCGATGCATATATAGCAATATCCGAGAATGTTTTTGCCGAATCTCTAAAGGTGTCCGGCGTTGCACTGCGTGACTTGTGCTGAAAACACACAAACAGTTTAAAGGTGTCCGCCATAAGCTTGGAAAACCAAAAACGTCAGTAAAAATGTGACGTCCGAACAAGATCAAGTGTTCGGTGCCAATCCGAAAATTGGACTTAGAAAAAAAAGAGTGCTTCTGTCGTGCTTTAATATGACACATCCTATCTCAAGACTTCAAGCGGGTCAGCCTACAGCTTCAACCTCCTATCCCGAAGGCGGAGTACTTCTCATTAGGCTAGTTTAGCAAACTAAACTCTAGCGGCTTTGAGAGAGAAATTAGGCTCCCCGGCTAGTGACCACACACTCGTGTCGAAAAAAGGAGTGATGAATAATAATAGTAATAAAAACTTTGCAACAACTGCGAAGAAGAACACTTATTATAAAACGACTCATATAAATTTAAGAGCCCCCAAGTGAGTTGGGTAAAAGAATTTTATGTATAATGATTGTATGTACCAAAGTACTAATATCATATCTTTGTTCACCCGAGCTTTAAACGCGTCTTAACCGACCGTCGGCTTCTCCCTCTTCGGTCAAAGACCGAAAAGTGTTATGTACTCCACCTGTCGAGAACATCGACAGTGTTTCCGATAACCAGGCAACCGGGTCATAAGGCTGTAACAGAGAAAGCGCGCTCAGGGAACCTATGCTATGTTACAGACGAAGTGTAAGAAGCATCTTCGAAGAAAATAGTACCCCCACCGATACCTTTCTTCGGTGCTCATTATTACTATGAGACTTGTGCAATAGATTTTTTGTACTCATGAGTTACGTTGTGTGCCGACCATGATTGAAAACAATAAGAGCGCTAGCTTTCAGCTTCACCCAGTCTGAGGTCAGAGCTCGGATGACCCGGTCGTGACAATCGCAGAGGTGCTCCCTTTACTCCCTAGCCGAACAATCGGGAACGTAGGGGTAAGCACAGGAGCCAGGCAACCCAGCTTGCAAATCGCTTATGTCAATATGGTGCATATTGTGGCGTAATACACGAACAAGGAACGAAGCCGTATAAGTATAATCATATGCAAGAGGAAAAGCTCCGTCAAGGGAGCCCCCAATTAAACGGGGTATTTGAATTTGCATGTCACAAACAAAGTTTTGACAAGGAGATTTTTTACAAGCAACTTTTTTTCAAAAAAGTATAATGCTTGGGCGAACCGAACACAAGTTAAAAATTAAAACTTTGAGCATGAAAGCGACTTAGCTGGTTAATGTGTTCGGCATTGATGACGCGGTCCGAGCTTGATGCGGGACAAGGTTCCATCCCCCAAGCCGGTCCCGAGGTGGCGGAGCGGAGAGCTCGACACGCCGAAGTGGTGACATAGCGCGGTCAATGCAGGCCGGCAGAGTGATGCCGAAGTCCCCGGCATGGGGTAATGAAGTGTTGACGAAGCCCTCCGTCTAGCCGAGGTGGCGTGGTATGTCAGTATGCTGAGTTGACGATACTGCCCAACTCGGATCATTTTCTTGTGCACAAAAAATAGTGCAAACCAGAGATAATAATAATAATGATAATAAAAAATGTTGCATAATAAATAATTTATGCAAAGTGAGTAATAAAAGAAATATGGCCTGGCGCCGAAGTCGATGTCGATGCAGGGCGTCGGCGTGATGCGGTAAGGCGTGGTAAAGCCTGAATTCACAGGTCGGTCCGAGTTCCGGATGCGGCGTTCGCCGGACTATGTACGGAAACTGACCGAACCACCATGCGATCGTCGTTAATGCGGCCACCATTTGATAGACATGCGTACATATGATGGACAAACCAGAGTAATAATTCCTTGGGAAAAATGAACCCAAACAAGCAAAAAATACTAGGATTAATAGCACCTGGTTTATTTGTTGTAGCAATCCGAAGAAAGGTGATTCCTAAAATTGGGAATCGATCCGCACACCCATTGCCTGATGGGCAATAAAGCGACGGCACGACGATGCTGGCAAAGGTTGGCTCGCCGAGGCAAAGCCCTCGGTCCAGCTAACGTGACGGAGCTGGTCGGCTAGTGACGCCGAAGTCTCCGGAGTATAGGTTGATGAAGAGATGGCGAAGCCCCCGGTCCAGCCGAGATGTCGAAGCCTCGATGTCAGCCGATGAGTCGAAGTAGGTCGGCATGATGGACACCATCTTGAAGAAGCAATAGTGCTGCCCTGCCGATGCAGGTCGTGACGTGGTCGATGCTGGCTTGATGAAGTGACCGTGCGGCGATGCCGGTATGCCCGCTTCGTGTAATCCATGGGGCGGCGATGTTGGTGATGATTTATCCTTCGCGATGCCGGACTCTTGTTCGGTTTGCCGAGATGATGATCCGAAGAAGTTGAGCTCGGCTCAATAAAGTGACGACGTGTCTAGCGCAGGTCGGCAGCCTTGGAGCAATATCGCCGGACTGGTTTGACACCAGCATGATGATGAAGGCGACTTCAGGGGAGGCTTAAAAATTTACAGGCGCGTGTTTAAAAACAACGCACAATACCCCAGAAGAGAATTCCTCTAAAAAGGTTGTCCAATGTCACGTTCATAAAGAAACATGAATTCGGATCGGATCCGTATTCGCGTAGAAAACGGATCCGAAAATTGATCCACTCATCGGAAGGTTCCCGGAGTTTGAACCGTCGGATCGAGCTGAAATTTGGAGGTGTGGTAGATATGGGAATTCCTCAGTAGATGAACGGTTGGATCTTCCAAAGGACCTCCGAGCTAGGCTCTGGAGACCACGCCCTAAACTCGTCCAGATTCCCGTCCAGATTTGACAGGGCTCCGGTATATCGTAGATTGTCGGAGATTCCTCCATCGGAACTCGACGAAATTTTGCATGGCTGTTGTAGACTCAATTCCGCACAATTCCACCAAAGGGATCGTCAAAGCAATGCTCTAAGAGGTGGTGGCAGCGGATACAAGTTTGTTGTTCGGAAAAATAGGACGGTCGCCCGAGGGCAATGTTGACGTTGAGCCCCCGAGCTCCATGGATGATTCCTCCATGATCTTGATAGAGATCGGAGTTGATGTTGATGAAGGCCCTCGTCCTAACATGACGATCGAAGATGGAGCACGGTTCTCGGTCGAGCCAAGGTGACCAGTCGAGCCGGCAAAAGATGCCGGCATCGCAGTTAACCTACAGACGAGTTATCGATCTTTTTGCTGATCACACAGCGGAACTCTCAATGAAAGCATCAATGTCGATGTCAAAACCGGCGGATCTCGGGTAGGGGGTCTCGAACTATGCATCTAGGATCGATGGTAACAGGAGGCAGGGGACACGATGTTTTACCCAGGTTCGGGCCCTCTTGATGGAGGTAATACCCTACGTCCTGCTTGATTGATATTGATGATATGAGTATTACAAGAGTTGATCTACCACGAGATCGTAGAGGCTAAACCCTAGAAACTAGCCTATGGTATGATTGTATGTATATCTATCGACTAGCCTGGCCTCGGTTTATATAATGCACCAGAGGCCTAGGATAACAAGAGTCCTAACCGAATACGCCGGTGGGGAGGAGTCCTCGTCTTAATCACCAAATCTTGTGGAATCTTCCATGTATGCGGCAGCTGTCCGAACTGGCCCATGAGTATACGACCATGGGGGTCCTCGGCCCAATCTAACAGATCGGGAGACGACGTGGTGAGTGCCCCCTAGTCCAGGACACCGTCACTCATCGAACATGATCCGGGAGACTTGGACCCTACGTCAAGCAACCAACTGGGAAGCCACGAGGTAGGGGGCGCGCCTACCCCGCCCCCCCCAGGCGCGTCCTCCACCCTCGTGGGCCCCCGGTTGCTCCACCGACGTACTCCTTCCTCGTATATATACCTACATACACCCAAACGATCAGATACGGAGCCAAAAACCTAATTCCACCGCCGCAACCTTCTGTATCCATGAGATCCCATCTTGGGGCCTGTTCCGGAGCTCCGCCGGAGGGGCATCCATCACGGAGGGCTTCTACATCAACACCTTAGCCTCTCCGATGAAGTGTGGTTGTTTACCTCAGACCTTCAGGTCCATAGTTATTAGTTAGATGGCTTCTTCTCTCTTTTTGGATCTCAATACAAAGTTCTCCCCCTCTCTTATGGAGATCTATTTGATGTAATCTTCTTTTTGCGGTGTGTTTGTTGAGACCGATGAATTGTGGTTTATGATCAAAATTATCTATGAACAATATTTGAATCTTCTCTGAATTATTTTATGTATGATTGGTTATCTTTGCAAGTCTCTTCGAATTATCATTTTGGTTTGGCCTACTAGATTGATCTTTCTTGTAATGTCAGAAGTGCTTAGCTTTGGGTTCAATCTTGCGTTGTCCTTTCCCAATGACAGTAGGGGCAGCAAGGCACGTATTGTATTGTTGCCATCGAGGATAACAAGATGGGGGTTTTTATCATATTGCATGAATTTATCCCTCTACATCATGTCATCTTGCTTAAGGCGTTACTCTGTTTTCATGAACTTAATACTCTAGATGCATGCTGGATAGCGGTCGATGAGCGAAGTAATAGTAGTAGATGCAGGCAGGAGTCGGTCTACTTGTCTCGGACGTGATGCCTATACACATGATCATACCTAGATATTCTCATAATTATGCTCAATTCTGTCAATTGCTCAACAGTAATTCATTCACCCACCGTAAAATACTTATGCTCTTGAGAGAAGCCACTAGTGAAACCTATGGCCCCCGGGTCTATCTTCATCATATTAAATCTTCCAATACTTAGTTATTTCATTTGCTTTTTTACTTTGCTTTTATTTTACTTTGCATCTTTATCATAAAAATACCAAAATATTATCTTATCATATCTATCAGATTTCACTCTCGTAAGTGACCGTGAAGGGATTGACAACCCCTTATCCCGTTGGTTGCGATGAGTTATTTGTTTTGTGCAGGTACGAGGGACTCGCGCGTAGCCTCCTACTGGATTGATACCTTAGTTCTCAAAAACTGAGGGAAATACTTACGCTACTTTGCTGCATCATCCTTTCCTCTTCAAGGAAATGCAACGCAGTGCTCAAGAGGTAGCACTAGACTCTCTCAATTGGGAGAGCTGGTTTGCACTAGAGCACGACGAAAAGCGCCGCCGCGGTGTCCATGTCGACCATGCCATGGCCCCGCCGCCCCTGACATCTTCCCAGGGGAGGAGGCGGAGGCGGCCTCCAGTGCGTAGGTTGTGCTGGAGGCCGGCATGCAGCGCGCCCTCGAGGAGAGCCAGCGTAGGGAGGACACACACTGGATTGACATGGAGGAGGCCCTCCCGCTCTCCACGGCCGGTGACTACGTCATGCCCCCGCTGCTGCCGCCGGCGTTTCTCCCCGAGCCGAAGCCCGAGCCACAGTCCACGGAGCGCCAACCGGAGGCCTACCGGTGAAGTGGCCAAGCCGACGAGTGGGTCAGCGCTCTGTCCTTGTGGCTCGGGGCGACGCCGAAGCAGGAAGCCGCATACCTCCAACAATGGAGGGCGCGCGCTGGCGGACGAGCGGCAGATGAAGCTGGAGCGCGGCTTGGCGCGTGAGGCGGAGGAGGAGTTCTTGGAGAGGGAGGATGGAGAACGCGCCCGTGCAGCAGCAGTGCAGCCGCCGCCCCTGCAGCCGACGTGACAGCCTGTGCCGGCACGACAAATGACGAAGAAGGCGGCACGTGGCTAAATTTCGTGTTTTGACCCTTTTCTAAAACCTATTCGAGATTTGACCCTAGTTTGAAAAAAAATCGAGATCTGACCCTTTTGCTACCGCCAGGGACCATGGCGATAGGGTATAACAGCCTACCGCCAAGGTCCCTGGCGGTAGGATTGCATGCCCTACCGCCAAAAACCTCCTAAGTATTGAACACAGTGCGTGCTCGTGCCTACTGCCAAGCACCTTGGCGGTAGGGTTGTGCAGACTGCCACCAGCCCGGTTGGCGGTAGCGATGTTTCCTACCGCCAAAGTCCGTGGCGGTAGGCTGTTAGACCCTACCGCCATGGACTCTGGCGGTAGCAATGTTTACTACCGCCAAAGTCCCTGGCGGTAGGCTGTTAGACCCTACCGCCATGGACTCTGGCGGTAGCAAAAGAGTCAGATCTCAAAAAGAATATTCAAACTAGGGACAAATCTCAAATAGGTTTCAGAAAAGGGTCAAAACACGAAAATTTGCCGCGGCACGTGCAGCGTGGGAGACCGCTTCCCCTGGGCTGGGCCGGCACCGGCGTTTATCGACCTCACCGGCCCCAGGAGGAGGAGGACAACGACGATGCCTAGGATTGCGTGCTGACGAATCAATTTTTTTTAAAATTTATTAATGCTTAAGTGGACTTTGGCTGGCAAATTGACCGGCCATTTATGTTTAATTATGCTTATTTCGGCCACGTGTTTACGAAGGTTGTTTTATGCCGCTCACAAATTCAGGTCTTCCACCTGTTGGGTAGACCGGCCGACCCGAATGAATAAGCGGACGCGTCCGTTCGCTCGGCCGATTCAAATAAACAAAAGGCGAATAAAACGTGCGTTCATTAGGTTCACCGCGTCGGAGTTGCTCTTACACTACGATAGTTTCAGTGAGATGTTCCCAGAAGACAAGAACCTTTATTTTGAAATTAAAAAATATTGTTCGCTGCGGTGTTTCTCCTGGTCCTGGTGGCCTCAGTCACGTACCAGCAAGTGTTAGGGAAAAGGCATGACTTGACTCTTGGCCACTCCTGGTGTGTTGCAATTTGGTGCGTGCTTTTGGTTAGGCGCCCTCCCCCTCCCACTTTCGAGGGAACATCTCGGTGTAGTACTACTACGTAAAATAAAGGCCTTTCCATGATCAAAAATCGACTACGGATCCACTCCTTTTGCTCTGACACGCACCATGGAACAACGAGAGCAGCAGGCAGGCAGACTCATCAATAATCACCGGCATCTCGCTCTGGCCGCATATGCATGGCTGGCTGCCGACCGGCCGGTGTGCTCCACTCAAAGATCATAATATTTATTTGTATACGATATTTTGTTCATCCAACGTACGTAGCGGTCGAAGGCTGCTTGTGGGCAGGCAGGCGGCCACGAGGTCCCGAACTCGCCTCTCCCATTTAACTAACCAAACTCCCCCCGACTTGCCCGAAACGCCCAGTGGACCATCACGCGCTCCCATGGCCCCCTCTGCTTTGCACTGCCAATAATAGCATGTGGGATACCTATATTGTATTCTCCGACAAGACCCCATTCATGGCCAGCAGACTAATTATTTGTACCCGTACTAGTACTGGTAACTCGTGTCGATATCCTACTGGCTAATGGCAGGCAAAGTTATGTTTTCCTTGCTTGGCGCTGCGGTTACCAGGAGAGGCTGATTAGATAGCCCTCAAAGATACCAAAGGACTAACAGTGACTGCTTTGGTGGGAAAGAGCCAAATATTCGTGCTTTGATCCTTTTCTGAAACCTATTTTACATCTAATTTTAGTTTGATTTTTTTTCAAGATATGACGTTTTTGCTACCTCCAAGGTTCATGGTGATAGGGTGTAACAGCCTACCGCTAGAGGCCTTGGCGGTAGGAAACAGCCCTATCGTCAACAGACTGGCAATAGTCTGTACAACCCAACCGCCAAGGTGTTCGGCGGTAAGCACGAGCACGCACTGTGTTCAATACTTAAAAAGAATTTGCGATAGGGCATGCAACCCTACTCCAGGGACCTTGGCGGTAAGCTGTTATACCCTATCGTCATAAGCTCTGACAGTAACAAAAGGTCAGATCTTGAAAAAAAATATTAAACTCGAGTCAGATCTTGAATAGGTTTCAAAAAAGCATCAGAACATGAAATTTAGCCGTGGAAACATACATGCGTCGGACCGCATCAGGTCATCTGGCACTTTGGCCCGGCCGGTCTAGCTACTACAGCATCTGCAAAAGGAGGGAGATAGATTTCCAAACACGGACACATCTATATCGATGGATCGATCGGCCGGAAATGTCATGATCCGTGCTAGAAAAACACCAAACCGTTCAATCAGATTGGCCACTCTAGCTCCCCGGTGTCATGCTCATGCACGGCAGCTCCGGAAATTGCCATGCATGTGTGTGGGCTAGGGCAGCTCCAACGCGCCATCCTATTTTGTGCGGGCGTGTAAGTTTGGCCTTAATCAGACAAACGCGACCACCCAATGCGCAACCGCAATCAAAATTTTTGTGTCAGTTTGGTGTTCAACTTGATCCATTTTTAGAGCAAAAGTGCTTCCAGTTTGCGTCGAGATGGACACCAAACGAACGCGCATGCGTCCTTTCCTTATCCGTCTTGGGCCCGCATGTCGGCCGTCCAACTTCTTCCCACCAGCCTCATTTAGGCCGCATGCATGAACTAACCCGCTTGTCATCCATCCAGCCACCCAGCCGCGTCCTGTTTAATGGGAAGCCGTGACCGCTCCGTCCACACACTTCCACTTCCATCAACGCGTGCCACCTCAAGCCCCGACACCCCCTAGCTCGGTCCACCGCTCCACCATCTCCCACCAATCTGTTCACGCACTTTCACTTCCATCAACGCGTGCCTCCTCGAGCCCCGACACCCAAACCCTAGCGATGTTTGCCGCTCCACCATCTCCCACCGATCCGTTCACGCACTTTCACTTCCATCAACGCGTGCCTCCTCGAGCCCCGACACCCAAACCCTAGCGATGTTCGCCGCTCCACCATCTCCCACCGATCCGTTCACGCACTTCCACTTCCATCAACGCGTGCCTCCTCGAGCCCCGACACCCAAACCCTAGCGCTATTCGCCGCTCCACCATCTCCCACCGGTCCGTTCACACACTTCCATTTCCATCAATGTGTGCGTCCTCGAGCCCTGACAGCCAAGCCCTAGCTCCGACCGCCTCCCCACCACCTTCCACCGGCCGCCTCCCGCCATGGTGTGGAAGTGGATCATCGACAAGAGGAAGCACGACCATGAGGCTGGCTCGCCGCCCGGCTGCTCGCTGCTGCCTCCACCACCACCGCCCCAAGACCTCCTCGCCCTCCGTATTCAGTAGCTACCTGCCGGCAGCCCTGCTTCGCGTGTGGTCATACGTGAAGATTGAGATTTGCCAATGGTATTGGGAGACGGAAATGCCGCTGCCGTGGACCTACGTCAATCTCCCGAACAACTGGCACCTGTCGGCAGATGAGGTACCCGTGTTGCCGGTCCCGGTGAGCGTATGTGCCCTCCTTGAGGAGATCAATCGCCGCCGCCGGACCTCGTCAACACTGCCAGGTACGCCGTGGATTCCCCACTCTGGGACATGTGGTTCCGGGATGAGCACCACCTGCGCGGCAATCCTATTTTGTCGGGAATACTTCAAGCCCGCCATGGGAGCGCTCTTCCAGCCACGCGTGTGCTCTGAGCCCGTCCCGGTCATGGGCGGGTGCGTGGCCTAACGCCGACGCCCTCCCCCTCGCCATCCCCGCCATCACCAGCGCCCACCATGTCCGCTGAGGAGGACAAGGAGCTGGTGAGGAGGGTGCTCGAGGACTCCATCCGGGAGCACGATCGCGCCCAATGGGAGGGCCTCGACATGATGGTGGTTCTGTAGGCCTCCAGTGATGTCGCCATCCCGATACTGGAGGTCGAGGAGGAGGTGCAGGAGAAGCCACCCACCGAGGCCTTGGCAGGGTACTCCTGGACGTGGATGGAGACGGTTCCTTGCACGCTGGAGTATGTGTATGTGCCGAACGCGTGGGTGGGCGCCGACACATGCTCACCGTCCCCGCTATGGCCATAAGGGTGCAGGCGCCTCCTGCCTGGTAGCCACTGCGGGGGCCGCCAACCCACCTATGGCAGTCACTGACGTACATCGACCTCACGATGGACGATGAG
Organism: Triticum urartu; assembly: GCF_056163025.1. Classification (NCBI taxonomy): domain Eukaryota; kingdom Viridiplantae; phylum Streptophyta; class Magnoliopsida; order Poales; family Poaceae; genus Triticum; species Triticum urartu. Next base: position 720,247,069 of record NC_141874.1, on the reverse strand, counting down.
GATGGCGGCGAAGGCCATCAAACTAGTTTTTATGTTCCTTCTTTCGAGTTCAGTTTGAATATGCGGCCCTAAAACTTTGTGGACGTTCATGTAATATATATCGTGTTTAAAATATTCAAAATTTCTATTTGGGTTGATATTTAAAAGTCCGAAAGCAGACAAATTTTGAGATGCGGCGGCCGGTTCGGTGCATTGACGGTCGGACAATCGCATTCGGACGCTCGCTCATGTCCGTTTGCTCGACTAAAATGGATAAAACGAACATATGTTTGGGGTCACACGTTGGAGTTGGCCTTAACGTCATGGTGCATCACCGGCCGGAGAGGCCGATCCAGGCACGCATGCATGCATTTTGTGCTACCTACAGCTAGTTAGGGCATCTCCAGCCGTTCGGCCCCCAGGGCGCTTCAATATAGAGCGGCCTGGGGGCGTGCCGGTGCTAGTTCGGCCCCTGGGGGCGACCTAGCTCCCAGTTACGCCCCCAAGCGCCGGCCCCGGGATGCGGGAAATTTGAACTAGGTCGTTCTCGCTCACAAAAGACGCCACAAATCCGGCGATCGGACGTAGTATGGCGTTACAAAAATCAGAGCGTCGCACGCCGCAAGTTCACGTGCGCAACAAATCACTCGGCGGGGTCGGCTCCAAGCGTTGGCGGAGTCGGCGTGCGCAGGCTCAGCGGTGTCAAAGCTGCTTCGGTGCTGGGATGTGTCGGCGTGGCTTCGGTACTGCTGGGCGGCGATGTAGAGGCGTCATTCGGGCTTGGCGTCCGAGCGGCCGTGGGCGCGGGAGCTGGCGTCGTCGGCGTTGCCGTCTGCATCTGGTTCTGGATGAGGCCGCGCTCCGCCATGTACCATGCCCTGAGCTGCTCGTCGTTGCTCTGGAGCATGTCCGCCCCGCCCATCAGAAAAGCCATGTCGGTGTTCCTCTTCTTCGCAGCGACGTTGGTCCGGAGCAGGTCGACGTTGGTCCGGAGCAGGTCGAGCTTGATGGCGCTGTTCGTCGTCAGCGACGACCACCGTGCCTCGGTCTTCTCTTCACGTAGGACGGCCCGGGCCTGGGCGTCGGCGAGGCAATGCTCGATGGACTCCTGCACTCGCGCGGTTGCCGCGTCGGCGTTTTTCGCCTTCTTTGCCAACTTGTGGCCGTCCGGCCGCCCCTCTGACGCGCCCGGAGTCGTCGCGACCGGCTTGTATGTCTCCTTGGCCTTGTCGAGGGTACGTCGGACTTTCGCCCACTTCTCGCACTTGTCAATGCGCTTGTAGACGTGGAGGAACTTGAAGTCGACGTCGAGGTTGTCGCGCCGATACATGGTGAACATGCGCAGCAACTGCGCGGAGGAACAAACAGTTGGCGGGCGGCGGGCGTAGACGATGAAGAGATGCGGGTGAACGGCGTGCGCACCTGATCCTCAATGCTGGCGCCGCTCTCCGGGCGAGCCGCGACCTCCTCGACGATTCCATGCCATTTGTTGCATGCCCCTGAATACGCCCCCAATGGTTCGCCATCGCCTTGGAGCCGCGCTGCATGTAGACGCCTTTGAAGTAGGGGTCGACGAGTTTCCGCTCGTCGAACTCGGCCTTGATGCGGTCCCAGTACGTCTCGAAGCTCTGGTTCATGCCGGTGGTCGGGTCGAGGCAGACGACTTTCCATGCTTCGGCGAGGCATTCCTCCTCCTTGGACGTCCACTTGATGCGCGCTTCGCCTGTCCTAGCCGCCCGCTTCTTCTTCTGGCGCCCCTTCGTCGGATCAGGAGCTGGCTCCTCCTCCTCCTCGTCCTCCTCCTCCTCCTCGGGTTCCTGCGCTTCGTGCGCGTCCTCGCCGTAGACGTAGCCGAGCTCGGCCTCCATGTCGCCGCTGAGATCCACTACCTCGTCCTGGGTGGCGAACCCGGGAGACGCGGTGGCCGCGGTCGATCCTGTCACGATGATGTCGTCCATGTCGGCTCCTGTATCGTCGGCGTCGTTGAGGTGCGAGAAGGGCAGTGGTCCACGGCGGAGATGGGGCGTCGGTGTGGACGCATAGGCGGGCGGCGAGTAGTTGTATGGAGGGTGCTGCACGCCGACGAAGGCGGGCGAGGGTGTGTGCGTCGCGGGGTGGCCATGGGGAAAGGTCACGTTTGGGTTGAACCCACCGTGCGCGTCGCCGTCGGCGTAGCCGGGCGACGACGATCTCCATGGAGATCCGACGCCTTGCTGTCCCCAGGGCTCGTACTGGGCGTGGCTGACGACGGGTGGATTCATCATCCCCGCGTGGTCGACCGATGAGGAGGACGCCGCCGCGCGCGCCGCGTTGTCGCGGGCCTTCTTGGCGATGGCCCTGTTCCGCCGGTCGGCGGTGACTGCGTCGCGTCGCTGAACTTCCACCCTCCACTCGGCGTTCGACATGCCCGGTGGCTTCAATGGCGGCGCCCTCGGCTTCCTCTGCTTGGGCTGGGCTACGGTGCCAGTCGTGGTTGCCGCCGCGTGCGGCATGCCGTACTTCTTCGGCGGCATGGCGGCGACTGGAAGGCGAGCGGAAGGGGGTTTGGAGGGAGAAAGGGAAGGAATGGCGGGAGGAAGGCGAGCGAGCGGGAGGGATGCGAGGGAAAAGCGTCAAGAAACGGCGGGAAAAGGCCCTCGGGACGCCGCCAGGGCGGACCCACGCGCCTTTTTTGCTTGTGCCGGCTCCCCAAGCGCCCACCAGGGCGCGGGTTCGGCCTGGGTCCGCCGGCACTAGTTTTGGCCCGAGCCGGCGGAAAATGGGCTTCTGGGGACGCGACTAGACCATTTATTTGGCGCCGGCGCGGCAAAAACGCCTGGAAGAGGCCTGTTGAGGACGTGGCCGGAGATGCCCTTAGTGCTGCCTATGTAGTACGTCCAATGATGCATGTCGTACATGATGCATGTGCGGCGGGAGTCTTTGATTCGAGTCGAAGGGATAGAAAACGATAAAGGTGGTGGGCTGGTCTAGATATGTAGAGCCGGGCGAGCTAGCTATGAAGAAGCTATGTAGCTCGTGGACCTCGCTAGCGTGACTCGTAGTCGGAGCGTCGGAGAGTTCGCTGTAGTCCTCTCCCATGTTCCGATGGACGAGCATGCATCGGTGCAGACTATGGTTTCCTTTTTCGTGTGTGGGTACTAGCATGGCTTTCCACCCAGCCCCAGCCAGCGCCATAGCTGCCAACGGGCAACAATTCCATCTCATGCACCTTGCATCGTCGCGGCTCAGTAAATCGGGCAAAACTCCCAAGAGACCACGCGCCCGGCCCGGGGGTGTTTTTTTTTTTTGGCAAACCGGCCGCTGGCCGGTAGGAATTACGTACTTAAAAAGAATTGCTAAATCTCAGTTGACTAAGACTTAATCAAGTTTCAGTCGATGCAATATTCGTAGAATCCTACGTAAAGATTCATGTATTTTTTTTCTTTTTCCTTCTTACATGTTATATCATTTAACTTAAATTTGATTAAGTCTCAATCGAGTGAGACCTAGCCACACCTATAATAAAATTATACTGCCAAGCACTCCCTATTTCATCACTCTAATGGTCAATCGACCGGTCGATCTAATTAAGCTGGCGGAAAGTTAAGAAAAAAACACAGTACGTGCCTGGAATGGAGGAAGGACAAGACACACATATTTGCGAATCGAAATCACTCACCAGGGTTCGTAATGTACGTGCCAACTCACGTGGCTGTTGGTCAACAACGGAAAGGCCATGGCCACTGTTTGAACAGTCCTTTGCGTAGGCATCTTCCCTAGTCTTACTGTTAAAAAGAAAGGCATCTTCTCTAGTCTTTAGACCTATCGCGTTGCAGCAGAGGCTCCTTTAATCTTGGCAACAGGGGAGAATATTCGTACTACGTGCTACCCGCCATGCACGGCGTCGACATTGCAACGCGAACTCGACGGGTCGACCCATGTCGTCCTACGGCTCCCAGCCAACACTCAATGGCAGCACGGCTTCTGTCGATCCCGTCGCGGAGGCCGGTCAACATCCATCTGCTTGCATGCCATGGCTCACCCCAAAGTTTCCCAGTGTGCACAGGGCAGCAGTGAGTCACGCATGACACTACTCATTTTTCTTTCCGTGTAGTGACTTTTTCCCAAAGCCTCTGCACGCACGGCAGAGGAAAAAAGCGTGGTAAAATCAGATCAGCAGTCCCGTCCATCTACTTTCAATCAGCAGCTTTCAAACGCCAGCAGATGACTAGTTACTTCCTCTGTTCTAAATTACTTGTCTTGAATTTATCTAGATACGGATGTATTTAGACTTATTTTAGTGCTAGATACATCCATATCTAAACAAATCTAAGACTAAGTAATTCGGAACGGAGGGAGTAGATCACACCCGCGAACAGCCAAAAACACGTGAGAGATTTGGGATCATGATAAAGCCAGGGCGTGTGTGGCGAGCACTCTGCCATGACCGTACGGCTTTGCGATTAACGTCTGAAAAAGGCATGAGAGGAACCCGCACGGCTCGCCGGAGTTGAGCCGCCCTGTCGATCAAAGCGAAGGGACGGGGTGGATCGATGGCGCCAAGACGGCGCAACGAGACGACGCGAGAGGGCAGCTCGTCGCTTTCCGTTTTCAAGGACGACAACGAGCCGGTGGCCTGTACCGTAGTACTAGTGCGTGATGTGGTTGTGGGGGTCCGGGCGTGCCCATTGGGCACCAGCGCTAGCTGACGTTTCTAACGTAGTACCACGACGACGACGACGACGACGAGCCTGCTCATCCACGCAAACTCACCCTGGGATTTCCGCGGCAGACCAACCAAACCATGAGTGGCGTGTACCACAGAGTAGTCTCATGCATGCATGTGACCGTCGATTTGGAACGGTGCACATGAATGAACGAGTGAAACAGCGGAGCTGCTCATTGGCCGCTGAGGGGCGACACGTACACATCGATCGCATGACAGATGCTCCCCAGCTACTACCTATTTGCCTGTGCTCGGCCATCCGCAAAAAAAAAAAAAAAAAAAAAACTGACCGTTGACATGCGGGGCCCACCGGTCGGAGCGGGGCGTCGAGGGCCCGACACCGAGGCGCGAAAAGAGGAGAATATCTACGCCTACTTACGTATTTTCGATACCTCCTAGAAGAGATAAGAGGAGATTTCCGCGCGCATCGCCGTCGGACGTCGACGCGAACCAAATATCTGAAATCCGAAACACTGTAGGCGATCTGGACCGGAAATTATGGCCGTCCTTGTCCTGATGGCTGGACAGGTGATGAAAAATGGAACCGAGTACCGGTCTGGTACCTGGCTTATATGGAACTCCCGATCGGTACACGCGCGCCGGTCGAGCTTGACCTGCCAAGCGATCGATCGATCGGGCACGGACATGTGGATGCGCCCAGGTCCTTGTTGTCCGCCCGGAGGGCATTTCCTTGATCGGCGACGGCTCACCTTGTGTCCGACGACCGCATCGAAAGGAATCGGGGGGACATGGACTCCCCAGCAGCTACTACTTTAAAACAATTCTGGATGATGATCTACTACTACTAGTTAGTAGTAGTAGTAAACCATGTCTGTATCGGACATGCCTGAATTGGCTCCGTCAGTCAGTTTCGTGATATATATACTGCAGCACCGGCATATTGTATTGTGGCCGACAGGGCGCAAAGGAGATGCATGTGGTATGAGTGGGTATGCTACTCCTAGTTTCTGTGAAGATTCCAGCCGAACGGGTGGGTTGAGCGTGACGGGTTGGTGCTCCCGCCCGGTCACGGACCGGCTGATTGATGTCAGGCCGTGGACGAGATACTCCATGGCAGCCTAATGCCTAGCGCAACGGGGTCTACCACTGCCGGAGACCCCTACAAAAGGGAGATGGAATTTACCGCGACGATTCCCGGTTCCCCACTGTCATTTCGGGGTCACATGGCTCATGACCAAGGACGGTAAAAGGGGATGGAAAAGGGCAAGGTCTCACGAGTCACGAGTCGCACCTCTGCCGACGAGCAACAACGGCCGGCCGGCCCCCCCGAGTGCCGCCCCCCAAACCAGCAGGTTGCGACGCGACGGGCGGGCGGAATCGCATTGGATCCAACCAGCTAGAGAACACGGCCGGGCCAAGTGTACGTCCACAAGTGTAATTTTTTTATAAGTCCACCCTCCGGCGTTCATTCATGCAGCGGCGGCATATCTGCGTGCAAAGTACACGTAAAAGGCAGGGGCTGAGTGATCCAATTATGGACTTGCTATCACATTCCTTGGACGCCACAAAAATCTACCGGTTTTCTTATCAATTTTCTCAATAAAAACTAGCGATTGATTTGAGGTGAATTAATCCAATTTCTGACACGTCGGCTCGCTAGTTAGGTCCTCATGGCACAAAATGTGCAACACAAACGGATTGGTTGTTAAGTTAAAGGCCGGCCCGCCTGCCAGGGTTCCATCCACACCTCTAGTCCACCTCCTCACCACCGTGGCGAGCATCGGCAGCAACAATACGCCATGGTGGCTGGAGAACACCAGCCGCGCATGGCTGCCAAGGTGAACACAAGCTGGGACTCGTGCGTCAAGGAGCAAGGCTCCCGCCGGACTCGTCGTCACCGTCCATCCTCTCATTCAGTGACCACCCCAACACCATTGCACCTCATGAACGTCAGCTGTAAACTGTCGCCATGAGCCTGGAGCCATAGATCCCCACGCAAGCACTAGTAGAAAGGGATTTCTATTTTCGTGCCCCTAGTTCCTTAGTTGTGCTCAGTTTTGCCCCGCCACTTTTAACGCTTCTGACTTCCCCCTCGTCCCTTGGCCACAGCCTATCAAATGCCCAGATGAAGCATTCAGTCGGGTCAAAGCCCATCATTGACCGTTACATGGATGACAACCTGACAAGTGGGACCTGAAGAGTGCGCCAGCGACGTCGCATCCCAACCAAGGGCTGAGCCAGTGCGACACATGTGCGTATGTGCTTAAAAGCCTGGGTCGGACCGTTCAACATGCGTGAACATTGTCAAATACCATTTTCCATTTCTAATCAAACTAACAAATTCATTGAACATTCATTTCAAATCCAGTTGAGTTGATTCAAGTTCCTAAATTCATCATATCTGCAGGCATATGTAATAGCTAATTTTTGTAATTATACACGAAGCTTTTATATGTATTTTAATTTAAATTATATTTAATATATATAGGACTTCATTAGAAATTCCTAATCAATTCCTTATTGGTCCAACTCTAGTACGATTTTTTATTATAAATCCTTAGTTGACCTCATTAATTTGCATAACTATTTTCATAGAATTGTGCCTACAAAATAACACTGAAAAGATAGCTTCCAAAAGTGGCAGTTTCCCAATTTTTGCTACAATAAAAAAATCATTTCTCAACTGCCAAAAGGAGGGCTTTTTGTGCGAAATGAGTGGAACAAATATGGCAATAAAATATAGCGCACTTGCCGTTTAAATTTGAATTACTTTATGTAAATCTCTAGAAATAGTGAATGATTTGGCACAAGTCCAAATTTGGCCATCTACTAGGCTCACTAGTAGAAAAAGGGGCTTTCGTTTGGGCCTGGCCAGCCCATTAGTCCAGGTTCTTCCACGAACCGGGACCAATGGATGCATTCGTCCTGGTTCGTGAGCCCGGGGGGCCGGCCGGGGCATCGTGGGCATTGGTCCCGATTCGTATCGACCCATTTGTCCCGGTTCTAGGCACGAACCGGGACCAATGGGCCTCGCTCCTGGCCCACAAATATTGGTCCCGGTTCTTGGCTCGAACTGGGACAGAAGGCTGAGCTTTAGTCCCGGTTCCAGCTGTTGGGGAACGTAGTAATTTCAAAAAATTTCCTACGCACACGCAAGATCATGGTGATGCATAGCAACGAGAGGGGAGAGTGTTGTCTACGTACCCTCGTAGACCGGAAGCGGAAGCGTTATCACAACGCGGTTGATGTAGTCGTACGTCTTCACGGCCCGACCGATCAAGCACTGAAACTACGGCACCTCCGAGTTCTAGCACACGTTCAGCTCGATGACATTCCTCAGACTCCGATCCAGCAGAATGTCAGGGAAGAGTTCCGTCAGCACGACGGCGTGGTGACGATCTTGATGTTCTACCTGTTGGGTTTCGTAGTAATTTCAAAAAATTTCCTACGCTCACGCAAGATCATAGTGATGCATAGCAACGAGAGGGGGAGAGTGTGATCTACGTACCCTTGTAGATCAACAACGGAAGCGTTTGGTTGATGTAGTCGTACGTCTCCACGGCCCGACCGATCAAGCACCGAAACTACGACACCTCCGAGTTCTAGCACACGTTCAGCTCGATGACGATCCCCAGACTCCGATCCAGCAAAGTGTCGGGGAAGAGTTCCGTCAGCACGACGGCGTGGTGACGATCTTGATGTACTACTGCAGCAGGGCTTCGCCTAAGCACTGCTACAATATTATCGAGGACTATGGTGGAAGGGGGCACCGCACACGGCTAAGAATATGATCACGTGGATCAACTTGTGTTTCTCTGGGGTGCCCCTACCTTCGTATATAAAGGCTCAAGGGGGGGGGTGCGGCCGGCCAAGGAGAGGCGCGCCAGGAGGAGTCCTACTCCCTCTGGGAGTAGGATTCCCCCCCCCCCCCCAATCCTAGTTGGAATAGGATTCGCGGAGGGGGGAAAAGAGAGAGGGGGGCCGGCCCCCTCTCCTTGTCCTATTCGGACCAAGGGAGGGGAGGGGCGCGCGGCCCATCTTGGGCTGCCCCTTCTCTTTTCCACTAAGGCCCACTTAGGCCCATATAGCTCCCGGGGGGGTTCCGGTAACCTCCCGGTACTCCGGTGAAATCCCGATTTCACCCGGAAAAACACTTCCGATATCCAAACATAGGCTTCCAATATATCAATCTTTATGTCTCGACCATTTCGAGACTCCTCGTCATGTCCGTGATCACATCCGGGACTCCGAACAACCTTCGGTACATCAAAATGCATAAACTCATAATATAACTGTCATTGTAACCTTAAGCGTGCGGACCCTACGGGTTCGAGAACAATGTAGACATGACCGAGACACGTCTCCGGTCAATAACCAATAGCGGAACCTGGATGCTCATATTGGCTCCTACATATTCTACGAAGATCTTTTATCGGTCAGACCGCATAACAACATACGCTGTTCCCTTTGTCATCGGTATGTTACTTGCCCGAGATTCGATCGTCGGTATCCCATACCTAGTTCAATCTCGTCACCGGCAAGTCTCTTTACTCATTCTGTAATACATCATCCCGCAACTAACTCATTAGTTGCAATGCTTGCAAGGCTTTAAGTGATGTGCATTACCGAGAGGGCCCAGAGATACCTCTCCGACAATCGGAGTGACAAATCCTAATCTCGAAATACGCCAACCCAACATGTACCTTTGGAGACACCTGTAGAGCTCCTTTATAATCACTCAGTTACGTTGTGACGTTTGGTAGCACACAAAGTGTTCCTCTGGCAAACGGGAGTTGCATAATCTCATAGTCATAGGAACATGTATAAGTCATGAAGAAAGCAATAGCAACATACTAAACGATCGGGTGCTAAGCTAATGGAATGTGTCATGCCAATCAGATCATTCAACTAATGATGTGATCCTGTTAATCAAATGACAACTCTTTGTCCATGGTTAGGAAACATAACCATCTTTGATTAACAAGCTAGTCTAGTAGAGGCATACTAGTGACACTCTGTTTGTCTATGTATTCACACATGTATTATGTTTCCGGTTAATACAATTCTAGCATGAATAATAAACTTTTATCATGATATAAGGAAATAAATAATAACTTTATTATTGCCTCTAGGGCATATTTCCTTCAGTCTCCCACTTTCACTAGAGTCAATAATCTAGATTACACAGTAATGATTCTAACACCCATGGAGCCTTGGTGCTGATCATGTTTTGCTCGTGGAAGAGGCTTAGTCAACGGGTCTGCAACATTCAGATCCGTATGTATCTTGCAAATCTCTATGTCTCCCACCTGGACTAGATCCCGGATGGAATTGAAGCGTCTCTTGATGTGCTTGGTTCTCTTGTGAAATCTGGATTCCTTCGCCAAGGCAATTGCACCAGCATTGTCACAAAAGATTTTCATTGGACCCGATGCACTAGGTACGACACCTAGATCGGATATGAACTCCTTCATCCAGACTCCTTCATTTGCTGCTTCCGAAGCAGCTATGTATTCCGCTTCACACGTAGATCCCGCCATGACGCTTTGTTTAGAACTGCACCAACTGACAGCTCCACCATTTAATGTAAGAACGTATCCGGTTTGCGATTTAGAATCATCCAGATCAGTGTCAAAGCTTGCATCAACGTAACCGTTTACGATGAGCTCTTTGTCACCTCCATATACGAGAAACATATCCTTAGTCCTTTTCAGGTACTTCAAGATGTTCTTGACCGCTGTCCAGTGATCCACTCCTGGATTACTTTGGTACCTCCCTGCTTGACTTATAGCAAGGCACACATCAGGTCTGGTACACAGCATTGCATACATGATAGAGCCTATGGCTGAAGCATAGGGAACATCTTTCATCTTCTCTCTATCTTCTGCAGTGGTCGGGCATTGAGTCCGACTCAACTTGACACCTTGTAACACAGGCAAGAACCCTTTCTTTGCTTGATCCATTTTGAACTTCTTCAAAATCTTGTCAAGGTATGTGCTTTGTGAAAGTCCAATTAAACGTCTCGATCTATCTCTATAGATCTTTATGCCTAATATGTAAGCAGCTTCACCGAGGTCTTTCATTGAAAAACTCTTATTCAAGTATCCCTTTATGCCATCCAGAAATTCTATATCATTTCCAATCAGTAATATGTCATCCACATATAATATCAGAAATGCTACAGAGCTCCCACTCACTTTCTTGTAAATACAGGCTTCTCCAAAAGTCTGTATAAAACCAAATGCTTTGATCACACTATCAAAGCGTTTATTCCAACTCCGAGAGGCTTGCACCAGTCCATAAATGGATCGCTGGAGCTTGCACACTTTGTTAGCTCCCTTTGGATCGACAAAACCTTCTGGTTGCATCATATACAACTCTTCTTCCAGAAATCCATTCAGGAATGCAATTTTGACATCCATCTGCCAAATTCATAATCATAAAATGCGGCAATTGCTAACATGATTCGGACAGACTTAAGCATTGCTACGGGTGAGAAGGTCTCATCATAGTCAATCCCTTGAACTTGCCGAAACCCTTTTGCGACAAGTCGAGCTTTGTAGACAGTAATATTACCATCGGCGTCAGTCTTCTTGTAGAAGATCCATTTATTCTCAATTGCTTGCCGATCATTGGGCAAGTCAACCAAAGTCCATACTTTGTTCTCATACATGGATCCCATCTCAGATTTCATGGCTTCAAGCCATTTTGCGGAATCTGGGCTCACCATCGCTTCTTCATAGTTCGTAGGTTCATCATGATCTAGTAGCATGACTTCCAGAACAGGATTACCGTCCCACTCTGGTGCGGATCTTACTCTGGTTGATCTACGAGGTTCAGTAGTATCTTGTTCTGAAGTTTCATGATCATCATCATTAGCTTCCTCACTAATTGGTGTAGGTGTCACAGAAACAGTTTTCTGTGATGTACTACTTTCCAATAAGGGAGCAGGTACAGTTACCTCGTCAAGTTCTACTTTCCTCCCACTCACTTCTTTCGAGATAAACTCCTTCTCTAGAAAGTTTCCGAACTTAGCAACAAAAGTCCTGCCTTCGGATCTGTGATAGAAGGTGTATCCAATAGTCTCCTTTGGATATCCTATGAAGACACATTTCTCCGATTTGGGTTCGAGCTTATCAGGTTGAAGCTTTTTCACATAAGCATCGCAGCCCCAAACTTTCAGAAACGACAACTTTGGTTTCTTGCCAAACCATAGTTCATAAGGTGTCGTCTCAACGGATTTTCATGGTGCCCTATTTAACGTGAATGCGGCCGTCTCCAAAGCATAACCCCAAAACGATAGCGGTAAATCAGCAAGAGACATCATAGATCGCACCATATCTAGTAAAGTACGATTACGACGTTCGGACACACCATTACGCTGTGGTGTTCCGGGTGGCGTGAGTTGCGAAACTATTCCGCATTGTTTCAAATGTACACCAAACTCGTAACTCAAATATTCTCCTCCACGATCAGATCATAGAAACTTTATTTTCTTGTTACGATGATTTTCAACTTCACTCTGAAATTCTTTGAACTTTTCAAATGTTTCAGACTTATGTTTCATTAAGTAGATATACCCATATCTGCTTAAATCATCTGTCAAGGTGAGAAAATAACGATATCCGCCACGAGCCTCAATATTCATCAGACCACATACATCAGTATGTATGATTTCCAACAAATCTGTTGCTCTCTCCATAGTACCGGAGAACGGTGTTTTAGTCATCTTGCCCATGAGGCACGGTTCGCAAGTGCCAATTGATTCATAATCAAGTGGTTCCAAAAGTCCATCAGTATGGAGTTTCTTCATGCGCTTTACACCGATATGACCTAAACGGCAGTGCCACAAATAAGTTGCACTATCATTATCAACTCTGCATCTTTTGGCTTCAACATTATGAATATGTGTGTTACTACTATCGAGATTCAATAAGAATAGACCACTCTTCAAGGGTGCATGACCATAAAAGATATTACTCATATAAATAGAACAACCATTATTCTCCGATTTAAATGAATAACTGTCTCGCATCAAACAAGATCCAGATATAATGTTCATGCTTAACGCTGGCACCAAATAACAATTATTTAGGTCTAATATTAATCCTGAAGGTAGATGTAGAGGTAGCGTGCCGACCGCGATCACATCGACTTTGGAACCGTTTCCCACGCGCATCGTCACCTCGTCCTTAGCCAATCTTCGCTTAATCCGTAGTCCCTATTTCGAGTTGCAAATATTAGCAACAGAACTAGTATCAAATACCCAGGTGCTACTGCGAGCATTAGTAAGGTACACATCAATAACATGTATATCACATATACCTTTGTTCACCTTGCCATCCTTCTTATCCGCCAAATACTTGGGGTAGTTCCGCTTCCAGTGACCAGTCTGCTTGCAGTAGAAGCACTCAGTTTCAGGCTTAGGTCCAGACTTGGGTTTCTTCTCTTGAGCAGCAACTTGCTTGCTGTTCTTCTTAAAGTTCCCCTTCTTCTTCCCTTTGCCCTTTTTCTTGAAACTAGTGGTCTTGTTGACCATCAACACTTCATGCTCCTTTTTGATTTCTACCTCCGCAGCTTTCAGCATTGCGAAGAGCTCGGGAATAGTCTTATTCATCCCTTGCATATTATAGTTCATCACGAAGCTCTTGTAGCTTGGTGGCAGTGATTGGAGAATTCTGTCAATGACGCAATCATCTGGAAGATTAACTCCCATTTGAATCAAGTGATTATTATACCCAGAAATTTTGAGTATATGCTCACTGACAGAACTGTTCTCCTCCATCTTGCAGCTATAGAACTTATTGGAGACTTCATATCTCTCAATCCGGGCATTTGCTTGAAATATTAACTTCAACTCCTGGAACATCTCATATGCTCCATGACGTTCAAAACGTCGTTGAAGTCCCGGTTCTAAGCCGTAATGCATGGCACACTGAACTATCGAGTAGTCATCAGCTTTGCTCTACCAGACGTTCACAACATCTGGTGTTGCTCCAGCAGCAGGCCTGGCACCCAGCGGTGCTTCCAGGACGTAATTCTTCTGTGCAGCAATGAGGATAATCCTCAAGTTACGGACCCAGTCCGTGTAATTGCTACCATCATCTTTCAACTTTGCTTTCTCAAGGAACGCATTAAAATTCAACGGAACAACAGCACGGGCCATTTATCTACAATCATACATAAACAAGCAAGATACTATCAGGTACTAAGTTCATGATAAATTTAGGTTCAATTAATCATATTACTTAAAGAACTCCCACTTAGATAGATATCCCTCTAATCCTCTAAGTGATTACGTGATCCAAATCAACTAAACCATGTCCGATCATCACGTGAGATGGAGTAGTTTCATTGGTGAAAATCACTATGTTGATCATATCTACTATATGATTCACGCTCGACCTTTCGATCTCCGTGTTCCGAGGCCATATCTGTATATGCTTGGCTCGTCAAGTATAACCTGAGTATTCCGCGTGTGCAACTGTTTTGCACCCGTTGTATTTGAACGTAGAGCCTATCACACCCGATCATCACGTGGTGTCTCAGCACGAAGAACTTTCGCAACGGTGCATACTCAGGGAGAACACTTCTTGATAATTTAGTGAGATATCATCTTATAATGCTACCGTCAATCAAAGCAAGATAAGATGCATAAAAGATAAACATCACATGCAATCAATAAAAGTGATATGATATGGCCATCATCATCTTGTGCTTGTGATCTCCATCTCCGAAGCACCGTCATGATCACCATCGTCACCGGCGCGACACCTTGATCTCCATCGTAGCATCGTTGTCGTCTCGCCAATCTTATGCTTCCACGACTATCGCTACCGCTTAGTGATAAAGTAAAGCATTACAGCGCGATTGCATTGCATACAATAAAACGACAACCATATGGCTCCTGCCAGTTGCCGATAACTCGGTTACAAAACATGATCATCTCATACAATAAAATTTAGCATCATGTCTTGACCATATCACATCACAACATGCCCTGCAAAAACAAGTTAGACGTCCTCTACTTTGTTGTTGCATGTTTTACGTGGCTGCTACGGGCTTAAGCAAGAACCAATCTTACCTACGCATCAAAAACCACAACGATAGTTTGTCAAGTTGGTGCTGTTTTAACCTTCGCAAGGACCGGGCGTAGCCACACTCAGTTCAACTAAAGTTGGAGAAACTGTCACCCGCAAGCCACCTCTGTGCAAAGCACGTCGGGAGAACCGGTCTCGCGTAAGCGTACGCGTAATGTCGGTCCGGGCCGCTTCGTCCAACAATACCGCCGAACCAAAGTATGACATGCTGGTAAGCAGTATGACTTATATCGTCCACAACTCACTTGTGTTCTACTCGTGCATATAACATCAATATATAAAACCTAGGCTCTGATGCCACTATTGGGTTTCGTAGTAATTTCAAAACATTTCCTACGCTCACGCAAGATCATAGTGATGCATAGCAACGAGAGGGGGAGAGTGTGATCTACGTACCCTGGTATATCAACAACGGAAGCGTTTGGTTGATGTAGTCGTACGTCTCCACGGCCCGACCGATCAAGCACCGAAACTACGACACCTCCGAGTTCTAGCACACGTTCAGCTCGATGACGATCCCCGGACTCCGATCCAGCAAAGTGTCGGGGAAGAGTTCCGTCAGCACGACGGCGTGGTGACGATCTTGATGTACTACTGCAGCAGGGCTTCGCCTAAGCACCGCTACAATATTATCGAGGACTATGGTGGAAGGGGGCACCGCACACGGCTAAGAATATGATCACATGGATCAACTTGTGTTTCTCTGGGGTGCCCCTGCCTTCGTATATAAAGGCTCAAGGGGGGGGGGGTGCGGCCGGCCAAGGAGAGGCACGCCAGGAGGAGTCCTACTCCCTCTGGGAGTAGGATTCCCCCCCAATCCTAGTTGGAATAGGATTCGCGAAGGGGGGAAAAGAGAGAGGGGGGCAGCCCCCCTCTCCTTGTCCTATTCGGACGAAGGGAGGGGAGGGGCGCGCGGCCCATCTTGGGCTGCCCCTTCTCTTTTCCACTAAGGCCCACTTAGGCCCATATAGCTCCCGGGGGGGGGGGGGTTCCGGTAACCTCCCGGTACTCCGGTAAAATCCCGATTTCACCCGGAACACTTCCGATATCCAAACATAGGCTTCCAATATATCAATCTTTATGTCTCGACCATTTCGAGACTCCTCGTCATGTCCGTGATCACATCCGGGACTCCGAACAACCTTCGGTACATCAAAATGCATAAACTCATAATATAACTGTCATCGTAACCTTATGCGTGCGGACCCTACGGGTTCGAGAACAATGTAGACATGACCGAGACACGTCTCCGGTCAATAACCAATAGCGGAACCTGGATGCTCATATTGGCTCCTACATATTCTACGAAGATCTTTTATCGGTCAGACCGCATAACAACATACGTTGTTCCCTTTGTCATCGGTATGTTACTTGCCCGAGATTCGATCGTCGGTATCCCATACCTAGTTCAATCTCGTCACCGGCAAGTCTCTTTACTCGTTCTGTAATACATCATCCCGCAACTAACTCATTAGTTGCAATGCTTGCAAGGCTTTAAGTGATGTGCATTACCGAGAGGGCCCAGAGATACCTCTCCGACAATCGGAGTGACAAATCCTAATCTCGAAATACGCCAACCCAACATGTACCTTTGGAGACACCTGTAGAGCTCCTTTATAATCACCCAGTTACGTTGTGACGTTTGGTAGCAAACAAAGTGTTCCTCTGGCAAACGGGATTTGCATAATCTCATAGTCATAGGAACATGTATAAGTCATGAAGAAAGCAATAGCAACATACTAAACGATCGGGTGCTAAGCTAATGGAATGGGTCATGTCAATCAGATCATTCAACTAATGATGTGATCCTGTTAATCAAATGACAACTCTTTGTCCATGGTTAGGAAACATAACCATCTTTGATTAACAAGCTAGTCTAGTAGAGGCATACTAGTGACACTCTGTTTGTCTATGTATTCACACATGTATTATGTTTCCGGTTAATACAATTCTAGGATGAATAATAAACTTTTATCATGATATAAGGAAATGAATAATAACTTTATTATTGCCTCTAGGGCATATTTCCTTCACTACCGTCGTAGGGCTTCGCCTAAGCACCGCTACAATATTATCGAGGATTATGGTGGAGGAGGGCACCGCACACGGCTAATAGATCTCAAGGATCAATTGTTGTGTCTAGAGGCGCCCCCCTGCCCCCGTATATAAAGGAGCAAGGGGGAGGGGCGGCCGGCCAGGAGGAGGCGCGCCAGGGAGGAGTCCTACTCCTACCGGGAGTAGGACTCCCTCCTTTCCTTGTCCAACTAGGAGAGGGGGAAGGAAGGGAGAGAGGAGGGAAAGGAAAGGGGGGGGGCACCGCCCCTCCCTCCTTGTCCAATTTGGACTAGAGGGGGAGTGGGCATGCAGCCTGCCCTGTCCGCCCCTCCTCTGCTCCACTTTGGGCCCATGAGGCCCATTAACCCCCCCCGGGGGGGGGGGGGCGAGTTCCGGTAACCCCCGGTACTCCGTTTTATATCCGATAAC
The DNA here is from genome assembly GCF_056163025.1 of Triticum urartu. Lineage (NCBI taxonomy): Eukaryota > Viridiplantae > Streptophyta > Magnoliopsida > Poales > Poaceae > Triticum > Triticum urartu. The sequence continues at coordinate 720,229,840 of NC_141874.1, read as the reverse complement.
TCCCGGAATCATTCCTTTATCCGAATATAGTCGTCCAATATATCAATCTTTATGTCTCGACTATTTCGAGACTCCTCGTGATGTCCGTGATCACATCCGGAACTCCGAACAACCTTCGGTACATCAAAATATATAAACTCATAATGAAACTGTCATCGTAACGTTAAGCGTGTGGACCCTACGAGTTCGAGAACAATGTAGACATGACCGAGACACGTCTCCGGTCAATAACCAATAGCGGAACCTGGATGCTCATATTGGTTCCTACATATTCTACGAAGATCTTTTATCGGTCAGACCGCATAACAACATACGTTGTTCCCTTTGTCATCGGTATGTTACTTGCCCGAGATTCGATCGTCGGTATCTCAATACCTAGTTCAATCTCGTTACCGGCAAGTCTCTTTACTCGTTGCGTAATACATCATCCTGCAACTAACTCATTAGTTGCAATGCTTGCAAGGCTTAAGTGATGTGTATTACCGAGAGGGCCCAGAGATACCTCTCCGACAATCGGAGTGACAAATCCTAATCTCGAAATACGCCAACCCAACAAGTACCTTCGGAGACACCTGTAGAGCACCTTTATAATCACCCAGTTACGTTGTGACGTTTGGTAGCACACAAAGTGTTCCTCCGGTAAACGGGAGTTGCATAATCTCATAGTCATAGGAACATGTATAAGTCATGAAGAAAGCAACAACAACAAACTAAACGATCAAGTGCTATGCTAACGGAATGGGTCAAGTCAATCACATCATTCTCCTAATGATGTGATCCCGTTAATCAAATGACAACTCATGTCTATGGTTAGGAAACATAACCATCTTTGATCAACGAGCTAGTCAAGTAGAGGCATACTAGTGACACTCTGTTTCTCTATGTATTCACACATGTATTATGTTTCCGGTTAATACAATTCTAGCATGAATAAGAAACATTTATCATGATATAAGGAAATAAATAATAACTTTATTATTGCCTCTAGGGCATATTTCCTTCAGTCTCCCACTTGCACTAGAGTCAATAATCTAGTTCACATCGCCATGTGATTTAATACCAATAGTTCACATTACCATGTGATTAACACCCATAGTTCACATCGACATGTGACCAACACCAAAAGGGTTTACTAGAGTCAATAATCTAGTTCATATCGCTATGTGATTAACACCCAAAGAGTACTAAGGTGTGATCATGTTTTGCTTGTGAGAGAAGTTTAGTCAACGGGTCTGCCACATTCAGATCCGTACGTATTTTGCAAATTTCTATGTCAACAATGCTCTGCACGGAGCTTCTCTAGCTAATTGCTCCTACTTTCAATATGTATCCAGATTGAGACTTAGAGTCATCTGGATCAGTGTCAAAACTTGCATCGACGTAACCCTTTATGACGAACCTTTTGTCACCTCCATAATCGAGAAACATATCCTTATTCCACTAAGGATAATTTTGACCAATGTCTAGTGATCTACTCCTAGATCACTATTGTACTCCCTTTGCCAAACTCAGGCCAGGGTATACAATAGGTCTGGTACACAGCATGGCATACTTTATAGAACCTATGGCTGAGGCATAGGGAATGACTTTCATTCCCTCTCTATCTTCTGCCGTGGTCGGGTTTTGAGTCTTACTCAACTTCACACCTTGTAACACAAGCAAGAACTCCTTTTTGACTGTTCCATTTTGAACTACTTCAAAATCTTGTCAAGGTATGTATTCATTGAAAAACTTATCAAGCGTCTTGATCTATCTCTATAGATCTTGACGCTCAATATGTAAGCAGCTTCACCGAGGTCTTTCTTTGAAAAACTCCTTTCAAACATTCCTTTATGCTTTGCAGAATAATTCTACATTATCTCCGATCAACAATATGTCATTCACATATACTTATCAGAAATACTGTAATGCTCCCACTCACTTTCTTGCAAATACAGGCTTCACCACAAGTCTGTATAAAACTATATGCTTTGATCAACTTATCAAAGTGTATATTCCAACTCTGAAATGCTTGCACTAGTCCATAGATGGATCGCCGGAGCTTGCATATTTTGTTAGTACCTTTAGGATTGACAAAACCTTCTGGTTGCATCATATACAACTCTTCTTTAATAAATCCATTAAGGAATGCAGTTTTGTTTATCCACTTGCCAGATTTCATAAAATGCGGCAATTTCTAACATGATTCGGACAGAGTTAAGCATAGATACGAGTGAGAAACTCTCATCATAGTCAACACCTTGAACTTGTCGAAAACCTTTTTGCGACAATTCTAGCTTTGTAGATAGTAACACTACTATCAGCGTATGTATTCCTCTTGAAGATCCATTTAATCTCAATGGCTCGCCGATCAATGGGCAAGTCAGTCAAAGTCCATACTTTGTTCTCATACATGGATCTCATCTCAGATTTCATGGCCTCAAGCCATTTCGCGGAATCTGGGCTCATCATCGCTTCCTCATAGTTCGTAGGCTCGTCATGGTCGAGTAACATGACCTCTAGAACAGGATTACCGTACCACTCCGGTGCGGATCTCACTCTGGTTTACCTACGAGGTTCGGTAGCAACTTGATCTGAAGTTACATGATCATCATCATTAGCTTCCTCACTAATTGGTGTAGTAATCACAGGAACAGATTTCTGTGATGAACTACTTTCCAATAAGGGAGCAGGTACAGTTACCTCATCAAGTTCTACTTTCCTCCCACTCACTTCTTTCGAGAGAAACTCCTTCTCTAGAAAGGATCCATTCTTAGCAACGAATAACTTGCCTTCGGATCTGTGATAGAAGGTGTACCCAACAGTTTCTTTTGGGTATCCTATGAAGATGCACTTTTCCTATTTGGGTTTGAGCTTATGAGGTTGAAACTTTTTCACATAAGCATTGCAACCTCAAACTTTAAGAAACGACAGCTTAGGTTTCTTGCCAAACCATAGTTCATACGGTGTCGTCTCAACGGATTTAGATGGTACCCTATTTAACGTGAATGTAGCTGTCTCTAATGTATAACCCCAAAACGATAGCGGTAAATCAATAAGAGATGTCATAGACCGCACCATATCTAATAAAGCACGGTTATGACGTTCGGACACACCATTACACTGTGGTGTTCCAGGTGGCGTGAGTAGTGAAACTATTTCACATTGTTTTAACTGAAGGCCAAACTCGTAACTCAAATATTTTACTTCTGCGATCATATCGTAGAAACTTTTATTTTGTTATGATGATTCTCCACTTCACTCTGAAATTCTTTGAACTTTTCAAATGTTTCAGACTTGTGTTTCATCAAGTAGACATACTCATATCTGCTCAAATCATCTGTGAAGATCAGAAAATAATGATACCTGCCGCGAGCTTCAACATTCATCAGACCACATACATCAGTATGCATGATTTCCAACAAATCTGTTGCTTGGTGCATTGTTCCAGAGAACAGAGTCTTAGTCATCTTGCCCATGAGGCATGGTTCGCAAGCATCAACTGATTCATAATCAAGTGATTCCAAAAGTCCATCAGCATGGAGTTTCTTCATGCGCTTTACACCAATATGACCTAAACGGCAGTGCCACAAATAAGTTGCACTATCATTATTAACTTTGCATATTTTGGTTTCAATATTATGAATATGTGTATCACTACGTTCGAGATCCAACGAACCATTTTCATTGGGTGTGTAACCATATATGTAAACAGAACAACAATTTATTCTCTTACTTAAATGAATAACCGTATTGCAATAAACATGATCAAATCATATTCATGCTCAATGCAAACACCAAATAACACTTATTTAGGTTCAACACTAATCCCGAAAGTATAGGGAGTGTGCGATGATGATCATATCAATCTTGGAACCACTTCCAACACACATCGTCACTTCACCCTTAACTAGTCTCTGTTCATTCTGCAACTCCCGTTTCGAGTTACTACTCTTAGCAACTGAACCGGTATCAAATACCGAGGGGTTGCTACGAACACTAGTAAAATACACATCAATAATCCGTATATCAAATATACCTTTGTTCATTTTGCCATCCTTCTTATCCGCCAAATACTTGGGGCAGTTCTGCTTCCAGTGACTAGTCCCTTTGCAGTAGAAGCACTTAGTCTCAGGCTTAGGACCAGACTTGGGCTTCTTCACTTGAGCAGCAACTTGCTTGCCGTTCTTCTTGAAGTTCCCTTTCTTTCCCTTTGCCCTTTTCTTGAAACTAGTGGTCTTGTTAATCATCAACACTTGATGCTCTTTCTTGATTTCTACCTTCATCGATTTCATCATCATGAAAAGCTCAGGAATCGTTTTCATCATCCCTTGCATACTATAGTTCATCACGAAGTTCTACTAACTTGGTGATGGTGACTAGAGAATTCTGTCAATCACTATTTTATCTAGAAGATTAACTCCCACTTGATTCAAGCGATTGTAGTACCCAGACAATCTGAGCACATGCTCACTGCTTGAGCTATTCTCCTCGATATTTTTAGCTATAGAACTTGTTGGAGACTTCATATCTCTCAACTCGGGTATTTGCTTGAAATATTAACTTCAACTCCTGGAACATCTCATATGGCCCATGACATTCAAAACGTCTTTGAAGTCCCGATTAAGCTGTTTAAGCATGGTGCACTAAACTATCAAGTAGTCATCATATTGAGCTAGCCAAACGTTCATAACGTCTGCATCTACTCCTGCAATAGGTCTGTCACCTAGCGGTGCATCAAGGACATAATTCTTTTGTGCAGCAATGAGGATAAACCTCAGATCACGGATCCAATCCGCATCATTGCTACTAACATTTTTCAACTTAGTTTTCTCTAGGAACCTATATATAACATAGGGAAGCAACAATGCGAGCTATTGATCTACAACATAGATATGCTAATACTACGAGGACTAAGTTATGATAAATTAAAGTTCAATTAATCATATTACTTAAGAACTCCCACTTAGAAAGATATCCCTCTAATCCTCTAAGTGATCACGTGATCCAAATCAACTAAACCATGCCCGATCATCACGTGAGATGGAGTAGTATCAATGGTGAACATCAATATGTTGATCATATCTACTATATGATTCACGCTCGACCTTTCAGTCTCCGTGTTCCGAGGCCATATGTGTTATATGCTAGGCTCGTCAAGTTTAACCTGAGTATTCCGCGTGTGCAACTGTTTTGCACCCGTTGTATTTGAACGTAGAGCCTATCACACCCGATCATCACGTGGTGTCTCAGCACGAAGAACTTTCGCAACGGTGCATACTCAGGGAGAATACTTGTACCTTGATAATTAGTGAGAGATCATCTTATGAAGCTACCGTCGAACTAAGCAAAATAAGATGTATAAAAGATAAACATCACATGCAATCAAAATATGTGACATGATATGGCCATCATCATCTTGTGCCTTTGATCTCCATCTCCAAAGCATCGTCATGATCTCCATCATCACCGGCATGACACCATGATCTCCATCATCTTGATCTATATCAATGTGTCATCACATGGTCGTCTCGCCAACTATTGCTCTTGCAACTATTGCTATCGCATAGCGATAAAGTAAAGCAATTATTTGGTGCTTGCATCTTATGCAATAGAGAGACAACCATAAGGCTTTTGCCAGTTGCCGATAACTTCAACAAAACATGATCATCTCATACAACAACTTATATCTCATCACGTCTTGACCATATCACATCACAACATGCCCTGCAAAAACAAGTTAGACGTCCTCTACTTTGTTGTTGCAAGTTTTACGTGGCTGCTACGGGCTGAGAAAGAACCGTTCTTACCTACGCATCAAAACCACAATGATAGTTTGTCAAGTTGGTGCTGTTTTAACCTTCGCAAGGACCGGGCGTAGCCACACTCGGTTCAACTAAAGTTGGAGAAACTGACACCCGCCAGCCACCTGTGTGCAAAGCATGTCGGTAGAACCAGTCTCGCTTAAGCATACGCGTAATGTCGGTTCGGGCCGCTTCATCCAAAAATACCGCCGAACCAAAGTGTGACATGCTGGTAAGCAATATGACTTATATCACCCACAACTCACTTGTGTTCTACTCATGCATATTACATCAACGCATAAAACCTGGCTCGGATGCCACTGTTGGGGAACGTAGTAATTTCAAAAAAATTCCTACGCACACGCAAGATCATGGTGATGCATAGCAATGAGAGGGGAGAGTGTTGTCTATGTACCCTCGTAGACCGGAAGCGGAAGCGTTAGCACAACGCGGTTGATGTAGTCATACATCTTCATGGCCCAACCGATCAAGCACCGAAACTATGGCACCTCCGAGTTCTAGCACACGTTCAGCTTGATGACGATCCCCGGACTCCGATCCAGCAGAATGTCGGGGAAGAGTTCTGTCAGCACGACGGCGTGGTGACGATCTTGATGTTCTACCGTCGCAGGGCTTCGCCTAAGCACCGCTACAATATTATCGAGGATTATGGTGGAGGAGGGCACCGCACACGGCTAATAGATCTCAAGGATCAATTGTTGTGTCTAGAGGTGCCCCCTGCCCCCGTATATAAAGGAGCAAGGGGGAGGGGCAGCCGGCCAGGAGGAGGCGAGCCAGGGAGGAGTGCTACTCCTACCGGGAGTAGGACTCCCTCCTTTCCTTGTCCAACTAGGAGAGGGGGAAGGAAGGGAGAGAGGAGAGAAAGGAAAGGGGGGCGCCGCCCCTCCCTCCTTGTCCAATTCGGACTAGAGGGGGAGGGGCGCGCAGCCTGCCCTGGCCCCCCCTCCTCTGCTCCACTTTGGGCCCATGAGGCCCATTAACCCCCCCCCCCCTGGGGGGGGGGGTTCCGGTAACCCCCGGTACTCCGTTTTATATCCGATAACTCCCGGAACCATTCCTGTGTCCGAATATAGTCGTCCAACAAATCAATCTTTATGTCTAGACTATTTCGAGACTCCTCGTTATGTCCGTGATCACATCCGGAACTCCGAACAACCTTCGGTACATCAAAATATATAAACTCATAATGAAACTGTCATCGTAACGTTAAGCGTGTGGACCCTACGAGTTCGAGAACAATGTAGACATGACCAAGACACGTCTCCGGTCAATAACCAATAGCGGAACCTGGATGCTCATATTGGTTCCTACATATTCTACGAAGATCTTTTATCGGTCAGACCGCATAACAACATACGTTGTTCCCTTTGTCATCGGTATGTTACTTGCCCGAGATTCGATCGTCGGTATCTCAATACCTAGTTCAATCTCGTTACCGGCAAGTCTCTTTACTCGTTGCGTAATACATCATCCTGCAACTAACTCATTAGTTGCAATGCTTGCAAGGCTTAAGTGATGTGTATTACCGAGAGGGCCCAGAGATACCTCTCCGACAATCGGAGTGACAAATCCTAATCTCGAAATATGCTAACCCAAAAATTACCTTCGGAGACACCTGTAGAGCACCTTTATAATCACCCAGTTACGTTGTGACGTTTGGTAGCACACAAAGTGTTCCTCCGGTAAACGGGAGTTGCATAATCTCATAGTCATGTGAACATTTATAAGTCATGAAGAAAGCAATAGCAACATACTAAATGATCAAGTGATAAGCTAACGAAATGGGTCAAGTCAATCACATCATTCTCCTAATGATGTGATCCCGTTAATCAAATGACAACTCATGTCTATGGTTAGCAAACATAACCATCTTTGATCAACGAGCTAGTCAAGTAGAGGCATACTAGTGACACTCTATTTGTCTATGTATTCACACATGTATTATGTTTCCGGTTAATACAATTCTAGCATGAATAATAAACATTTATCATGATATAAGGAAATAAATAATAACTTTATTATTGCCTCTAGGGCATATTTGCTTCACTAGCCACGAACCGAGACCAATGAGTTGCCTATATATACCCCATCGCCGGCGAGCAGAGCACTCCACAGTGCTCTGTTCTTTGCTGGCCGGCGAGGAAGGTGAAGGAAATATGCCCTAGAGGAAATAATAAAGTTATTATTTATTTCCTTATTTCATGATAAATTTTTATTATTCATGATAGAGTTGTATTAACCGGAAACATGGTACATGTGTGAATACATAGACAAACAGAATGTCACTAGTATGCCTCTACTTGACTAGCTCGTTGATCAAAGATGGTTATGTTTGCTAACCATAGACATGAGTTGTCATTTGATTAACGGGATCACATCATTAGGAGAATGATGTGATTGACTTGACCCATTTCGTTAGCTTAGCACTTGATCGTTTAGTATGTTGCTATTGCTTTCTTCATGACTTATACATGTTCCTATGACTATGAGATTATGCAACTCCCGTTTACCGGAGGAACACTTTGTGTGCTACCAAATGTCACAACAAAACTGGGTGATTATAAAGGTGCTCTTTAGGTGTCTCCGAAGGTACTTGTTGGGTTGGCGTATTTCGAGATTACGATTTGTCACTTCGCTTGTCGGAGAGGTATCTCTGGGCCCACTCGGTAACACACATCACTATTAGCCTTGCAAGCATTGTAACTAATGAGTTAGTTGCGGGATGATGTATTACGGAATGAGTAAAGAGACTTGCCGGTAACGAGATTAAACTAGGTATTGAGATACCGAGGATCGAATCTCGGGCAAGTAACATACCGATGACAAAGGGAACAACGTATGTTGTTATGCTGTTTGACCGATAATGATCTTCGTAGAATATGTGGGAGCCAATATGAGCATCCAGGTTCCGCTATTGGTTATTGGCCGAAGACGTGTCTCGGTCATGTCTACATAGTTCTCGAACCCGTAGGGTCCGCACGCTTAAAGTTTCGGTGACGATTGTATTATGAGTTTATGTGATTTGATGTACCGAAGGTAGTTCGGAGTCCCAGATGAGAACGGGGACATGACGAGGAGTCTGGAAATAGTCAAGACTTAAAGATCGATATATTGGACGACTATATTCGGACATCGGAAAGGTTCTGAGTGATTCGGGTATATTTGGAGTACCAGGGAGTTACAGGAATTCATCGGGAGAAGTATTGGGCCTTATTGGGCCATACGGGAATAGAGGAGAGAGGCCAAAGGAAGGAGGCGCGCGCCCCCCTCTGGTCCGAATTGGACAAGGGGTGTAGCCCTTTTTTCCTTCTCCCTCTCCCCTCTTTCCTTCTCTCCTACTCCGGAAAGGAAAGGGGAATCCTACTAGGACTTGGGAGTCCTAGTAGGACTCCCGACACTTGGCGCGCCCCCTCTAGGGCCGGCCTCTCCCTCCCTCCTTTATATACGGGGGCAGGGGGCACCTCTAGAAACAACAATTGATCGCTTGGATCTCTTAGCTGTGTGTGGTGCCCCCCTCCATCATAGTCCACCTCGATAATATCGTAGCGGTGCTTAGGCGAAGCCCTGCGTCGGTAGAACATCATCATCGTCACCACGCCATCGTGCTGACGGAACTCTCCCTCAAAGCTCGGCTGTATCGGAGTTCGAGGGACGTCATCGAGCTGAACGTGTGCTGAACTCGGAGGTGCCGTACGTTCGGTACTTGATCGGCCGGATCGTGAAGACGTACGACTACATCAACTGCGTTGTGCAAACGCTTCCGCTTTTGGTCTATGAGGGTACGTGGACACACTCTCCCCTCTCGTTGCTATGCGTCACCATGATCCTGCGTGTGCATAGGATTTTTTTTGAAATTACTACGTTCCCCAACAGTGGCATCTGAGCCAGGTTTTATGTGTAGATGTTATACGCACGAGTAGAACACAAGTAAGTTGTGGGCGATACAAGTCATACTACTTACCAGCATGTCATACTTTGGTTCATCGGTATTGTTGGATGAAGCGGCCCGGACCGACATTACGCGTACGCTTACGCGAGACTAGTTCTATCGACGTGCTTTGCACACAGGTGGCTGGCGGGTGTCAGTTTCTCCAACTTTAGTGGAACCGAGTGTGGCTACGCCCGGTCCTTGAGAAGGTTAAAACAACACTAACTTGACGAACTATCATTGTGGTTTTGATGCGTAGGTAAGAACGGTTCTTTCTCAGCCCGTAGCAGCCATGTAAAACTTGCAACAACAAAGTAGAGGACATCTAACTTGTTTTTGCAGGGCATGTTGTGATGTGATATGGTCAAGACATGATGCTATATTTATTGTATGAGATGATCATGTTTTGTAACGGAGTTATCGACAACTGGCAGGAGCCATATGGTTGTCGCTTTATTGTATGCAATGCAATCGCCCTGTAATTGGTTTACTTTATCAGTAAGCAGTAGCGATAGTTGTAGAAGCAATAAGATGAGGACAACGATGGTGATCGTGACGGTGCTTCGGAGATGGAGATCACAAGCACAAGATGATGATGGACATATCATATCACTTATATTGATTGCATGTGATGTTTATCCTTTATGCATCTTATTCTGCTTTGTTTGACGGTAGCATTATAAGATGATCTCTCACTAAATTTCAAGATAAAAGTGTTCTCCCTGAGTATGCACCGTTGCCAAAGTTTGTCGTGCCGAGACACCACGTGATGATCGGGTGTGATAAGCTCTACGTCCATCTACAACGGGTGCAAGCCAGTTTTGCACACGCAGAATACTCGGGTTAACTTGACGAGCCTAGCATATGCAGATATGGCCTCGGAACACCGAGACCGAAAGGTCGAGCATGAATCATATAGTAGATATGATCAACATAGTGATGTTCACCATTGAAAACTAATCCATTTCACGTGATGATCGGTTATGGTTTAGTTGATATGGATCACGCGATCACGTAGATGATTAGAGGGATGTCTATCTAAGTGAGAGTTCTTGAGTAATTTGATTAATTGAACTTTAATTTATCATGAACTTAGTCCTGGTAGTATTAGCATATCTATGTTGTAGATCAATAGCTCGCGTTTAGCTCCCCTATTTTATTTTTGATATGTTCCTAGAGAAAACTAAGTTGAAAGATGTTAGTAGCAATGATGCGGATTAGATCCGTGATCTGAGGATTATCCTCATTGCTGCACAGAAGAATTATGTCCTTGATGCACCGCTAGGTGACAGACCTATTGTAGGAGCAGATGCAGACGTTATGGACGTTTGGCTGGCTCAATATGATGACTACTTGATAGTTTAGTGCACCATGCTTAACAACTTAGAATCGGGACTTCAAAGACATTTTGAACATCATGGATCATATGAGATGTTCGAGGAGTTGAAGTTAATATTTCAAGAAAATACCCGAGTTGAGCGATATGAAGTCTCCAACAAGTTCTATAGCTAAAAGATGGAGGAGAATAGCTCAAGCAGTGAGCATGTGCTTAGATTGTCTGGGTACTACAATCGCTTGAATTAAGTGGGAGTTAATCTTCCAGATAAAATAGTGATTGACAGAATTCTCTAGTCACCATCACCAAGTTAGTAGAACTTCGTGATGAACTATAGTATGCAAGGGATGACATAAATGATTCCTGAGCTTTTCATGATGATGAAATCGATGAAGGTAGAAATCAAGAAAGAGCATCAAGTGTTGATGATTAACAGGACCACTAGTTTCAAGAAAAGGGCAAAGGGAAAGAAAGGGAACTTTAAGAAGAACGGCAAGCAAGTTGCTGCTCAAGTGAAGAAGCCCAAGTCTGGATCTAAGCCTGAGACTAAGTGCTTCTACTGCAAAGGGACTGGTCACTGGAAGACGAAATGCCCTGAATATTTAGTGGATAAGAAGGATGGCAAAGTGAACAAGGGTATATTTGATATACAGGTTATTGATGTGTGCCTTACTAGTATTTATAGTAGCCCCTGGGTATTTGATACTTGTTCGGTTGCTAAAAAATTAGTAACTCGAAACAGGAGTTACAGAATAAATAGAGACTAGTTAAGGGTGAGTGACGATGTGTGTTGGAAGTGGTTCCAAGATTGATATGATCATCATCGCACACTCCCTATACTTTCAGGACTAGTGTTAAACCTAAATAAATGTTATTTGGCGTTTGCGTTGAGCATGAATATGATTTGATCATGTTTATTGCAATACGGTTATTCATTTAAAATCAGAGAATAATTGTTGTTCTCTTTACATGCATAAAACCTTCGATGGTCATACACCCAATGAAAATAGTTTGTTGGATCTCGATCGTAATGATACACATATTCATAATATTGATGCCAAAAGATGTAAAGTTGATAATGATAGTGCAACTTATTTGTGCCACTGCCGTTTAGGTCATATTGGTGTAAAGCGCATGAAGAAACTCCATGGTGATGGGATTTTGGAATCACTTGATTATGAATCACTTGATGCTTGCGAACCATGCCTTATGTGCAAGATGGCTAAAACTCCGTTCTCCGGAACAATGGAGCAAGCAACTTACTTTTTGGAAATAATACATACTGATGTATGCAATCCGATGAGTCTTGAGGCTCGCGGCGAGTATCATTATTTTTGACCTTCACAGATGATTTGAACAGATATGGGTATATCTAGTTGATGAAACATAAGTAGGAAACATTTGAAAATTTCATATAATTTCAGAGTGAAGTGGAAAATCATCGTAACAAGAAAAAAAAGTTTCTATGATCTGATCGTGGAGGAGAATATTTGAGTTACGAGTTTGGTCTTCATTTGAAACAATGCGGAATAGTTTCGCAACTCACGCCACCTGGAACACCACAGCATAATGGTGTGTCCGAACATCGTAACCGTACTTTATTAGATATGGTGCAATCTATGATGTCTCTTACCAATTTACCACTATCGTTTTGGGGTTATGCATTAGAGACAACTGCATTCACGTTAAATAGGGCACCATCTAAATCCGTTGAGATGACACTATATGAACTATGATTTGGCAAGAAACCAAAGTTGTCGTTTCTTAAAGTTTGGAGTTGCAATGCTTATGTGAAAAGGTTTGAACCTGATATGCTCGAACCCAAATCGTAGAAATGCATCTTCATAGGATACCCAAAGGAGACTGTTGGGTACACCTTCTAATCACAGATCCAACGGCAAAATATCCATTGCTAAGAATGGATTCTTTCTAGAGAAGGAGTTTCTCTCGAAAGAAGTGAGTGGGAGGAAAGTAGAACTTGATGAGGTAACTGTTCCCGCTCCCTTATTGGAAAGTAGTTAATCACAGAAATCTGTTCCTGTGACTACTACACCAATTAGTGAGGAAGCTAATGATGATGATCATGTAACTTCAGATCAAGTTACTACCGAACCTCGTAGGTAAACCAGAGTGAGATCCGCACCAGAGTGATACGGTAATCCTGTTCTCGAGGTCATGTTAAGTGACCATGACGAACCTACAAACTATGAGGAAGCGATGATGAGCCTAGATTCTGCGAAATGGCTTGAGGCCATGAAATCTGAGATGGGATCCATGTATGAGAACAAAGTGTGGACTTTGTTTGACTTGCCCGATGATCGGCAAGCCATAGAAAATAAATGGATCTTCAAGAGGAAGACGAACGCTGATAGTAGTGTTACTATCTACAAAGCTAGACTTGTCGAAAAAGGTTTTGACAAAGTTCAAGGTGTTGACTACGATGAGATTTTCTCACTCGTAGCGATGCTTAAGTCTGTTCGAATCATGTTAGCAAATTGCCACATTTTATGAAATCAGGCAAATGGATGTCAAAACTACGTTTCTTAATGGATTTCTTAAGAAGAGTTGTATATGATGCAAACAGAAGGTTTTGTCGATCCTAAAGGTGCTAACAAAATGTGCAAGCTCCAGCGATCCATCTATGGACTGGTGCAAGCATCTCAGAGTTGGAATATACGCTTTGATGAGTTGATCAAAGCATATAGTTTTATATAGACTTGTGGTGAAGCCTGTATTTACAAGAAAGTGAGTGGGAGCACTACAACATTTCTGATAAATATATGTGCATGACATATTGTTGACTGGAAATAATGTAGAATTTTCTGGAAAGCATAAAGGAGTATTTGAAAGGAGTTTTTTTCAAATAAAGACCTCGGTGAAGCTACTTACATATTGAGCATCAAGATCTATAGAGATAGATCAAGACGCTTGATAAGTTTTTTCAATGAGTACATACATTGACAAGATTTTGAAGTAGTTCAAAATGGAACAGTCAAAGAAAGAGTTCTTACCTGTGTTACAAGGTGTGAAATTGAGTAAGACTCCAAGCCCAACCACGACAGAAGATAGAAAGAGAATGAAAGCCATTCCCTATGCCTCAGCCATAGTTTCTATAAAGTATGCCATGTTGTGTACCAGATCTATTGTATGCCCTACACTGTGTTTAGCAAGGGAGTACAATAGTGATCTAGGAGTAGATCACTGGACAGCGGTCAAAATTATCCTTAGTGGAATAAGGATATGTTTCTCGATTATGGAGGTGAGAAAAGGTTTGTCGTAAAGGGTTACGTCGATGCAAATTTTGACACTGATCCATATGACTCTAAGTCTCAATCTGGATACACTTTGCAAGTGGGAGCAATTAGCTAGAGTAGCTCCGTGCAGAGCATTATTGACATAGAAATTTGCAAAATACATACGGATCTGAATGTGGCAGACCCGTAGACTAAATTTCTCTCACAAGCAAAACATGATCACACCTTAGTACTCTTTGGGTGTTAATCACATAGTGATGTGAACTAGATTATTGACTCTAGTAAACCCTTTGGGTGTTGGTCACATGACGATGAGAACTATGGGTGTTAATCACATGGTGATGTGCATTATTGATGTTAAATCACATGGCGATGTGAACTAGATTGTTGACTCTAGTGCAAGTGGGAGACTGAAGGAAATATGCCCTAGAGGCAATAATAAAGTTATTATTTATTTCCTTATTTCATGGTAAATGTTTATTATTCATGCTAGAATTGTATTAATCGGAAACATGGTACATGTGTGAATACATAGACAAACAGAATGTCACTAGTATGCCTCTACTTGACTAGCTCATTGATCAAAGATGGTTATGTTTGCTAACCATAGACATGAGTTGTCATTTGATTAACGGGATCACATCATTAGGAGAATGATGTGAGTGACTTGACCCATTTCGTTAGCTTATCACTTGATCATTTAGTATGTTGCTATTGCTTTCTTCATGACTTATAAATGTTCACATGACTATGAGATTATGCAACTCCCATTTACCGAAGGAACACTTTGTGTGCTACCAAACGTCACAACGTAACTGGGTGATTATAAAGGTGCTCTACAGGTGTCTCCGGGATACTTGTTGGGTTGGCGTATTTTGAGATTAGGATTTGTCACTCCGATTGTTGGAGAGGTATCTCTGGGCCCACTCGGTAATGCACATCACTATAAGCCTTGCAAGCATTGTAACTAATGAGTTAATTGCGGGATGATGTATTACGGAACGAGTAAAGAGACTTGCCGGTAACGAGATTAAACTAGGTATTGAGATACCGACGATCGAACCTCGGGCAAGTAACATACCGATGACAAAGGGAACAACGTATGTTGTTATGCGGTTTGACCGATAAAGATCTTCGTAGAATATGTGGGAGCCAATATGAACATCTAGGTTCCGCTATTGGTTATTGGCCGGAGACGTGTCTCGGTCATGTCTACATAGTTCTCGAACCCGTAGGGTCTGCATGCTTAAAGTTTCGGTGACGATTGTATTATGAGTTTATGTGATTTGTTGTACCGAAGGTAGTTCGGAGTCCCGAATGAGATCGGGGACATGACGAGGAGTCTGGAAATGGTCGAGACATAAATATCAATATATTGGATGACTATATTCGGACATCGGAAAGGTTCCGAGTGATTCGGGTATTTTCGGAGTACCGGGGAGTTACGGGAATTCACCGGGAGAAGTATTGGGCCATACGGGAATAGAGGAGAGAGGCCAAAAGGAAGGAGGCGCGCGCCCCCCCTCTAGTCCGAATTGGACAAGGGGTGCAGACCTTTTTTCCTTCTCCCTCTCCCCCTCTTTCCTTCTCTCCTACTCCGGAAAGGAAAGGGGAATCCTACTAGGAATTGGGAATCCTAGTAGGACTTCCCAAACTTGGCGCGCCCCCTCTAGGGCTGGCCTCTCCCTCCCTCCTATATATAGGGGGGGTAGGGGGCACCTCTAGAAACAACAATTGATCTCTTGGATCTCTTAGCCGTGTGCGGTGCCCCCCTCCACCATAGTCCACCTCAATAATATCGTAGCGGTGCTTAGGCGAAGCCGTGCGTCGGTAGAACATCATCATCGTCACCACGCCGTCGTGCTGATGGAACTCTTCCTAAAAGCTCGGCTGGATCGGAGTTCGAGGGACGTCATCGAGCTGAACGTGTGCTGAACTCGGAGGTGCCGTATGTTCGGTACTTGATCGGTCGGATCATGAAGACGTACGACTACATCAACCACGTTGTGCAGACGCTTCCGCTTTCGACCTACGAGGGTACGTGGACACACTCTCCCCTCTCATTGCTATGCATCACCATGATCCTGCATGTGCGTAGGATTTTTTTGAAATTACTATGTTCCCCAACAGAAGGGCATTTGGGTGCTCTAGCTCACCTCTTATGCATGTGAGGTGTTCGATGAAATGCCCGAGCCACACTAGTTAAGCATTCTCGTCTCGAAGCTTGACCTCCGAGCTCCATTTTTTCCGAGATTTGTCTAGGTTTAGCGGTCCGTCACGCCCCGTCCTCGTCTTCACCGCCGTCGATCGCCCGCGCTGATCTCGTCGCCGGCACCACCGTTGTGAGCCTCTTGTTCTTATCTTCTTTCTGAAAGAAAAACAATCTTACTTTAGATAGATACTTGTCTAATTTTCTTACTTTTGACACACATAATTATATATAATGCACGCAGATGAACCGGCAATGGATGCACGGTGACAGACACACCTCCGAGTACATTAAGGGCGTGCGTAAATTTCTCGAAGTGGCTGAGGCAAATATGCAGAATGGTTTTATGTGTTGTCCATGCCCTGATTGTGGGAATACGAGGTCTTACTCTGACAAGAAAATCATTCACACCCACCTGCTTTATAAGGGTTTCATGCCACACTATAATGTTTGGACGAAGCACAGAGAAATAGGGGTTATGATGGAAGACAGCGAAGAAGAAGAGGACGATGACAACTATGTGCCCCCTGAATATAGTGATGCTGCAACGGGGGAAGCTGAAGATCAAGAGGAACCAGACGATGTGCCCGATGATGATCTCCGCCGGGTCATTGTTGATGCAAGGGAAAAGTGCGGAAGTGAAAAGGAGAAGCTGAAGTTCGATCGCATGTTAGAGGATCACAAAAAAGGGTCGTAACCCAATTGTTAAGATGGCAACACAAAGCTTGGTACCGTACTGGAATTGCTGCAGTGGAAGTCAGAGAATGCTGTGCCTGGCAAAGGATTTGAGAAGCTATTGAAAATATTGAAGAAGAAGCTTCCAAAGGATTACGAATTGCCCGACAGTACGTACGCAACAAAGAAGGTCGTATGTCCTCTAGGATTGGAGGTGGAGAAGATACATGCATGCCCTAATGACTGCATCCTCTACTGCGGTGCGTACAAGGATTTGAACGCATGCCCGGTATGCGGTGCATTGCGGTATAAGATCAGACGAGATGACCCTGGTGATGTTGAGGGCGAGCCCCGCAGGAAGAGGGTTCCTGCGAAGGTGATGTGGTATGCTCCTATAATACCACGGTTGAACCGACTGGTCAGAAACAAAGAGCATGCCAAGTTGATGCGATGGCACAGTGAGGACCATAAGAAATACGGGAAGTTGAGAGCACCCGCTGACAGGTCGCAGTGGAGAAAAATCGAGAGAAAGTACTGGGCTCAGTTTGCAGGTGACCCAAGGAACGTATGGTTTGGTTTAAGCGCGGATGGCATTAATCCTTTCGGGGAGCAGAGCAGCAATCACAGCACCTGGCTCGTGACTCTATGTATGTATAACCTTCCTCCTTGGATGTGCATGAAGCGGAAGTTCATTATGATGCCAATTCTCACCCAAGACCCTAAGCAACCCGGCAACGACATTGATGTGTACCTAAGGCCATCAGTTGAAGAACTTTTACAGCTGTGGAATGGAAACGGTGTATGTGCGTGGGATGAGCACAAATAGGTGGAATTTAACCTGCATGCGTTGCTGTTTGTAACCATCAACGATTGGCCCGCTCTCAGTAACCTTTTAGGACAGACAAACAAGGGATACCACGCATGCACGCACTGTTTAGCTGACACCGAAATTATATACCTGGACAGATGCAGGAAGACTGTGTACCTAGGCCATCGTCGATTTCTCCCGACCAACCATCAATGTCGAAAGGAAGGCAAGCATTTCAAAGGCGAGGCAAATCACTGGAAGAAGCCCGCCATGCGTACCGGTGATCACGTACTTGATATGGTCTCTGATTTACACGTAATATTTGGAAAGGGTCCTGGCGGACTAGCTGTTCCAAATGACGCTGAGGGACGCGCACCCATGTGGAAGAAGAAATCTATATTTTGGGACCTACTCTACTGGAAAGAGCTAGAGGTACGCTCTTCAATCGACGTGATGCACGTGACGAAGAACCTTTGCGTGAACCTGTTCGGCTTCTTGGGCGTGTGTGGGAAGACAAAAGATACACCTGAGGCACGGGAGGACCTGCAATGTTTGCACGAAAAAGACGACATGCCTCCAAAGCAGTATGAAGGTCCTGCCAGCTACGCTCTTACCAAAGAAGAGAAGGAAATCTTTTTTGAATGCCTGCTCAGTATGAAGGTCCCGACTGGCTTCTCGTCAAATATAAAGGGAATAATAAATATTCCAGAGAAAAAGTTCCAGAACCTAAAGTCTCATGACTGCCACGTGATTATGATGCAACTGCTTCCGGTTGCATTGAGGGGGCTTCTACCGGAAAACGTCCGATTAGACATGGTGAAGCTATGTGCATTCCTCAACTCAATCTCTCAGAAGGTGATCGATCTAGAAATCATACCAAGGTTAAGGAGTGATGTGGCGCAATGTCTTGTCAGTTTTGAGCTGGTGTTCCCACCATCCTTCTTCAATATCATGACGCACGTCCTAGTTCATCTAGTTGACGAGATTGTCATTCTGGGCCCCGTATTTCTACACAATATGTTCCCCTTTGAGAGGTTCATGGGAGTCCTAAAGAAATATGTCCGTAACCATTCTAGTCCAGAAGAAAGCATCTCCATGGACCATCAAACATAGGATGTCATTGGGTTTTGTGTTGACTTCATTCCTGGCCTGAAGAAGATAGGTCTCCGTAAATCGCGGTATGATGGGAGACTGACTGGAAAAGGCACGCTAGGAGCGGACTCAATAATATGCAGGGACGGGCATTCTTGGTCTCAAGCACACTACACAGCTCTACAGAACTCTACCTTGGTGACCCTGTATGTCGATGAACACAAGAACAGTCTGCGCTCCAAACACCCGGAGCAGTGTGACGACTGGATTACATGTGAACACATCATGACTTTCAACAGTTGGTTGGAAACATGTCTCAGAGGTGACAACACTGTTTGTGATGAGCTGTACTCGTTGTCCAGGGGACCATCTTCGACTGTATTGACTTACAAAGGTTACCAGATAAATGGGAATACATTTTACACAATCTCCCTAGATCAAAAGAGCACCAACCAAAACAGCGGTGTCCGCTTTGATGCAGCAACTGAGAGGGGAAAGGACACATATTATGGTTACATAGTGGACATATGGGAACTTGACTATGGACATGATTTTAAGGTCCCTTTGTTTAAGTGCAAATGGGTTAATCTTTCAGGAGGCGGGGTACAGGTAGACCCACAGTATGGAATGACAACAGTGGATCTAAAAAATCTTGGGTACACTAACGAAATGTTCGTCCTAGCCAATGATGTGGCACATGTTATCTATGTGAAGGACATGTCTACCAAACCGAGAAAAAGAAAAGATAAGGAAGAGAATACATCACACGATGAGCCAAAGCGCCACATAGTTCTTTCAGGAAAAGGGACATAGTGGGAGTGGAGTGCAAAACAGACATGTCCGAAGATTATGAAAAGTTTCATGAAATTCCTCCCTTCAAAGTCAAGGCTGACCCAAGCATCCTGATAAACGATGAAGATTATCCATGGTTACGGCGCAATAAGCAAAGCACACAAGCGAAGAAAAAGTGAAGACTTTCTCTCCACAACTATTATGATGATACCATGCCACCTTTTAACCTTTTCCTAGTTCATTTGAAATGCATGTTGTAACACACGAGTTTCCGTATGAAACCCTGATATCTCGAAACAGATTGTCCGTTTTGTTGAAATGCTTTGAATGTTTTGTTGAAATGCTTTGAATGTTGCATTTTATAAACCTCTAGTATTACTGAAACTAAAATTATATAGAATTTATGCAACTAAAATTATCACAGTATTTTCTGTTCAAAACATTAAAAGCAAAAAGAATTTTATTGATGATGTGGCTTATAGCTCAATGGTGCATTTTGAACACACAAAAAGTCAGGAGTTCACAAAATTTTCATAAAGAACTTTCTTGTTACAAACTTTAATAGCAAAAAGAATTATCATAAAATAAATTAAATAAGTAATTAGAAACAAAATAATATAAACTTTAATAAAATATATAAGTAGAAATAAAATAAAATAAGATAAAATAAACTTTAATAACATAAATAAAATTTATGAAACTAAAATTATCAAAGTATTTTTTGTTCAAAACAGTATAAGCAACACCTAGTATTATTGAAACTAAAATTACATATAAAATTGATGCAACTAAAATTATCAAAGTATTTTCTGTTCAAAATCATTAAAAGCAAAAAGAATTTTCATAAAGAACTTTTTTTGTTAGAAACTTTAATAGCAAAATTACATAATAAGTAAGTAATTAGAAACAAAATAAAATAAATAAGTTTTTTGTTGTAAGTAGAAACAAAACAAAATAAATAAAGCAAAAAAGAAAACAAAAAAACAGGGAAAACATAAAAAATATGCCACCTACCGGGCCTCAACGGCCTGAATACGACTAGAAACCCATCCATGGGCCAGGATTCAGGCCCGCAGAAGGCCAAGTAGGCCCATCAGGCATACCAGTGACAATTAGGCCCAGAAAGCCTGCAATGGAGAGGAGCTCGAGAGGGGTGCGGCAGTGGGGCTTATAAACTACTGCGCACCCCTCTCAGCTAGCGAGGTGGGACTAAACATTTTGGCATGGGCAGAATGAGGCCTTTGGTCCCGGTTGGTTCTACCAACCGGGACTAAAGGGGGGCATTGGAACGTGTTCGTGGCACCAACCGGTACGGATGCCCCCCTTTGGTACCGGTTGGTGCCACCAACCGGGACCAAAGGCCGCCGCTTCCCGCCTTTTGGGCTGCCGAAAACTGACCTTTGGTCTCGGTTCGTGGCACCAACCGGGACTAAAGGGGGGCATTGGTCCCGGTTGTTGCCACGAATCGGAACCAATGCTCTGGCTATATAAGCTGGGCTTGTGAAAATTTCACAATCAGTTGCCCCTCGCCCTCCGCCCCCGAGCCGCCCCCCGTCGCCGTCGCCCTCCGCCGCCCCCGAGCCGCCCCCGCTGCCGTCATCGTCGCCCTCCGCCCCCCGCCGCCGTCGCCCTCGCCGGCCGCCCCCGATGTGATCCCCTTTTTTTCATATATGTATTAATTTTTTATTTAGATTGTTAGTAGATATCGATTTTAGTTTAGTGCATTTTAGGTTAGTGTAGAGCAAAAAGTAAAATAAGGAAAAGGAAGAAAAGATGAAGAAGTAAAGAAGGAAGAAGAATAAGAAAAAGAAGCAGGCGAGGAAGAAGGAGAAGAAGATGGAGAAGAAGAGGAGAGGAAGAAGAGGAAAAAAGAGGAGAAGAAGAAAGGAATAGAGGAGAAGAAAAAAAATAGAATATATTCTATTTTTTCTTCTTCTCCTCTTTTTTTTGTTCTATTTTTTCTTCAATCTTCTCCTCTATTAATCCTTTCTTCTTCTCCTCTTTTTTTTCTTCTTCCGGACACCGCGGAGGTGGTTAATTAGTAGTTGAACTAGTTTATTTATAGTAAATGCTTAATTAGTAGTTGAACTAGTTGATTTAATAAAACTATTTTATTTTATAGTAAGTGCTTAATTAATTAGTAGTTGAACTAGCTGATTGAATAAAATTACTTTATTTTACTATATATAGAAGTAGTTTATTTTTAGCAAGTACTACTTTATTCTATTTATAGTAAGTGCATAGTAGTTGAACTACTTAATTTAATAAAACTAGTTTATTTTACTATATAAGTAGTTTATTTTTAGCAAGAAAATTAATAGAACTAGTTTATTTTTTAGTTAAAGCAATTATTCCCGCATCAACGTCGACGATGCCTATCCCGCATCCTCATCGTCGACTCGGTGGAGGAGGCCGACTTGATCAGAGGGGCCATGTCCGGGACTGGGCTCCGCCGGGATGGTTTTGGGATGTGCTACCTTCCAGGGGGCGTAGGTTGGTGAGGAGCCAGCCCGTCGTTGACCCGATCCTTGTTTGGTGGCGGCCGCGTGGGCCAGTGACGGTGCCGAGGCTTCCAGACACCGCGGAGGTGGTACGTCACCGTGTCAGCGAGGAGGACAAGCACGTCCGTCGCTACATGGTTGCGTTGGAGGGCAGGTTCGACAATACCTGGCAGGTTCTTCAGGTATCTCACTGGAGCGATCCTGTGATGGTTCCTTCTCTTTGGGTGTCCACCGCCCGTGCCGATACCCGTCAGGCGCTACGGTTCTAGCTGTACTAGTGATGTTATATGTATGATAGTATTCGAGGTGTATTAGTGATAATATTCGACGATGTACTGACGCAAGAGATGATGTAGTTTTGCTTATAATTGAATGCATCCTAATTTGAAAACTACTTTATTTTGCAATTTGATTTTGCTTATTGAATGCTCAAATTGGAAAACTACTCCTACTTTGAATGCTGAAATTGGAGAGCACTATGCAAGGCGTATGCATATGATTAGTTGATAGCTTATAGGGTTTTTGTTTTCGCAGAAATCTAGGAGCCCCCTCCATCATCCCCACCGTCGTCCCCGTCACTGACCCCCTCCGACCTCGAGGTGAGACCAGCCAAATCCTTTTTAGAAAGATAATTAAACGATATTTCGGGTTGACTTTAAGTCTGTCGAGTCTCCACCATATATGAGACGACGAAGAAGCCCGACTGTTGTCGTGGGGGTCGTTTCTCCTTCTTCTCCGGGTGCTAGACCTTTGTTATGCACTAGGGGTAGAAGGAGTAACGACCATCACCGACGGTCGCAAATGTCAGAGAGGAATCAGTGAGGGAGAGTTCCACAATATATATATATATATATATATGAGAGGAAGAAGAATCTCGACTGTTGTCGTGGGGGTCGTTTCTCCTTCTTCTTCGGGTGGTAGGCCTTTGTTATGCACTAGGGGAAGAAGGAGTAACGACCATCACCGACGGTCGCAAATGTCAGAGAGGAATCAGTGAGGGAGATTTCCACCATATATATATGAGAGGACGAAGAATCCCGACTGTTCTCATGGGGGTCGCTTCTCCTTCATTCCCTGTGCTAGACATTTTGGTGTAATGCACTTGGGGACGAAGTGAGGAGCGACCATCACCGATAGTCGAATATATACACCATGTGAGCTGAGAGTTTTCAAGAAAGGACTCGACAGACCGATAGTCAACCCGTGATGAATAATAATGATCTAATTTAGTTTTTGTAGTACATATATTTAATTGTACAAGTTTAATCTTTGAATTATGAACGTAGGAAATGTCGTCATCAGACGACGAATGTCTCCCGGGGGAGGGCAGCTGGTGCCACAACGATCGAGGTCTGTGCGATAGGCCTCACCTGGACGATGATTGGCGCTTCAGCATTAAGCTCGAGGAGACCTTCGATGTTGAAACGGTATGCAACGGCGACAAGTGTTTTTTCGTAATTAAGCATGACTACAACTATTTCAACATGTAATTTTCATCTTTTACAATTCGAGTAGCTTATCCCATGCCATGCAAGGCGCTATGTCTTGGATAGGATGGGTTTTGAAGACCATGAAAGTTTCGAAACAAAGAAAATTCACCTAAGGACTCATCATGATGTGGATTTTGAAGTAAAGTTGTACAATTCTGAGAGCGTAACCCATTTTGGTTGCAAAAAATGGGAAGCACTTTGCAAGATGTATGGTTTTGATGAGGGTATGCTTGTCACCATGGATCTTGGTGATCCTGAAATCGAGCAAGACAATATGGACATTTGGGTCCTTGTTGATACGCCTCTAATTCTACCGCTATGTGAGTTTCTCAAACATAGTTATTAGCTAATTTATATTGTTTATTTCAAAATAGATGACAGCTTATTTCCATTGACAGCTTATCTTCATTCTTCAAAGAATGTGCGGGAGATGGTAGAAAAAACCCACTACACTGATGGCTCCGAATTAACTTACAAAGAGAAAAATCATCTGGTCGGATTTTGTACTGACATTGAGAATTACAATATCTACAATCAAACTCCTCAACATTATGGTCAATACGTGCCACTAGTGCTTGTGTTGAACTACGGTAACTACCATGGAGATACCCTGGTAAGATTTTTTACTATTACGACATCCGTGCATCTTTTGCATACTTCTAAAACTAGTACGTCATTGCTAACTATGAAGTTATTACTATGTTTTTCAACAGATAATCCCAGAGAATTTTGTGCCTCATTTGATGTATCAGAAAGGTAGCCTTAATGTTTTGAGCATACAACCAGGTCATCCTACGAATCTCAACTGTCCATACCAGATTTCTGAAAGGAATGGAGACATGCAAATCAAAGGATGGAAAAAATGTATGGACAGTCATAGGGAGGTTCTTGGAAGCAAAAGCCAGCGAAGCGTAAGAATTGGAGACAGGATGATCTCCATTCTCCATAATGGAGAGTCAGGGTCTATATTGTTTTATGCTATTTTACCTTAAAGAGGGTATTTAGGTCCTACCTAATACTAATGATCATGTGCTAAGAACAATTAAGTAGGGTTGGTTTGATGACTATGAGGATGATGATCATATGACTTGTTATTAATAACGAGTAGAAGTTGTATGATTATGATTAGTAGACTTGTTATTATATATGATGATGCATGATGCGAACATGAAGAGTTATTATATATCAGCGGGTGAAATGAACATGGATTGGATTGAAGTGAAGGCAACATGCATGTGGTGCATGTCGAAAGTAGTACAATCCAAACTTGATCAAGTTAGGATTAGTATTACTTTCGACATGCACCACATGTTGCCTCACTTCAATCTAAGTCATGTTTAGGCATAGCAGTAGCAGTAGCATGGAGATAAGAGAGGACACAACTCTATGAGCTACCTATACCAACCTAAATTAACCCCCAAAACCCCTAAACCACCTCCTTTCAAAAAAACAGCCCCTGAAATGCTGACGCGTGGAAGCTTATTGGTCCCGGTTGGTGCTACCAACCGCCCTCGTGCCTCACCAGAGCGGCCACGTGGAGGCCCATCTGTCCCGGTTAGTATAAGAACCGGGACTAAAGGCCTAGGACATTAGTAACGACCCTTTAGTCCCGGTTCCCCAACCAGGACAGATGGGCCTTATGAACCGGGACAAATGGCCCTTTTTCTACTAGTGGCTATGAGGTATGTACATTGTTCTTTTCCTTTCTTTTTCATTTGTTTTCCAATATTTGTTGTAATATTTAAATTTTATGGTTCAAATGAATGCGAAATATTCTTATTTTTTTTAGTTTTTATAACGGACTGAGCTCGTGTTTTGGCGTGGGATTTGCATTGGTTTGGTTTGAACAAAACATATCGGCCAGCCTTTTTATTCAAGACAAAAATGGAGACGCTCGAGCGAGATAGCTTATCTCTTTTCTTTGTACATGACTAACATGCCCACATGTCAAAAACCAGCCAGATACAAGCTCCTAGCAATGACTGAACCTAATGACCGACTAGTGATGCTCATGCAGGCCAAAGATCTTATAGAAAAGCCTATGCTCAAATATGGATGACACCCTGCTTGATATTTGTGCTCTCCTTTATGCTGGCCCGCCCAATATTTTCTTCCAATCCCCGCCACTGGTGAGCACTAATCTCAACCACATGAGCGACTACTTGCAAGTAATTGAACACACACATTACATAGATAGATATATTAATATTAAGCAAGTTGCATGAACAGAACATCCATTGATATATTCATATATATATATATATAGGGAAGACACACATTACATAGATAGATATTAATATTAGGGCTTATAGTAGCGCCCTTACAGATAGCTTATCCCTATGTTGGGAAATACTTGGCATCTCCTACCTCCGTCGCCATGTTTACTCCTCGTCCTAGGTGTTGTAGGGGAGAGTGTGCATGCCGTTGGTGGTGGGGAAGTTGTGGTCGAAGTTGGTGAAGATGTTGTAGGCGGTGAAGGTGATGAACTTGCACCCACACCAGAAGACTTTGCCGAGGAGGAAGTAGGCGTAGAAGTGGTTGGTGAAGCGAGCAGTGAGGCCAACCACAAGGCCTCCGTTGCCCGAACCTCTCCCACGTGGAACATGACCAGAGAGCCGCATGGGAGGAGGTGGTAGCCGGCAGCGAGGAAGAAGTTACCAGCTCCGTCAGGCCTCTCCACCTTGAGATGGCCCACACGCGTAGGGTGTCCTCCACGGTGACCCCGACCGGGTAATGCATATCCGGCACGGTGGTCGGCAGACGGCAGGTTGGGGCATAGTACTGCATCTTGTCTTGGGCGGCATCTTGGTTTTTCTTTGGCTTTCGGACAAGAAGAAGAAGGGGGCGCAGAAGGATGTGAGATCGAGTTGAGATAGGGGGTGTTTAAATAGTTGCGATGCGACACGCCCATTTGAATGCGTTCATCGGTGCGACGCGCCAGCTTGAATGCGTTCATCGGTGTGACGTGCCCGTTTGAATGCATTCATCAGGACACTGCATCCGCTGATAATGGCAACAATAGCCCACCGGAGCCCTATGCGGTTTTCACACTGAAATGAGGCGTACCTATCGGTAAAGTTGCATCCCTAGGTTGCACTAATTTCCTGATGCGACAAAGTTGTGTCTGCGTCGGACGGCTTCGCGCGCATGCATGGCAACGGGGTGGCTACGCACATGCACGACAGGCCGTAACTTAGGGCCTTTCGATGATGGCCCATCGGTCCGACTAGTGCCTCCACGAATGAATGCGTTTCATAAAAGGTGTCCAGCCGGCGCCTGCGGCCGCTAACGATTGTCCTTGCTGCCGCTGCCAGGTGGGCCACTCACATTGTGCTCCAGACTTGCCTAAAAAAACTTCCGCTCTAGCTAATTAGGTCTCGTCTCACAGATTGACAATGGCAAACCCTAGCGCCTGACCCAAA
The DNA here is from genome assembly GCF_056163025.1 of Triticum urartu. NCBI lineage: Eukaryota > Viridiplantae > Streptophyta > Magnoliopsida > Poales > Poaceae > Triticum > Triticum urartu. Next base: position 720,202,529 of record NC_141874.1, on the reverse strand, counting down.
CCGTCCCCAAACAGTGATCCGACGACCCTAATAGTGCAGGGTTTTGAGAGAGGTTTGAGGGGTTTTGAGAGGTTTTGTCAGGGTTTTAAAGGTTAGGGTTTACCATAACTAATTCAAAAAATATGAAACTTCCGCACATCATCTTATTATGTTACTAAGTTGCTAGGAAAAATAAGAAATTACAACTACGGTTATTTTCATGAAATTACCTTTACATAACTTAGCTATTACGGACAAGGGTCTATGGTTTCCAAGGGAAATGAGCTAGGGTTTAGGGTTGACCATGTCATAGTTTGTCCAAACTATCCCATACTGCGCATGGGCCCTATATTTGCACACTAGATGTTAAGTTTTTGTTTTTATCTCATTTGGAGAAGTAAAAAAAGCTTAGAAACAGGGTTGTTTACCCTAGCTTTGGAGCTCATTTTTCATGAATATGTGTGTTACTTCACAAAAGTGTCCGGATTGATTACCTAATATGCATAAAAGTTGAGAATGCACTGGAACATACACATCAAAGTAAAAATTTGAAATGTGCCACAAATTTGAAAGTCGGTTCAAATTTGAAATCTGGCTCAAATTTGGAACATGGCACATAGTTTTCAAAGTACAACACACATTAAAATATAAGTAGCATTAGATCACACAAAATGAGACTCATATACCAATAGTTTTCACTTCTTATGACAGCTTGCTCTTGATTTCACAGCACACAACTCACCAATGTGCTTGGTTTTCTTCACTGGACTAGCTTCTGTTTGCAATGTTTCAGCAACCAGGGGCTGGCTTGCACGCTTCCTACTAACAAACAAAGCATGTAGTTTTGTTAGTAATTGAAAAAATAGCCAAATCAAAAAACATCACAAACATGACATACTTTGGCCTTTCAGGAGTGTAACGACATTTTGGAGATCCTTTTTGGTGCCCAAGTTCTCGGCACAGCTTGCACATATTCTTGTTACCTTTATGGGACCTTTTAGGTTTTGGATCTTTCTCTCCCTTCTTACTACTCCCACCTTCCTCAAACGATGCCATGAATGCACTCTCCTTAGGCCTGCCAGCCTTTCTTTTCGTTAAAGGAGGACACATGGAAAATTTGATTTCCACTTTAGGCCACCGAGACTGATTTATAAGTGATGGAATTGGAGCTGCCACTGAGACTGATTTATAAGTGATGGAATTGGAGCTGCATACGCAGCCTTGAATCTTGCCACCAAGTAATATTTATGGAAATATTGGTGCATGTATATATTCGGGCGGGAGGCCAAGAAAAGCATGGCATGCTCACATGTTTCCCAGTGTGTTGCCACTCTAGGCAAGTGCAGTCATGCATTTTAGTGTTAACAACATGCCGCCTTCTAGACTTTGTATCTCTAACTTCAGCACCCCACACTATAGATTTTTCAATAGAAAAGTGTGTAACATTTCTGCTCATATTGACCACCTGTTGTACCACTACAGGAAGCTTATCCCCTTGCAGACAATCACCAATCCTTCTTATCAATTCCCACAAACGCATGATTAAGAACCTTATTTGGTCAACCATGTCATGACACGGCAAGTTTAAAAACTGCTTCACCTTGTTAAAACTCTCTGCCAAGTTGTTGTTGATATAATCCACTTGATGGCAACGTTAAATCCTGACCTGTACCATAACAAAGAATGGTAGGTGTTCATCCATGGAATAAGCTCACTGCATGCTGCCATTATCTTACCAAGATGATATGAATGTGTCTGAGTAGTGTAAGATATTGTTGCTGGCCAAATGTGCTCAAATTCTTCTCCACTAATTTTTTTGATCAAATTCATCCACATATGGCCGAAGCACTCCCTCTACTCGGTGTGGGAAAAAAACTTCTTGACTACAACATCTAGCTCTTTACATACATCTGTGTGGAATGCCACAGGTGACACTGGCCTGATACGTCTCCAACGCATCTATAATTTTTGATTGTTCCATGCTATTATATTGTCTGTTTTGGATGTTAATGGGCTTTATTTTACACTTTTATATTATTTTTGGGATTAACCTATTAACCGGAGACCCAACCCAAATTGCTGTTTTTTTTGCCTATTTTAGTGTTTCGTAGAAAAGAAATATCAAACGGAGTCCAAACGGAATGAAACCTTCGGGAGCATGATTTTTGGAACAAACGTGATCCAGAGGACGTGGAGTGGACATCAAGTAACCAAAGAGGCAGCCACGAGGCAGGGGCGCGCCCTCCCCCCTCGTGGCTCCACCGACCTACTTCTTCCTCCTATATATACCTACGTACCCCCAAACCATCGATGAGCACCACAAAACCCTATTTCCACTGCCGCAACCTTCTGTACCCTGGAGATCCCATCTTGGGGCTTTTTCTGGAGCTCCGCCGGAGGGGGCATTGATCACGGAGGGCCTCTACATCAACTCCATGGCCCCTCCAATGATGTGTGAGTAGTTTACCTCAGACCTTCGGGTCCATAGCTAGTAGCTAGATGGCTTCTTCTCTCTCTTTGGATCTCAATACAAAGTTCTCCTTGATTCTCTTGCAGATCTATTCGATGTAACTCTTTTTGCGGTGTGTTTGCCGAGATCCGATGAATTGTGGGTTTATGATCAAGTTTATCTATGAACAATATTTGAATCTTCTCTGAATTCTTTTATGTATGATTGGTTATCTTTGCAAGTCTCTTCGAATTATTAGTTTGGTTTGGCCTACTAGATTGATCTTTCTTGCAATGGGATAAGTGCTTAGCTTTGGGTTCAATCTTGTGGTGCTCGATCCCAGTGACAGAAAGGGAAACGACATGTATTGTATTGTAGCCATCAAGGATAAAAAGATGGGGTTTATATCATATTGCATGAGTTTATCCCTCTACATCATGTTATCTTGCTTAAGGCGTTACTCTGTTCTTATGAACTTAATACTCTAGATGCAGGTTGGATAGCGGTCGATGTGTGGAGTAATAGTAGTAGATGTAGGCAGGAGTCAGTCTACTTGTCACAGACGTGATGCCTATATACATGATCATACCTAGATATTCTCATAACTATGCTCAATTCGATCAATTGCTCGACAGTAATTTGTTCACCCATCGTAATACTTATGCTATCTTGAGAGAAGCCACTAGTGAAACCTATGGCCCTCGGGTCTATTTTCCATCATAGAAGTTTCCAATCTATTTTATTTTGCAATCTTTACTTTCAATCTATATCATAAAAATACCAAAAAAATTATCTTATTATTATTATCTCTATCAGATCTCACTCTTGCAAGTGACCGTGAAGGGATTGATAACCCCTTTATCGCGTTGGTTGCGAGGTTCTTATTTGTTTGTGTAGGTACGAGGTGACTTGCGCGTAGTCTCCTACTGGATTGATACCTAGGTTCTCAAAAACTGAGGGAAATACTTATGCTGCTTTGCTGCATCACCCTTTTCTCTTCAAGGGAAAACGAACGCAGTGCTCAAGAGGTAGCAAGAAGGGTTTCTGGCACCGTTGCCGGGGAGATCTGCGCCAAGTCAAGACATACCAAGTACCCATCACAACTCTTATCTTTCGCATTACATTATTTACCATTTTCCTCTCGTTTTCCTCTCCCCCACTTCACCCTTGTCATTTTATTCGGCCTCTTTTTCCGTTCCCCTTCTCTTTTCCAGTTTGCCTCTTTTTGCTTGTCGCTTGTTTGCTTGTGTGTTGGATTGCTTGCTTGTCACGATGATCAAGATAATACTAAATTGTGTGACTTTGCCAATACCAACAATAATGATTTTATTAGCACTCCGATTGCTCCTCTTACCGATGCTGAATCTTGTGAAATTAATACTGCTTTGCTGAATCTTGTCATGAAAGATCCGTTTTCTGGCCTTCCTAGTGAAGATGTCGCTACCCATCTAAACAACTTTGTTGATTTGTGTGATATGCAAAAGAAGAAAGATGTGTATAATGATATTGTTAAACTTAAGCTATTTCCGTTTTCGCTTAGAGATCGTGCTAAAGCTTGGTTTTCGTCTTTGCCTAAAAATAGTATTGATTCATGGAATAAGTGCAAAGATGCTTTTATCTCTAAGTATTTTCCTCCCGCTAAGATCATATCTCTTAGAAAGGATATTACGAATTTTAGCAACTTGATCATGAACATGTTGCACAATCTTAGGAGAGGATGAAATTAATGATACGTAATTGCCCTACACATGGTTTGAATTTATGGATGATTATACAAAAAATTTATGCCGGATTGAATTTTGCTTCTAGAAATCTTTTAGATTCGTCCGCGGGAGGCACTTTTATGTAAATCACTTTAGGAGAAGCTACTAAAATCCTAGATAATATTATGGTTAATTATTCTCAAGGGCACACCGAAAGATCTACTAGTAAAAAAGTTCATGCGATTGAAGAGATTAATGTTTTGAGTGGAAAGATGGATGAACTTATGAAATTGTTTGCTAATAAGAGTGCTCCTACTGATCCTAATGATATTCCTTTGTCTACTTTGATTGAGAACAATAATGAATCTATGGATGTGAATTTTGTTGGTAGGAACAATTTTGGTAACAACGCGTATAGAGGTAATTTTAATTCTAGGACATTTCCTAGCAATTCCTCTAATAATTATGGTAATTCCTACAACAATTCTTATGGAAATTATAATGAGATGCCCTCTGATTTTGAATCTAGTATTAAAGAATTAATTAGTTCGCAAAAGAGTTTCAATGCTTTGGTTGAAGAAAAATTGCTTAAGATTGATGAGTTGGCTAGGAACGTGGATAGAATTTCTCTTGATGTTGATTCTTTGAAACTTAGATCTATTCCACCTAAGCATGATATCAATGAGTCTCTCAAATATATGATAATTTCCATTGATGAGTGCAAAGAAAGAACCACTAGGATGCGTGCTAAAAAAGATTGCTTTGTGAAAGCATGTTCTTCTAGTTACCATGATAATAATGATGAAGATCTAAAAGTGATTGATGTGTCCCCTATTAAATCTTTGTTTTTCAATATGAATCTTGATAATGATGGGACTGGAGATGAGTCAACTTTAGTTAGAAGGCGTCCCAATGATTCAGAGTTTTTAGATCTTGATGCAAAAATTGATAAAAGTGAGATTGGAGAGGTTAAAACTTTAAATAGCAATGAACCCACTATCTTGGATTTCAAGGAATTTAATTATGATAATTGTTCTTTAATATATTTTATTTCCTTGTTGCAATTCGTGTTAAATTCTCCTCATGCTTATAGTCAAAATAAAGCTTTTATTAAACATATCGTTGATGCTTTAATGCAATCTTTCGAAGAAAAGCTTGAGTTGGAAGTTTCTGTCCCTAGAAAACTTTATGATGAGTGGGAACCTAAAATTAAAATAAAAATTAAAGATCATGAATGCTATGCTTTGTGTGATTTGGGTGCTAGTGTTTCCACGATTCCTAAAACTTTGTGTGATTTGCTAGGTTTCCGTGAATTTGATGATTGTTCTTTAAACCTGCACCTTGCGGATTCCACCATTAAGAAACCTATGGGAATAATTAATGATGTTCTTATTGTTTCAAATAGGAATTATGTGCCCGTAGATTTCATTGTTCTTAATATAGCTTGCAATCCTACATGTCCTATTATTCTTGGTAGACCTTTCCTTTGAACGATTGGTGCAATTATTGATATGAAGGAAGGGAATATTAGATTCCAATTTTCGTTAAGGAAGGGCATGGAACACTTTCCTAGAAAGAAAATTAAATTACCTTATGAATCTATTATGAGAGCCACTTATGGATTGCATACCAAAGATGATAATACCTAGATCTATCCTTGCTTTTATGCCTAGCTAGGGGCATTAAACGATAGCGCTTGTTGGGAGGCAACCCAATTTTATTTTTGTTTCTTGCTTTTTGGTTCTGTTTAGTAATAAATAATTCATCTAGCCTCTGTTTATATATGGTTTTATGCTTTTAATTAGTGTTTTTGCCAAGTAGAACCTTTGGGAAGACTTGGGGAAAGTCTTTGCGTTCTTGCTGTAAAAAAGAGAAACTTTAGCGCTCACGCGATTTGCTGACATTTTTTACTGGATAGTGATATTTAGTTAATTCTTTTTAAAGATGATTAATAGATAAATTCCTCACTTAAATAAATTTATTTTAGAATTTTTGGGGTCCCAGAAGTATTCCAAACCTACAGATTACTACAGACTGTTCTGTTTTTGACAGATTCTGTTTTTTGTGTGTTGTTTGCTTATTTTGATGAATCAATGGCTAGTAATAGAGTTTATGAACCATAGAAAAGTCGGAATAAAGTAGGTTTAACACCAATATAAATAAAGAATGATTTCATTACAGTACCTTGAAGTGGTGGTTTGTTTTATTTTACTAACGGACCTCACGAAGATTTTCTTTTAAGTTTTGTGTTGTGAAGTTTTCAAGTTTTGTGTAAAGATTTGATGGATAATGGAACAAGGAGTGGGAAGAGCCTAAGCTTGGGGATGCCCAAGGAACCCCAAGGTAAAATCCAAGGACAACCAAAAGCCTAAGCTTGGGGATGCCCCGGAAGGCATCCCCTCTTTCGTCTTCGTCCATCGGTAACTTTACTTGGAGCTATATTTTTATTCGCCACATGATATGTGTTTTGCTTGGAGCATCTTGTATGATCAGAGTCTTTGATTTTTAGTTTAACACAATCATCCTTACTGTACACACCTTTTGGGAGAGACACACATGAATCGGAATTTATTAGAATACTCTATGTGCTTCACTTATATCTTTTGAGTTAGATAATTTTTGCTCTAGTGCTTCGCTTATATCTTTTAGAGCACGGCAGTGGTTCTATTTTATAGAAATAATTGATCTCTCATGCTTCACTTATATCATTTTGAGATTCCCTTAGAACAGCATGGTAATTCACTTGGCCTATAAATTTTAAATGCTAAGAGAAGTTGGATGCTTATAGATGGTTTTGAGATATAAAGGTGGTAATATTAGAGGTGTGCTAGTTGAGTAATTGTGAAATTGATGAATACTTGTGTTGAAGTTGGCAAGTCCTGTAGCATGCACGTATGGTAAACTCTATGTGACAAATTTGAAGCATGGGGTGTTCCTTGATTGCTTTCCTTATGAGTGGTGGCCGGGGACGTGCGATGGTCTTTTCCTACTAATCTATCCCCCTAGGAGCATGCACGTAGTGCTTGGTTTTGATGACTTGTAGATTTTTGCAATAAGTATGTGAGTTCTTTATGACTAATGTTGAGTCCATGGATTATACACACTCTCACCCTTACATCATTTCTAGCCTCTTCAGTACCATGCATTGCCCTTTCTCACCTTGAGAGTTGGTGCAAACTTCGCCGGTGCATCCAAACCCCGTGATATGATACGCTCTATCACACATAAGCCTCCTTATATCTTCCTCAAAACAACCACCATACCTACCTATTATGGCATTTCCATAGCCATTCCGAGATATATTTCCATGCAACTTTCCACCGTTCCATTTATTATGACACACATCATCATTGTCATATTGTTTTGCATGATCATGTAGTTGAGATCGTATTTGTGGCAAAGCCACCGTTCATAATTTTTCGTACATTTCACTCTTGATTCATCGCAATCCCGGCACATCGCTAGAGGCATTCACATAGAGTCATATTTTGTTCTAAGTATTGAGTTGTAATTCTTGACTTGTAAGTAAAAAGAAGTGTGATGATCATCATTATTAGAGCATTGTCCCAGTGAGGAAAGGATGATGGAGACTATGATTCCCCCACAAGTTAGGATGAGACTCCGGACGAAAAAAAAGAGAAAAGAGGCCAAAAAAAAGAAGGCCCAAATAAAAAATGAGAGAAAAAAGAGAGAAGGGACAATGTTACTATCCTTTTTCCACACTTGTGCTTCAAAGTAGCACCATGGTCTTCATGATAGAGAGTCTCTTATTTTGTCACTTTCATATACTAGTGGGAATTTTTCATTATAGAACTTGGCTTGTATATTCCAATGACGGGCTCCCTCAAATGCCCTAGGTCTTCACGAGCAAGCAAGTTGGATGCACACCCACTTAGTTTCTTTGATGAGCTTTCATATATTTATAGCTCTAGTGCATCCGTTGCATGGCAATCCCTACTCCTTGCATTGACATCAATCGGTGGGCATCTCCATAGCCCATTGATTAGCCGCGTCAATGTGAGATTTTCTCCCTTTTTGTCTTCTCACGCAACCTCAATCATCGTATTCTATTCCACCCATAGTTCTATGTCCATGGCTCGCGCTCATATATTGCGTAAAAGTTGAAAGAGTTTGAAAAGGCGAAGTATGAAACAATTGCTTGGCTTGTCATTGGGGCTGTGCATGATGAGAGCATTTTGTGTGACCAAAATGAAGCATGGCCAAACTATATGACTTTTTAGGGATAAGTTTTCTTTCGCTATGGTATTTTGATAAGACATAATTGCTTGATTAGCATACTTGGAGTATTACTATTTTTATGTCAACAATAAACTTTTATCTTGAATCTTTCGGATCTGAACATTCATGCCACAATAGAGAAAAATACATTGAAGAATATTCTAGAAAACATTCCACATCAAAAATACTATTTTTATCATTATTACCTACTCGAGGACGAGCAGGAATTAAGCTTGGGGATGCCTGATACGTTTCCAACGTATCTATAATTTTTTATTGTTCCATGCTATTATATTACCTGTTTTGGATGTAAATGGGCTTTATTTTACACTTTTATATTATTTTTGGGACTAACCTATTAACCGGAGGCCCAACCCAAATTGCTATTTTTTTGCCTATTTGAGTGTTCCATAGAAAAAGAATATCAAACGGAGTCCAAACGGAATGAAACCTTTGGGAGCATGATTTCTGGATCAAACGTGATCCAGAGGACTTGGAGTGGACGTCAAGTAACCAACAAGGCGGCCACGAGGCAGGGGCGTGCCTTCCCCCTCGTGGCTCCACCGACCTACTTCTTCCTCCTATATATACCTACGTACCCCCAAACCATCGATGAGCACCACGAAACCCTATTTCCACCGCCGCAACCTTCTGTACCCAAGAGATCCCATCTTGGGGCCTTTTTCGGAGCTCCGCCGAAGTGGGCATTGATCACGGAGGGCCTCTACATCAACTCCAAGGCCCCTCCGATGATGTATGAGTAGTTTACCTCAGACCTTCGGGTCCATAGCTAGTACCTAGATGGCTTCTTCTCTCTCTTTGGATCTCAATACAAAGTTCTCCTCTATTCTCTTGGAGATCTATTCGATGTAACTCTTTTTGCGGTGTGTTTGTCGAGATCCAATGAATTTTGAGTTTATGATCAAGTTTATCTATGAATAATATTTGAATCTTCTCTGAATTGTTTTATGTATGATTGGTTATCTTTGCAAGCATCTTCGAATTATCAGTTTGGTTTGGCCTACTAGATTGATCTTTCTTGCAATGGGAGAAGTGCTTAGCTTTGGGTTCAATCTTGCGGTGCTCGATCCCAGTGACAAAAAGGGAAACGACACGTATTGTATTGTTGCCATCGAGGATAAAAAGATGGGGTTTATATCATATTGCATGAGTTTATCCCTCTACATCATGTCATCTTGCTTAAGGTGTTACTCTGTTCTTATGAACTTAATACTCTAGATGCATGCTGGATAGCGGTCGATGTGTGGAGTAGTAGTATTAGATGAAGTTAAGAGTTGGTCTACTTGTCACAGACGTGATGCCTATATTATACCTAGATATTCTCATAACTATGCCCAATTCTATCAATTGCTCGACAGTAATTTGTTCACCCACCGTAATACTTATGCTATCTTAAGAGAAGCCACTAGTGAAACCTATGGCCCCCGGGTCTATTTTCCATCATACAAGTTTCCAATCTATTTTATTTTGCAATCTTTACTTTCAATCTATATCATAAAAATACCAAAAGTATTTATCTTATTATTATCATCTCTATTAGATCTCACTCTTGCAAGTGGCCGTGAAGGGATTGGCAACCCCTTTATCGCGTTGGTTGCGAGGTTCTTATTTGTTTGTGTAGGTACGAGGTGACTTGCGCGTGGTCTCCTACTGGATTGATACCTTGGTTCTCAAAAACCGAGGGAAATACTTACGCTACTTTGCTACATCACCCTTTCCTCTTCAAGGGAAAACCAACGCAGTGCTCAAGAGGTAGCATGGCCCTATGCATCTTTTCAACTGCATCATGAACCATGTCCAGATACCTCTGTCTTTGAGTGAAACAAGCCAATAGCAACAGGGAACATCCAATTGTGGCCATGTAGAGCATTGCATGCTGCCATTTGACCATCCCACTTGCTAATTAAAGAAGAAGAGCCTATGCTCAAATATGGATGACACCTTGCTTTGAAGCCATCGATGCAAGGCTTTAAAGCCATAAAGAACTTAGAGAAAATGACTTTGTCATCCTCTGTTACCTTAGTACCTATCCCAACAACACTACCAGGTGACCTCTTCTCCACCTCTGCTTTTAAGTTATAAAGCATCCTAAAGGTATTTTCCCAATCACCATATAATTGCTTCATTGCCCTTTGTTTTTCCTTCCACACCGTGGTATATTCCAGCTTAATGTGGCACTGATTTTCTAAGTCTACTAAAAGTTGCTTTGCAGTAGTGCTTGGTGTGTCTTGGCTAAAATATGAGTGATCTTTTCTGCAACCCAAATGTGTGATGCCATGGTTGGTACTCTCTGTGAACTTGTAATACAAGTGTGTTGATGTGGAATTTGATTAACCCTGATGGTAATTCCATCAGGCTAGCGTCTAGCACATATGTACCACTTGCAAGGCTTGGCATTTTCATCAAATCCTCTGCACATCGCATAAAACTTCTTTCTATCGGCCCACTTAGTTTTGGCATCAAACTCATGCTTGACCACATAAGCGTTGAAACACATTATAAACTCATCCATGTTTGGCCACAACTTCCCCACTTCAATAACATGGTTTTCTTTGTCATAGACATTTACCATCTCATTATCATGTGCATCATCAACACCATATGCAGCATCTTCCATCAAATGTCTATCCACATCTTCGGATGAATCTCTATTAGCATCAGTAGGCAAACTAGATTCCCCTCTCCTCATTATCTCTATCATCTATTTGTATGCCCAAACAATTGCCATCTCAGTGTCGGCCATTGGTGTAGTGAAAAAATATACAGGGTCATCTAATTCAACTGAATTCCAATCAACGGTAGCAACCCTTTCAGCACCAACCCATGTTTGTCAATGTCGGTTCCATCTCGTTCAGCAAACCCACGCCCCCACAATCTAGATTCCAAATCATCCAAAAACAGAGGCACTGTGGTCAGATCTAACTCGACGCGGAGTAGGGTTTCGAATTCACTCACCTTATCCGCCACAGCCGAGAACGATAGGTCTGCCGCCTGCCTGCCGCCGCTGATAATAAGAGGAGAGCAGGGAGGATTATGTCTTGCACGATGGACCCACCTACCTTAACATAAGCTCATTATGTTGACATTCGTTTATCCCTAGTCGTTAAGTAGTTATTTCTGCCTTAAAACATCTCACAACAACTTTTTTTACCAATTGTGTCTCTCTCTCCTTCTATTACTCGTTAAAAAATGTCACGCAGGTAGTAGGTTTCCCCACCTGCCAGGATATCACATCGGCCCACTAGTCAGGACGTAATGGTCAATGGCGTTGACTGGACGACAATGCTCCATTTGGCCTTTTGTGAGCAGGTGTGGAGTGGGGAGGGGAAAAGTGAGCAAAGTTAGTTGGCTGGGACAAAACTAAGCGCAACTAAGAAACCAGGGGCAAAAAAATAGAAAACCATATTAGAAACACCCATGACAGGATTTTGCAAGCAGGAGCGTCCATGCAAAATAAGACGCGGCTACTAGTCTGACCGAATACCAGCAGCGTCCAGAAAAACAAAGGCCGCTTCTAGTTGTACGTGACTAGCGACGTCCGACAAAAAAGACGTTGCCCATGATGTACACAAAGGAAGGTATTCTGCCTAGAAACTCCAGCACCGTATGCAGAAAGAGAACACCACAAACTAAGAGTAAACTAGGAGCGTCCAGCCAAGCTGGAACGCAACAAAACTAAAAGCAATGACCATACCATCCATATGCATGTTTGGGTTCATGAAAGCAGCAATGATTTCGTAGAGCAAACGCTGCGAATGCATGAATAGTTACAAGTGTTCGAGATTTGAATTGCTGTTAATGGCTTCTCAAAAACAAAAATGGGTGCCAGCTTGGCTAACAAAAGGAGTCGACCAGTGGATTTATCTCATAACGTTTGTGTAATAAATTGAATTTTGAACCACATATTGTAGTGATCACATGCATAATGACACCATGCAAGTTCAGTTTTTTTAAATGACAATTACAACAATATTTAAATCCGACTAAAATCTTACAGCCAGCACGAAATGCTGCTACGCTGCGCACTAGTAGCGTGTGAATCGCGTAGACGATGCTAAATTAACTAATATATTATCTTGTTCTACAAAAGAAAACCGATATCTCATATAAATCCCAAAATTGGAGATGTAACTTTGTTTTGTCTGCATTAGATGTATACAATATTTTCAAGTCACAAAAATAGCAACACTGCATTGCCACCTCACAAATCGAACACTTCCCCACCTTCGAACCAACGAATCTCCCCTAACATCGATAGGTTATTAAAATTTCTCATAATTTTTTTGTAAATGATACGTCCATTTTGCATCATGTTTCCATATTGATATTTATTGCATTATCGACTGTTATTTCACTTTATAATACAATACTTATGCCTTTGTCTCTTATTTTGCAGGTTTCACATGAAGAGGGAGATTGCCGGCAGCTGGAATTCTGGACCAGAAAGGTCTATATCGGACTCACCTTTTCCGAACAACTCCAAATGAGCTGAAAATTGACGGAAAATTATTTTGGAACATATAAAAATATTGGCCAAAGAATTACCACATGGGGACCCAGCAGGCAGCCACAAGCCTGGGGGCCCCGTGGGTGCACCCATTGGTAGGCCTTCAAAGCCCATCTTCTGCTATATGATTCCATTTGACCTAGAAAAAATTGGAAGGAAGGTTTCGGGATGAAGCGCCGCCGTCTCAAGGTGGAACCTGAGTAGGAGCACTTTTGCTCTCTGGCGGAGCGATTCTGCCGGGGAAACTTCCCTCCGGGAGGGGGAAGTCGAAGCCATCGCCATCACCAACGATCCTCTCATTGTGGGAGGACCAATCTTCATCAACATCTTCACCAGCACCATGTCATCTCAAACCCTAGTTCATCTCTTGTATTCAATCTTTGTCTCAAACCTTAGATTGGTCCTTGTGGGTTGCTAGTAGTGTTGATTACATCTTGTAGTTGATGCTAGTTAGTTTATTTGGTGGAAGATTATATGTTCAGATTCTTTATGCTATTCAATACCCCTCTGATCTTGACATTGAATATGATTTGTGAGCAGTTACTTTTGTTCTTGGGGACATGGGAGAAGTCTTGTGATAAGTACTCATGTGAATTTGGTATTCGCTCGATATTTTGATCATATGTATGTTATTGCTTCCTTTAGTGGTGTCATATGAACATCGACTACAAGATACGTCACCATCTTTGGGCCTAAGGGAATGCATTGTAGAGTAGTAATTAGATGATGGGTTGCTAGAGTGACAGAAGCTTAAACCCTAGTTTATGCGCTATTCCGTAAGGGGCTGATTTGGATCCATATGTTTCATGCTATGGTTAAATTTATCTTATTTCTTCTTTTGTAGTTGTGGATGCTTGCGAGAGAGGGTTATCATAACTGGGAGGTTTGTTCAAGTAAGAAAAACACCCAAGCGTCGGTCCACCTACATATCAAATAATGAAAGTAGCGAACGAGAATCAAACAAACATGATGAAAGTGACTAGGTGAAATCCACGTGTGTCCTCAAGAACGCTTTGATTATTATAAGAGAATGTTTCGGCCTGTCCTTTGCTACAAAAAGGATTGGGCTACCATGTTGCACTTTGTTACAATTACTACTTGTTGCTTGTTACAAATTACCTTGCTATCAAACTATCTATTATCGATAATTTCAGTGCTTGCAGACAATCCCTTGTTGAAAACCGCTTGTCATTTCCTTCTGCTCCTTGTTGGGTTCCACACTCTTACTTATCGAAAGGACTACACTTGATCCCCTATACTAGTGGGTCATCAGGACTCTTTTCTGGCACCATCGCCGGGGAGTGAAGCGCCTTTGGTGAGTGGAATTGGTAAGGAAACATTTATATTACGTGCTGAAATTTACTGTTACTTGTTATTATGGAAAACAATCCTTTGAGGGGTTTCTCCAGGGTATCTTCGCCTTGACTGGAAGCACAATGAGTTGCTCCTCAACCTACCGCACTTACTAAAATTATTTATTATGAGATTCCTTTGAGTATGATAGAGAAACTGCTAGCTAATCCTTATGCAGGAGATGGAACAATACATCCTGATATGCACCTAATCTATGTGGATGAAGGTTGTGGATTGTCGATGTCAAAACCGGCGGATCTTGGGTAGGGGTCCCGAACTGTGCGTCTAAGGCGGATGGTAATAGGAGGCAGGGGACACGATGTTTTACCCAGGTTCGGGCCCTCTTGATGGAGGTAAAACCCTACGTCCTGCTTGATTTACTCTTGATGATATGGGTATTACAAGAGTTGATCTACCACGAGATCGGAGAGGCTAAACCCTAGAAGCTAGCCTATGGTATGATTGTATGTTGTCCTACGGACTAAAACCCTCCGGTTTATATACACACCAGAGGGGGCTAGGGTTACACAAGGTCGGTTACAAAGGAGGAGATATCCATATCCGCACTGCCTAGCTTGCCTTCCACGCCAAGTAGAGTCCTATCCGGACACAGGACGAAGTCTTCAATCTTGTATCTTCATAGTCCAAAAGTCCGGCCAAAGGATATAGTCCGGCTGTCCAGAGACCCCCTAATCCAGGACTCCCTCAGTAGCCCCTGAACCAGGCTTCAATGACGATGAGCTTGGCGCGCAGTGTTGTCTTCGGCATTGCAAGGCGGGTTCCTCCTCCGAACACATCACAGAAGAGTTCGAATACCAGGATAGTGTCCATCCTGCAAAATAAATTCAACATACCACCGTAGAGAGAATAATATTTCCACAAATCTTAATCTGCTGACACGCTTTGGCAACATGACATCAGGCCATGGCTCAGTGATTATTCGAACCATTTTTCTTTAACCAGCTCCACACATAACGCGAGGCGGTTTCTTGACACGTCTTGTCAAAGCAGAGATCGTGTTCCCCTAATTACGGGATTCTCATCAATATGGTCGTGGGTAACCCAACCGCGCCATTGATTACGGCGCTTGGGGGATAAGCGAGTTTTACCAGGCTAGTGGGGGCGCATAGTTTCGGCTGCCCTTATAAATGGACAAGGTTTAACCTTTTTCTACCCACGCCTTCTTCCTCCTTGCTCATCCACTCTTGCGCACTCGAGCTCCAACGCCCAAGCCCAGATCCTTCCCCTCAACCTTCTCCAATCATGTCCGGAGCGGGAGGCAAATGGATGGCTTCCTCCGTTACAGAGGGACACATCAAGAAGCTGCGCGGAGCCGGATACTTGGCCGCGAATATCGCGCATCGGCTGCCCGCTGCAGGGCAGATCGTTCCTACCCCTGAACCTCACGAGAGCGTAGTCTTCCTCCACCACTTCCTCCGCGGACTGGGGTTTCCCCTCCGTCCATTCGTTCGTGGTCTCATGTTCTACTACGGGTTGGACTTCCATGATCTGGCCCCGAACTTCGTCCTCAACATTTCAGCGTTCATCGTCGTGTGTGAAGCTTTCCTTCGCATCCGGCCCTACTTTGGCCTATGGTTAAAGACCTTCAATATCAAGCCAAAGGTAGTGGGTGGAAAACAAGAAGAATGCGGCGGAGCCATGGTGGGCAAGATGCCCAACATTATATGGCTTGAAGGCTCCTTCATGGAGACCATAAAGGGGTGGCAATCGGCGTGGTTCTACATCACCGAGCCGCGTGACACCAACTGGGTGGCTGCCCTCCAATTTCGATCCAGAATCCCCACGCGGCTCACCTCCTGGAAAGAGAAGGGCCTGTCCTGGGGTTCATCGATGGATCTGGACGGACTCCAGAAATGTATCCAGAATATGGCGAGCAAGAAGCTCAAGCTTATCAACATAGTCCAGGTCTTGCTCATCCGCCGGATCCTCCCGTGTCAACAACGGGATTTCAACTTGTGGGAGTTCGACCCGGCCCAGCACTAGACTCTGAGCGAGCTCTTCGACACGACGCACAAGGACGTCTGGAGGGTGCTGTTCAAGGGCACCAAGGTCCCTCCCTCTCTCACCGAGGACCGCGGGCTAAGCGCGAAGCGCCGAGCACATTCGGTGAGTTCTATACATCCAGTAGGATATTTATTTCCCCTAGCTTAACCATGTGTGGGGTCTGAGCTCCATGCCTTTGACAGGACTGGGTGGAGACGTCGGGGCAAATTAACTGTCTGGCCCCTTTGCCTGAAGACACTACGGACGCTCTCCTGACGGAGATGCTGACTCCGGTTCCTTACAAGGTGCCGGAGAAGACCAAGAAGGCCAAGGGAACCCGAAAGAGTTCCCGACGCCAGGTGTTACCGGACTCATCATCCGATAACTCCGCGACGCACTCCTCCCCCGAAGACGAGGAGGAAGATGAAGATGCTCCCCCTCCAGTCGGGGGAGACAAGAAAAGGAAGGCCGCCCCAACCGAGGGGCCGAGGGTCCAAGAAGGTAAGGACTCTCCTTCCAGACTACTCCACCACCATCGCCGAAGGCGAAGACGAGTGGCTGCTCAGGGCCAAGCCCCTGGCGAAGTCGTAAATATTCGGATGCCAGAATAACTCATAGCATACCTTTGTCGCACCGCTTCTCCTAACGCCGAATTATGATTATGTAGACCGCCACGAGCCCGTATCGACGTATCTTCAGATGGCTCCCTGGGCTCGTCGGACATGGATAGCGATCCACTTCCGACTGCCACCTCCTCTTGCCCTACAGACAACGCCGAGGTATTGTCTCAAGAGGCACCGGGTCGAGGGGAGACAGTCCCGGAGGCACCTCAAAGCGGCCTTCCGGATTCCGGGAGCAGAGGGAGCAAGGCTCCCGAGGGCTCCGAGTTCGGCCCTCAGCCGAACACCGCGCCAGGGGCTATAATGCGTTATCACTATAATGCGTTATCACTATCACTTAGCCATAGAATTCTATAATTTTAAATTTCGGCGAAGCCCCTAGTGTTCGGAAGGCCGAACTCCGGGCGCGATACACGCCTTAAGCCGGACAGGGCCGACTCCTCGCTCTAAGCGGCATAAGTCTTTAAGGACTAAAAAACCTCTCGAACAGCGACTAGTCTCTCGCCTTATCATGACAGTCAGTTTTTAGCTTTCTCTACTGAGGTGCTTAGCCCAGCAGAACTGGGGCACAATCGCAGTAGTTCTCCCAGTGCTACCTTAGAAGATATAGCGGAACGTAAGGTACCAAAACATGGGAGCCGGGCAAACCCAACTATTTATCCAAGACATGATTCGGAGCTGATGCATATAATGCTATAAGTTTGGGGTGCCGCACTGTTGAAAGTGTTCGGACTTCTCACGCCGTATTGTGGGGTATGCTTAAGACCCTAGCGTATTGGCCGTACCAGAGTGTACGGGTGCTGGATGTCATGAATGAACATATATATATATATAAAGAAGAATGCAATAATAGTCTTAATGCTATGCATTGTTTATTCAAAAAGGTGCGTTAAAGAAGAATGATACATGCAGTGCAATAAGCAAAAAGTAGGACTATGTCCCCTCCAAGGGCGAGCTGAAGAATAGTATTAAGGCAAGTATTACACTCGTTATCGTAATACACCTGGGAGTTCCGTGGTGTGACGTAGCTTTCTGCCTTCTTGGTTGCTGCATCATATGTTCGGCAATCATGCTGCCGGACCGGGTTTCCAGAGATTAAAGTCCTGAAAAGAAAATAACAAAACGGGAAGCCCCTAGTGCGGTTTAAGCCGCGTCTTGGGGCGTGCCATAGTCATGCCCCCCTCCCCGCCTGTGCCCATGGTATTTTTAATGCGTAATTATGTACGCGTGGCACGAATTTCACCGTTTGGCTTGGGCTGGGGTGGGGGCCGCATTGCTATGCGAGCTCGGAATATGCCAGGCGGTCCTGTTGCCGATTACTCCGGGCACGCTTGAAGGTATTTGGGTCCTTAGACGCCGAACTAGTGGATTGCCTTAAGAGGCTGCTTTGCACTTCTGCTGCGAGGGCCGCAGTGTGCTCCTCCGTTCGGAGAGAGCGCTCTATGTTTCCGTTAACTGTAATGACCCCCTGAGGTCCTGGTATCTTGAGCTTGAGGTATGCATAATGCGGTACCGCATTGAATCTCGCAAATGCGGTTCGCCCGAGCAGTACATGATAACCACTGCAGAACGAGACTATATCGAAGATTAACTCTTCGCTTTGGAAGTTATCCGGGGATCCAAAGACCACTTGCAGTGTGACTGAGCCTGTGCAATGGGCCTCTACACCTGGTATGACGCCTTTAAAGGTCGTTTTGTGGGTTTGATCCTTGAGGGGTTTATACCCATTTTGCGCACTGTGTCCTGGTAAAGCAGGTTCAGGCTGCTGCCGCCATCCATAAGGACTCGAGTGAGGTGAAATCCGTCAATGATTGGGTCTAGGACCAGTGCAGCGAATCCGCCATGACGGATACTAGTGGGGTGGTCCCTGCGATCGAAGGTGATCGGACATGAGGACCATGGGTTGAACTTTGGGGCGACTGGCTCCAACGCATATACGTCCCTGAGCGCACGCTTCCGCTCCCTCTTGGGGATGTGGGTTGCATATATCATGTTCACCGTCCGCACTTGTGGGGGGAACCTCTTCTGTCCTCTGGTGTTCGGCTGCTGGGGCTTTTCCTTGTCATCGCTATGTTGCCCCTTATCTTTGTTTTCTGCATTTAACTTGTCGGCCTGCTTGAATACCCAACAATCCCTATTGGTGTGGTTGGCTGGCTTGTCGGGGGTGCCGTGTATTTGACACGAGCGATCGAGTATGCGGTCCAAACTGGACGGGCCCAGAGTGCTTCTTTTAAATGGCTTTTTCCGCTGACCGGGTTTAGAGCCTTTGAATCCGGCATTGACTGTCGTATCCTCGGTATTGTCATTGTTAATGCGGCGCTTATGTTCGTTGCGGCGTGACCTGCCATTGCCGTCCTTGGTATCCGAAGTACCATGGTTCTTTGATATGTTATTACTGCGAGCCAGTCAGCTGTCTTCTCCCGCACAAAAGCGGGTCATGAGTGTCGTGAGGGCTGCCATAGATTTCAGCTTTTCTTGACCAAGGTGCCGGGCTAGCCACTCATCGCGGATGTTGTGTTTAAAAGCTGCTAGGGCCTCTACATCCGGACAGTCGACGATTTGATTTTTCTTTGTTAGGAACCGTGTCCAGAATTGCCTGGCCAATTCCTTTGGCTGCTGAATTATATGGCTCAGGTCATCGGCGTCTGGTGGTCGCACATAAGTGCCCTGAAAGTTGTCGAGGAATGCGGCTTCTAGATCTTCCCAACATCCAATGGACTCTGCTGGCAAGCTGTTGAGCCAATGTCGAGCTGGTCCTTTAAGTTTGAGTGGGAGGTATTTGATTTCATGTAGGTCATCACCGCGGGCCATGTGGATGTGCAGGAGGAAATCCTCGACCCATACTGCAGGATCTGTCGTGCCATCGCATGATTATATGTTTACGGGTTTGAAACCCTCTGGGATTTGATGATCCATTACTTCATCTGTGAAGCATAAGGGGTGTGCTGCACCTCTGTACTGGGCTATATCGCGACGCAGCTCCAATGAGTCTTGCCCGCTGTGTTCGGCCCGGCCGGATTTACTTTTACTGTATCCGGCGTGACGTTTATCGTCTCGCATAGTGGCGCGCCCTCGTGATCCGTAGATCGATCTTGCATGTTTTGCTTTGTCCTCCAATACTTCTTGCAGGTCTGGCGTATTTCCCCATGCCTTTTTATTTGAATGGCGTCGAGGTGCAGGCTGAGCTTTTGGCTGGAATGCCTCTCTATCGCGGTCACGAGGTGGCCGATCAGCCGCGTCATACGCTTCTTCCTCCAGTCGGGGTAGCAACCTGCATTTTGGGTAACTCTTGGAGGGGCGTTTGAGTTTATATTCCTCGGTCGCGAGGACTTCAGTCCATCTGTCAGCTAGCAGATCTTGATTAGCTTGAAGCTGCTACTGCTTTTTCTTAAGGCTATTTGCCATGGCTATAAGCCGGCGCTTGAAGCGCTCTTGTTTGACGGGATCCTCTGGCACGACGAATTCGTCATCGTCGAGGCTTGCCTCGTCTTCGGAGGGGGGCATGTAATTATCATCCTCCGCCTCTCCATTTGCCGCTCTCTCTGGAGGGTTGGCCTCTCCATCCTCCTGTCCTAGATTGTGCTGGAGGGGATTGTTGCCATCTTCGGCACTATCCGGAGTGTTATTATCTCCTGTGCCGGTATCACCACTTTTGCTTTGGCGGGATTTAGAGCGGCGCCGCTGATGTCAGCGCTTGGGTTGCTTCTTGGAGGGGTCATCCTCCGCTGTCTCGTCGCCATTGCCTTCTTTGGGTGTGTCCACCATGTATATATTGTATGATGAGGTGGCTGTCCAGTGCCCTATGGGCAGTGGTTCCTCTTCGTCTCCCGCATCGTCATCCATACCGTCGAAGTCTTCGGAGTCGAAGTCAAGCATGTCGGTTAAGTCATCGACAGTGGCTACTAAGTGGGTGGTGGGTGGGCGTCGAATTTCTTCGTCGTCCGCATCCCAATCCTGCCGGTTATAATCTGGCCCGAACTCTCCTGACAAAGAGAGAGACCTTAGTGAATTCAGTATGTCGCCGAAGGGCGAGTGCTGAAAGATATCCGTGGCAGTGAACTCCATGAATGATGCCCAATTGGATTCGATTGGCAGGGGCGCGGATGGTCTAGAGTACGGAGGAGAGTCCGGCGATGGGGAGTCACGGGCCTCGCGAAGGATAAGGTTGGTGTTCGGTTCGATCTTCATTGAGGCTGCTGCCTAAGCGGCAGGGTCTAACCACCCGCCCTCGGATGGCATAGTTGGCTCCGAATTAAAGGTCGTAGCGGCTGCAGGTGCGGTCTCCAAGACACTGTTCGGTGGCAGAGCTAAATCATGCCCATCGTGACAGTGCGGCGCACTCGGCAGGGGCTTCCAAACCTGACCTGATGGCCAGGGGTGTAGCTTTCAATCTACTCCAGTTGGCCAAGCGAATTGGCCCGCAGTGCAAAGCCGCCGAATACAAAAATCTGTCCGGGGAGAAAAGTCTCACCCTGGACTGCATCACTAACGATGATCGAAGGAGCCATCAAGCCTGATGATGACAACACAGAGGAACTCTCAATGAAAGCACCAATGTCGGTGTCAAAACCGACAGATCTCGGGTAGGGGGTCCCAAACTATGCGTCTAAGGCGGATGGTAACAGGAGGCAGGGGACACGATGTTTTACCCAGGTTCGGGCCCTCTTGATGGAGGTAAAACCCTACGTCCTGCTTGATTTATTCTTGATGATATGGGTATTACAAGAGTTGATCTACCATGAGATCGGAGAGGCTAAACCCTAGAAGCTAGCCTATGGTATGATTGTATGTTGTCCTACGGATTAAAACCCTCCGGTTTATATAGACACCATAAGGGGCTAGGGTTACACAAGGTCGGTTACAAAGGAGGAGATATCCATATCCGCACTGCCTAGCTTGCCTTCCACGCCAAGTAGAGTCCTATCCGGACATGGGACGAAGTCTTCAATCTTGTATCTTCATTGTCCAACAATCCAGCCAAAGGATATAGTCCGGCTGTCCGGAGACCCCCTAATCCAGGACTCCCTCATGGATTATTTAAGATTGCTGGTTTATCCAAATATAGAGTTAATAAGAAGGTTTTCCCTTTATCTTTGGGAGGGGGGAGGCATTGACATGGTATATGCTATGTGATGATATTGAAACTTGGGATTGGAGCCGATTGAAATTGGAATTTCATCAAAAGTTTTATCATATGCATCTAGTTCATCGTGATCGGAATTATATATATAATTTTTGGCCTCATGAAGGAGAAAGCACCGCTCAATATTGGGGGAGGCTTAAGTACGTGATGTACACATGCCCTAATCATGATCTCTCAAGAGAATTATCTTACAAAAATTTTGTGCTCGGCTTTCTCATAATGATCAAACCATGCTCGATTCTTCTTCTACTGGTTCCTTTATGAACAAAACTATTGCATTCGGATGGGTGATGTTGCTTGAAGCTACGTTGGTATTTCCCCAAAGAGGAAGGGATGATGCAGCACAGCGGCGGTAGGTATTTCCCTTAGATATGAAACCAAGGTTATCGAACCAGTAGGAGAACCAAGAAACACAACATAAATAGCCCCTGCACACAAATAACAACCACTCGCAACCCGACGTGTTAAAGGGGTTGTCAATCCCTTTCAGGTAACGGCGCCAGAAATTGGTGCGTGGATGGGAGAAAGTTGTAACCGATTGAATAAATAGATCGCAAATAAAATAATGTGCAGCAAAGTATTTTTGGGTTTTTGGTTTAGTAGATCTGTAAATAAACACAAAGGAAAAGTAGATCGCAAAGGAAATAATATGAGAAAGAGATCCCGGGGCCGTAGGTTTCACTAGTGGCTTCTATCGAGAAAAATAGCAAACGGTGGGTGAACAAATTACTGTTGGGCAATTGATAGAACTTCAAATACTCATGACGATATCGAGGCAATGATCATTACATAGGCATCACGTCCAAGATTAGTAGACTGACTCCTTCCTGCATCTACTACTATTACTCCACACACCGACCGCTATCCAGCATGCATCTAGTGTATTAAGTTCATGGAGAGACAGAGTAATGCAATAAGAACGATGACATGATGTAGACAAGATGTATCTATGTAGAGATAGACCCCATTGTTTTATCCTTAGTAGCAACGATACATACATGTCGGTTCCCCTTCTGTCACTGGGATCAAGCACCGTAAGATCGAACCCACTACAAAGCACCTCTTCCCATTGCAAGATAAATAGATCAAGTTGGCCAAACCAAACCCAAATATCGGATAAGAAATAATAGGCTATAAGGAATCATGCATAAAAGAGATCAAAGAAACTCAAATACTTTCATGGATATAAAAAGATAGATCGGATCCCAACAAACACACCGCAAAAGAGTTACATCATATGGATCTCCAAGAGACCATTGTATTGTGAATCAAGAGAGAGAGAGAGAGGAAGCCATCTAGCTACTAACTACGGACCCGAAGGTCTACAAAGAACTACTCACGCATCATCGGAGAGGCACCAATGGAGGTGGTGAACCCCATCCGAGATGGTGTCTAGATTGGATCTGGTGGTTCTGGACTCTGCGGCGGTTGGATCAATATTTTGTCGACTCCCCTAGGGTTTTTGGAATATTGGGGTATTTATAGAGCAAAGAGGCGGTCCAGGGGCACCCGAGGTGGGCACAACCCACCAGGGAACGCCTAGACCTCCTGGCGCACCCTGGTGGGTTGTGCTCCCCTCGGGGCACCCCCAGGCGCAGTCGGGCCCATTATGTTCCTTCTGGTCCATAAAAAATATCTGTAAAGTTTCATGGCATTTGGACTCCATTTGATATTGATTTACTGCGATGTAAAAAACATGGAAAAAACAGCAACTCGCACTATGTCAATAGGTTAGTACCAAAAAATGATATATAATGACTACAAAATGATTATAAAACATCCAAGATTGATAATATAACAGCATGGAACAATCAAAAATTGTAGATACGTTGGAGACGTATCAATGGGATCTTCTGGAAAGAATTAAATGCAACTCTGAAGATTGGGAACTCGACAAAGGTAATGAGTCAGGTATAATACTTGAGTTTGGTTGTGTTAAATCTTTTATGGATACCAATTTTTTCATAAGTTTAGGACTAAATATATATGGACTTGACTCTGAGATAGTAGCCTCCTTTTGTGAATCATTCTCTACTCATGTTGATCTCCCTAAGGAGAAGTGGTTTAAATATCACCCCCGTATTAAATAAAATATTGCGAAACCCGTTATAGTTAAAGATGAAACTATCATTTACAAGGTTGATCCAGTTGTACCTACTACTTATATTGAGAAACCACATTTTTTGTTAGGATAAAGGAACATGCTAAAGTTTCAACTATGGTTAACAAAAGTAATATTAGAGAACCTACACCCTCTGAACAAATTAATGTTGAACCTCGTGTTTCTATGGTTAAAGATATCTTGGTCACTAATATTATTGGTCATATGATTTACTTTTGTGATGAAGCTACTAGAATTGCAAAGCCCGATACTAAAGATAATAATAAGCATGTTGTTGGCATGCATGTTGTCTCTATTAAAATACGAGATCATTGTTACCAATGGCTTATGTGATTTGGGTGCTAGTGTGAGTAGAAGACATTGATGTTACTATTATATTTGGTAGACACTGATGTTTCCATTTACCTTATATCAAGAGAATATGAATGATATTGCACCTGTTGAGATAGAAGACATTGATGTTACTATTAAGCTTGCGAATAGAGATACTATTTCAACACTTGGGATTGCTGGAGATGTCTTGTGAGGAAAGATCAAATACCCTACTAATTTTCTAGTTCATGGTTCTTCGCAAGACGATTTTTGTCCCATTAAATTTGGTAGACCTTTCTTGAACACAGTTAATGCTAAGATTGATTGCAATAACTAAACCGTCATTGTTAACTTTGGTGATGTGTCTCATGAGTTTAATTTCTCTAAATTTCGTAGACTACCTCATGATAAATAATTTCCTAGTAAGGATGAAATTATTGGTCTTGCTTCTATTGCCTTACCTCCTACTGATCCATTAGAACAATATTTGCTACATCACGAAATAAATGAAATAACTAAGATGTTCTTTGATCAACCACCTATTCTTAGACACAATTTGCCTGTTGAAACTCTTTGAGGTCCTCCTCCACCTTAAGGAGATCCCGTGTTTGAATTGGAACAATTGCCTGATACATTGAAATATGCTTATCTTGATGAAAAGAAGATATATCATGCTATTATTAGTGCTAACCTTTCAGAGCATGAAGAAAAGAAATTATTAAAAACTCCGAAGAACCACCGTGCCTCTTCAGGATATACTCTTGATGATCTTAAGGGAATTAGTCCCACTCTATGTCAGCGCAAGATTAATATGGTACCTGATGCTAAACCAGTTGTTGATCATCAACGATGATTGGATCCTAAGATGAAGGATGTGGTAAGAACTGAAATATTAACACTTCTCGAAGCAGGTATAATTTATTCCATAGCTGATGGTAGATGGGTAAGTCCTATGCATTGTGTCCCTAAGAAACGAGGCATTACCGTTGTTCCTAACGATAATGATGAACTTATCCCACAAGGAATTGCAATTGGTTATAGGATGGTAATTGATTTTATGAAACTAAACAAATCTACTATGAAAGATCATTACCCCTTGCCTTTATTGATCAAATGTTAGAAAGATTATCTAAGCATACACACTTTGATCTCCTTGATGTATATTCT
The DNA here is from genome assembly GCF_056163025.1 of Triticum urartu. Classification (NCBI taxonomy): domain Eukaryota; kingdom Viridiplantae; phylum Streptophyta; class Magnoliopsida; order Poales; family Poaceae; genus Triticum; species Triticum urartu. Next base: position 720,176,910 of record NC_141874.1, on the reverse strand, counting down.
GGTTTCTCTCAAATTCCTGGGTCAAAAGAAGATCAAGATAAAACTACTTTACTTGCCCTTTTGGAACTTATGCTTATAGACGTATGCCTTTCGGTTTATGCAATGCACCTGCTACTTTTCAAATATTATGTGACTGCTATATTCTCTGACTCTTGTGAAAAGATTGTCGAGGTTTTCATGGATGATTTTTCCTTTTATGGGACTTCTTTTCATGATTGCTTTAGCAACCTTGATCGAGTTTTGCAGAAATGAGAAGAAACTCTAGATAATGCTCAAAGAAATTATGCTACTACTAAGAAAGAATTTTTAGCAGTTGTGTTTGCATTTGATAAGTTCAAATCTTATATTGTTGATTCTAAAGTGATTGTTCACACTGATCATGCTGTTATTAATATCTTATGGAAAATAAAGATGCTAAACCTAGACCTGTTAGGTGGGTTGTTTTGCTACAAGAAATTGACTTGCATATTATTGATAGAAAGGGAGTTGAGAATCCCATGGCTGATAATTTGCCACGAATGGAAAATGTTCTTGATGACCCACTACCTATTGATGATAGTTTCCTGATGAACAATTAATTGTTATAAATGCTTCTCGTAATACTCCTTCATATGCAGACTATGCTAATTACATTTGTAGTAACGGAGTATGTCTACCAGAGGGGGGTGAATGAGAGTTTTAAAGTTTCTTTGGAAATCTCAGTTACTCGGAACCCAACAATTTAGCGAATGAACAACAAACTACAACAAGCTAAAACTAGATATCTAATGGAAACTAAAGCATGCATTGAGATACATTACACGAAGTAAAACAGATCAAATATAAACATGGGTAGCAGAGGAAACCAGTGGTGCTCGATGGTGACAGGGAATTTGTTCGACTAGTTCGTCCTTCTACACAAGGACTACTCCTGGTTGGAGGGGTTGTGACTTAACATGGAAGATAAACTCTCTTCACCCTATTCTACTCGACAATCGATTCGTCAACCGATGCCAATCACTCGTGGTAGATACTTGAGGCAATCTACGAACCTGTATAAACTTCTTCTTAGAGAACCACGATCACTCTTGGTCTCTGAAGAAATTGACACCTAACCGTCTAGAGAGTTTGCAACTCTCCAGAGTAATAGGCGGAGCGTACTAGACTTAGATTCAGGTGATGCTGGACCACTACCTAATTCTTCGGCTCTAGGTTTTTTTTCTCTTGGTGGATTTTAAACTCAAATCACTTAGAGAGGGGGCTGCTCAACAATCTTCTCAGAATCAAACAGAGCAGCCACCAGACAAAGCCGCTGTGGGGTGGTTATTTATAGCTCCAACCTTCCCTAATGTGAAAAGACCATTTTGGACACGCGGTCCAACCAATGGCCAACCAACACTTTCACAACGGTTAGATTTTGGAGGAACGGTAAAATCTCTCGCAGCGAAGAAGATCACAGTGTCTTGCTGGCAAGCATTTGCTCGGAACATAAAGAGATTTCTTTCACAACTTTCATAGGATTTGGGTTTAGCATCAGAGAATCAAAGTTTCGAACGCTACACCCCTCTTAATAGTATGGTGGTCCTATGACTCAACAAAGAGAAGAAGAACAACGAAACAAATGCTAGATCTTCACTTTCCCTTCATTCTCCTTGGACGCAGTCAATTCCTCGGACAGACACCGAACCAATTGCTTGAACTTCAACAATTTTTATGGGACACTCTTGTCATCATGTTCTTCAGTGATAACCTTCGCTGCAACTCTGGGAGATTATCTTCGTTGTTTGCATCAAACTCCTCATGATTTTCGGGTCCTGTTACTCTGTATGCACTAGCAAACACATAAGTCCCATACTGTTTATGTCGACAAACTCGAAACGTAAGGGGTCAATCATTGCACCAACAATCTCCCCCTTTTTGGATAGTTGGTGACAAAAAAGATAATCATCGAAGTGAAGATAGATATGTGAAAAGAAATTCAAACAAGAGTGAATTAGCGTTACTTAGCTCTATGATGAAATATACTCCCCAAAGATGTATGCAGGGTTAATGATATGAGATAAAATTCTCTTGCAACTCATTGAAGCATAAAGAGGAACTTCAATCATTCGAGATAATGATTTGCAGTGATGATATAATCCATTGAGATTGGAGTGCAATCATTCATAACTTCTGATAAAAATTCCACCTGCAAAACAAATGCTTCGAGAGAAATAGTGCAGCGGGTGGGGTTATTAACATTTCAACACATAAGTTTTACGTCATAGCACAAATAGTCTTTGAGGCAAACCAAACCAAATAAACACAGAGAGCAAATCTATCGATACTGGATGTAATTCTCCCCCTTTTGTCAACTAGTGTCAAAAAGGTGATCAAAAACATGAGTGCAAAAGCTGTGAACCTGATTCACTCTGTGGCTATACCAGAAGTACTATTTGAGGAGGTTTATGATTTGAAAGTCACGGGAAGATCTTCATCATGAGCAGCAACAGATTTGTCTTCAGGAATGGCTTTGTGATGCTGTGATGATGAAGGCACATTTGGATCAGCCTCTTGAGTAACACGAGAAAGCACATTTCCTTCGGCTAGCTTTTCTGTCGGTGAGGTGGCTTCAGATTCTTTGATTATCTTGCGAAGCTTAATATGCAGAAGATCAGTAGTTGGCGCTCGAGTAGGCAGAGGAGGTGTAATATGATCTGAATCTTCATCAGCAAAGCCTTTGTCAAGATAGTCATAAAGTTCTTTAAGATCGGCAGCTAGGAGTTTTTTCTTGGAGAAGAACTTTCAAAGTAATTTCCAAAGGAGCTTCTTATTTTCAACCGTGATCATATGCACTACTTTTGTTTGGTTGTTGATAGCATTCAGCGTGGCAGCAAGATCCTCTTTTTCTCGGCGATCCTCAGCAATGTGCTGGAGTAGCAACTGTTGTGTGCGCATACTGACTTCAAGCTGCGATGGAGGTTGATGAAGTATCTTGTGCTCACGCTGAGCCAATCGTGGTCCATCGGAAGTTTTGTGATAGTGTAGATGACTTGAGTCTGGTGATTTACCTGAAGAGATATCTTCTAAGACTTGCTGGGTATCGCGTACCGGTGGAACTAAGCTCTTGTGACTCACTTTTGCCAAGTACTCTATCTTCATAGCGTGATCAATAGCTTTTTGAATCCATGGTGCATAGACTTTGATGGTCTTTGGATGTTCAGCAAAATCCTTCAATATGCACAAAAACATATCCTCAACATCGAAGACATATCGCTCAGAGATTGCATATACGGCATTTCGGAGAACATATGAAATTACATTGTCTGTGTTCATCCCAGCCAGAGGGCAAATGGTGTATGTGAGCAAATGATATAAAGTTTGATTCTCGAAGGTCAAATGATCAGGCACGGGAGGACCATTGTAGTCTTGAATCTTTTCTGTGTCCATGGTGCATCGAAGCAAAATTCTCAATGTTGTGCACCCTAATCTCATTTTTGCCATGGTCAAACCGAGGGAAATGAAACTATGAGACAAAGTCTACAGATGTGCATTTGATGTGTTTCCCTTTGGTCATCCGCTCCATGATCCACTTGGAACTGTCAGACTCATCATCAGAGGTGTACAATGTTGCATAGAATTGAATTATAATTTCTCGATTCCATGGATGCTCGAATGCAAAGACAATTTTGAGATACAAATCTTCTAGATCTTGCAGAATCTGATCAAAGCATCCAATATTGTTCATATCTGAAAAATCCCAGAACTCATGAGGAAATATCTTTTGGCTGTCATAAAGAACCTGAGAATAAAAAATTGCCTGTTCTTGGGTCCGGAAACGAGGCGATTCATACATGCATGGTCCTTTATACGTACTCTCTTGAAGGAATTTGGGTGAGTATTCTGATTGAAATGGGGATATGGATATTTAAGTCCATCTTCGACTGAAATCACTTCATATCCATATATAACGGAGTTTGTATGACGAGCAGAACCTGATCTATTTGAAGTTGGTACATCATCTGAAATTCTGGTTGTTGTGTCGATGGAAACTCGCAGCTGAGAGGGAGCAGATTCTTTAACGGGTGGCACTGTCATTGAATCAGACACTGGATTCTGCTGGGGTTGTTCATCGGGATTCGGATGTGGAGCAGAGGGGGGAATTGAATCATTTGGTTCATCACGAGCCGGAAAAGCTTGGTGCTCGGACTAAGTGATTTCTCCCTCTTCTGACACATGTGTCTGAGATGGAATATCAATTTTAACAGGGGAGGACACAAGCACTGATTCAGTTGGTCTTGGGGAAGGAATAGCATCTGTGACTTGAGCATTTGTTGGCAAAGGAATTGCTGGCTCAAGGGTGTTCTCTTTCGTGGGCTGAGCATCAGAATGGTCAGGAGACTTTGCAGTCGAAGATGGAGGAGCATTTCGCTTCGTGGTTTTCTTTCGCTTCTTCTATGTCGGCTGGCAACCAGATCAATATGTCCCTTGATGAGATCATTATAGCCCGTGGCTTGGGCTTGATGCTCAAGGCAGATCTGCCGAACAATATTATCCAAGTCTGAATTAAATCTCAATCTTCTGTTTCGAAGGATAGTCAAAGCTCGATTGGCATCCATGTATGATTCTTCAAGTTGCTTGATGACAAACTTGGAAGTTGTAGGTTTCATACGATTGTAAAGCTCATTAAGTTGGGTAGTGAGGGAATAGATCTCAACAGAATCTTCTCTCATTTATGGAACAAGATCAGAAGCTTGAGTAATGACTAAAGGAGGGATTGGCAAAGATGCCACTTCACCATCGAAAAGGTTTTCCACAAATCTATCAAGCTACTCCGTGATGAACACTTGATTGAAATAATGAGGAGCATGATAATGGACATCAGTATGTGCACCATGAGAAATTTGCATGGGATCTTGCTCGGTTGGAAGCATAGAAGCCAATGGTTGTGTCAAGGTGGGAGCGAATTTAGCAGCCTTCTCTTTCAGAACCTCAGCTCGAGGAGCACTTTGCTTGGCAGAAGGAACTATGATTTTCTTCACCTTTGGCTTTGGAATTTTCTCTCCTGGCTTAGTTGTGCTTACTGGAGCATCAACAACCAGATCTTGCATGTTTATCACCTTAGGATGAGGGGTTGTATTCACGTGATCTACCATAGTGACAGTGGTATATAGTGTTTTCTCTTGAAAATTGTCTTCTTTGGAGGTGCTATTGGGATGACACGAGCTCGAAGATCAGGCAGTGTCATAGAAGTGGTGATATTCACTTGCTTGGAGAGAGAAGCACGAACATCTTCCCTTGTGAGTGGAGGATCATCTTGATCAGAGGAATTGCTTTCATCATTTCTATCGACTGGTTCGGCTGACCTCTTCTTTAGAGCACTCTTGTTCTTCAAAGCAGTAGAGCTAGGATCATGTTTGTGCTTGAGCGCCCTTCTGATTTTCCTTCGACCTTTTTCTTTTCGACGTCAGGTTTTATAAGACAAAAAAATTTCTTCTTCTCGAGCTCTTTCTTTTTCTGTCTTCTTGGCTCTCTTTTCAGCATCCTTCTGGCGCTTAGCCAACTCATTAGGATGACTCATGAGGATCAGGAGGTGGTGGAGGTCTCTCCTGGGGATCACTTGCAAGGAGGAGTCCAATTTCATGACAGTCACCCCAAGGAGGATGGAAAACAAAGTTCTTCACAAGCCGAGGATGAATCGTTTTATAGTTGAACCACTTGCATACACAGTGGCGCAGAATCTTTTACAGACGCCTTCTCTTTTCTGTTGCTGATTCTCTTGGAACAGTGTTGTAGTTCTCATGAGAGATATACTGAGCTGAGTTTGTGAATGGCTGCCTGCCACCTTTCCTTTTCTTTGGAACATCTTCTTCTTGCTCGTCTGCATTTTGTTCGGATCTCTTTCTTTTGTTGGTTGATGGGCCTACCATTGGGCCCTTGGCATTTGGAGCCTTTGACTCATCTACTGTACCCAGATCTGCCTCTTCTTCACCGGCCATGCTCATTGGTCGAGCAGAATCTTCAACATATTGCATGTTCCTATGAATAAGAATAGATTCGAGGGAAATGGGGATAGGGTTACGAATGCTCACAGCGAATATTTTTCCGAACAAAAACATTTTGAAGAAGAATTAGATGCAAACTTTGAGAAATGTTTCGAATGAAGGAAATGTATAGGACGACCTAGTACGGCTGAACAATGTACTAGTCAGCGTGCTTGATACATCCATTTTGCATCATTCTTTTATGTTGATATTTATTGCATTATGGGTTGTTATTACATATTATATTACAATACTTATGCCCTTTCTTTCTATTTTTACAAGGTTTACATGAATAGGGACAATGCCGCCAACTGGAATTCTGGACTAGAAAAGGAGCAAATATTAGAGACCTATTATGCGCAACTCTGTAAAACTTCATGGAGAATTATTTTGGAATATATAAAAAATATTGGGTGAAGAAAGCACCAGAGGGGGGCTACCTACCATCCACAAGGGTGGGGGTGTGCCCTACCCCTAGGCCCGCCCCCTGCCTTGTGGGCCACCTGGCAGGCCCCCGATTCCCATCTTTTGCTATATGGTGTGTTTTGACCTGGAAAAAACACGAAGGAAGCTTTCGGGATGAAGCGCCTCCGTCTCAAGGCGGAACTTGGGCAGAACCAATATAGGGCTTCGGCAGAGCTGTTTTGGCGGGGAAACTTCCCTTCGGGAGGGGGAAATCATCGACATCGTCATAACAATGATCCACTCATCGAGAGGGGATCAATCTCCATCAACATATTCACCGGAACCATCTCCTCTCAAACCCTAGTTCATCTCTTGTATCCGATCTTTGTCTCAAAACCTCATATTGGTACCTGTGGGTTGCTAGTAGTGTGGATTACTCCTTGCAGTTGATGCTAGTTGGTTTATTCAGTGGAAGATCATATGTCCATATCCTTAATGATAATTAATACTCCTTTGATTATGAACATGAATATGATTTCTGAGTATTTACGTTTGTTTCCGAGGACATGGGAAAAGTCTTGTTATAAGTAATCATCTGAATTTGGTATTCGTTCGATATTTTGATGAGATGTATGTTGTCTTTCCTCTAGTGGTGTTATGTGAATGTCGACTACATGACACTTCACCATGATTTGGGCCGAGGGGAAGGTATTGGAAAGTAGTAAGTAGATGATGGGTTGCTAGAGTGATAGAAGCTTAAACCCTAGTTTATGTGTTGCTTCGTAAGGGGCTGATTTGGATCCATATGTTTCATGTTATGGTTAGATTTATCTTAATTCTTATTTCGTAATTGCGGATGCTTGCGAGAGGGGTTAATTATAAGTGGGAGGCTTGTCCAAGGAAGGGCGCACCCAAGCACTGGTCCACCCACATATCAAATTATTAAAGTAATGAACGCGAATCATATGAGCATGATGAAAACTAACTTGACAACGATTCCCATGTGTCCTCGGGAGCGCTTTGCTTTATATAAGAATTCTTCCAGGCTTGTCCTTTGCTATAGAAAGGATTGGGGCCACCTTGCTGCACCTTAGTTACTTTTGCTACTTGTTACCTGTTATGAATTATCTTATCACACAATTATCTGTTACCGATAATTCCAGTGCTTGCAAAGAATACCTTGCTGAAAACCGCTTGCCATTCCCTTCTGCTCCTTGTTTGGTCTGACAATCTTACTTATCGAAAGGACTACGATAGATCCCCTATACTTTTGGGTCATTAGTACCTAGCATTCCATTCGTGCGAGAGATAACACAAACTCTAGATTTGAAAATTTGCAGATGTGAGGAATAACTACAAACCACATCCACACAAGTTACTTAAGCAGTAAGATCTAAGATTGCGGTAAAATGAGAGAATAATAACCATGGACAAACTCGATCGAGAAGGACGGAGGCCAGTTTGAATTGCATATAACCTAGCTGTTGGGAACGTAGCATGCAATTTTAAAAAAATTCCTACGAACACACAAGATCTATCTAGGAGATGCATAGCAACGAGAGGGGGAGAGTGTGTCCACGTACCCTCGTAGACCGAAAGCAGAAGCGTTAGGTTAACGCGGTTGATATAGTCGAACGTCTTCATGGTCAAACCGATCCAAGTACCGAATGTACGGCACATCCGTGTTCAGCACACGTTCAGCTCGATGACGTCCCTCGAACTCTTGATCCAGTAGAGGGTTGAGGGAGAGTTCCGTCAGCACGACGGCGTGGTGATGGTGATGTGATCTGTGCAGGGCTTCTCCTAAGCACTACGACAATATGACCGGAGGAGTAAACTGTGGAGGGGGCACCGCACTCGGCTAAGAAACAACTGTTGTGCCTTTGGGGTGCCCCCTACCCCCGTATATAAAGGGGGGAGGAGGTGTAGGATCGAAATTATGTCTAGAGGGGGGTGATTAGACTACTTGACCAGTTAAAAATCTATCCTTTTCCCAAATTTAGTCTTTGGCAGATTTTAGCTATCTTAGCACAAGTCAAGCAATCTTAACACAATTCAAGCAAGCATACAAAGAGTCTATGAGCAGCGGAAAGTAAAGCATGCAACTTGCAAGAATGTAAAGGGAAGGGTTTGGAGAATTCAAACGCAATTGGAGACATGGATGTTTTTGTCGTGGTTCCGATAGGTGGTGCTATTGTACATCCATGTTGATGGAGACTTCAACCCACGAAGGGTAACGGTTGCACGAGTCCACGGAGGGCTCCACCCACGAAGGGTCCACGAAGAAGCAACCTTGTCTATCCCATCATGGCCATCGCCCACGAAGGACTTGCCTCACTAGCGGTAGATCTTCACGAAGTAGGCGATCTCCTTGCCCTTAGAAACTCCTTGGTTCAACTCCACAATCTTGTCGGAGGCTCCCAAGTGACACCTAGCCAATCTAGGAGACACCACTCTCCAAGAAGTAACAAATGGTGTGTTGATGATGAACTCCTTGCTCTTGTGCTTCAAATGATAGTCTCCCCAACACTCAACTCTCTCTCACAGGATATGGATTTGGTGGTAAGAAGGTTTGAGTGGAAAGCAACTTGGGGAAGGCTAGAGATCAAGATTCATATGGTGGGAATGGAATATCTTGGCCTCAACACATGAGTAGGTGGTTCTCTCTCAAAAAATGTGTATTGGAAGTGTAGGTATGTTCTGATGGCTCTCTCCACGAATGAAGAGTGGGTGGAGGGGTATATATAGCCTCCACACAAAAACTAACCGTTACACACAATTTACCAATCTCGGTGAGACCGAATTGAGAAACTCGGTCAGACCGATTTAGCAAACCTAGTGACCGTTAGGATTTTCGGTGGGACTGAGATGCAACTTGGTAGGACCGATATGGTTAGGGTTAGGGCATAACATAGTCTCGGTGAGACCGATTATACAAACTCGGTGAGACCGATTTTCGTAATAAGCTAACCAGAGAGTTGAGAGTTGGTCAGGTAAACTCGGTGGGACCGATTTGCTCATTTCGGTGGGACCAAAATGTTACAAAAGGGAAACAGAGAGTTTACATTGCAATCTCGGTGGGACCGATCGCTCATCTCGGTAGGACCGAAACATTACAAAGGGAAACAGATAGATTACAACCCCATCTCGGTGTGACTGAGATCCCTATCGGTGAGACTGATTTGCCTAGGGTTTGTGGTAGTGGCTATGACATCTGAACTCGGTGGCGACGGATAGAAAGAATCGGTGGGGCCGAGTTTGACTTTGGTTTAGGTCATATGTGGATGTGGGAAGGTAGTTGAGGGTTTTGGAGCATATCACTAAGCACTATGAAGCAAGAACCTCATCAAGCAACACCTCATCCCTCCTTGATAGTATTGGCTTTTCCTATAGACTCAATGTGATCTTGGATCACTAAAATATAAAATGTAGAGTCTGGAGCTTTGAGCTTGAGCCAATCTTTTTGTCCTTAGTATTTTGAGGGGTCCACTTTCCTCATCCATGCCATGCCATTCATTGAGTTTTTCATGAAATATTAATCTTGGAATAGCATTAGCTCAATGAGCTATATGTTGTTAGGAATTACCAAAACCACCTAGGGATAGTTGCACTTTCAATCTCCCCCTTTTTGGTAATTGCTGACAACATATAGATCAAAGCTTCGACAAATGATAATAAGAGTGAAAAACATTGTCGCTTTGAGAAGTATGTGAAAAGCAAGAGCTCCCCCTAAATTTGTGCATAGTTTATGATTTTCTTTGGACTGCAAATGCACAGAGAATTAGGCTCATGGGTAACTCTTCCATGTCACATACATCTTGGTGGAGCGCTCAAAATGATAATAATTAAATACATGCACTCATCACCAAGCAAGGTGAATGATCATATAGGGATAAAATGATAATGTCATCCAACAAGCATTAATGTAGCATATGATCAAACACACATGATCATCCAAGTATCACACAGACAGAAAGTATCTCAATCAAGCAAATAAAGTTCAACCACCAAAGCAAGAGAGAATAAAAAACAGCAGCGCTCTTTCTCGAAGCCTATGATCTATGCATTTTTCGCCCCCTTTGGCAACAAGTTACCAAAAAGTTCTTAGAAAATGCATAGCACTAAATCGTCTCTCAGGCTTGGTCTTCAGGTGGTGGTGTGTGGATAACTCCAAGAACAAAGGCTTCAGTCGATGTAGATGGAGTTGATGGAGTAGGTGCTGGAGCTGGTGGCACTGAAGCTATAGCTGGTGCAGATGAAGTTGCTCTGGTGTCTGGAACAGGCACTGCAGCAGATCTTTGTCCTCTGGGCACTCTAGCAAAAGCATCAGTGGTTGTCTTGCCCTTCCTCTCATGCATATCATCCTAAAGTTGCTCCACAATAGACTGATCTCAGTTACCTTCACATCCATGTCATAGAACTTCTGCTCCATGATCCTTTCCAAGCTCTCCTGGTTTTGAGTTAGGGTGGCCAGCCCTTTCTCAATCCTTAGAGTGGATGCAATCAAGTACCCAAGCTGATCTTGCTTGCTCTTCAGAAGATACTGAGATGCCTCTTCCATGGTTTGCATATTTGCAGCTTTCTCAGCCTTTGCCTTCTCCCTCTTTGCTTGAACGTGCACAGAAGATGGTTCATCCTCATGGGCAGGTGCTCCTTGTCCAGCAGATATGTGCCAGTGCCCATCTTGGAGTTAATCAGCTCCTTCTCCCTCTTTGTCACCTCCATAAACGAGAAACATATCCTTAGTCCTTTTCAGGTATTTCAGGATGTTCTTGACTGCTATCCAGTGATCCACTCCTGGATTACTTTGGTACCTCCCTACTAAACTTATAGCAAGGCACACATCAGGTCTGGTACACAGCATTGCATACATGATAGAACCTATGGCTAAGGCATAAGGAATGACTTTCATTTTCTCTCTATCTTCTGCAGTGGTCGGGCATTGAGTCTGACTCAACTTCACACCTTGTAACACAGGTAAGAACCCGGATGGAATTGAAGCATCTCTTGATGTGGTTGGTTCTCTTGTGAAATCTAGATTCCTTCGCCAAGGCAATTGCACCAGTATTGTCACAAAAGATTTTCATTGGACCCGATGCACTAGGTATGACACCTAGATCGGATATGAACTCCTTCATCCAGACTCCTTCATATGCTGCTTCCGAAGCAACTATGTACTCTGCTTCACATGTAGATCCTGCCACAACGCTTTGTTTAGAACTGCACCAACTGACAGCTCCTCCGTTCAATGTAAACACGTATCCGTTTTGCGATTTAGAATCGTCCAGATCAGTGTCAAAGCTTGCATCAACGTAACCATTTACGATGAGCTCTTTGTCACCTCCATAAACGAGAAACATATCCTTAGTCCTTTTCAGGTAGTTCAGGATGTTCTTGACCGCTGTCCAGTGATCCACTCCTGGATTACTTTGGTACCTCCCTGCTAGACTTATAGCAAGGCACACATCAGGTATGGTACACAGCATTGCATACATGATAGAGCCTATGGCTGAAGCATAGGGAACATCTTTCATTTTCTCTCTATCTTCTGCAGTTGTTGGGCATTGAGTATTACTCAACTTCACACCTTGTAGCACGGGCAAGAACCCTTTCTTTGCTTGATCCATTTTGAACTTCTTCAAAACTTTGTCAAGGTATGTGCTTTGTGAAAGTCCAATTAAGCGTCTTGATCTATCTCTATAGATCTTGATGCCTAATATATAAGCAGCTTCACCGAGGTCTTTCATTGAAAAATTCTTATTCAAGTATCCTTTTATGCTATCCAGAAATTCTGTATTATTTCCAATCAACAATATGTCATCCACATATAATATTAGAAATGCTACAGAGCTCCCACTCACTTTCTTGTGAATACAGGCTTCTCCAAAAGTCTGTATAAAACCATATGCTTTGATCACACTAAAAAAGCGTATATTCCAACTCCGAGAGGCTTGCACTAGTCCATAGATGGATCATTGGATATTACACACTTTGTTTGCACCTTTAGGATCGACAAAACCTTCTGGTTGCATCATATACAACTCTTCTTTAAAATATCCATTAAGGAATGCAGTTTTGACATCCATTTGCCAAATTTCAAAATCATAAAATGCGGCAATTGCTAACATAGTTCGGACAGACTTAAGCATCGCTACGGGTGAGAAGGTCTCATCGTAGTCAACTCCTTGAACTTGCCAAAAACCTTTTGCAACAAGTTGAGCTTTGTAGGCAATAACATTACCGTCAGCGTCGGTCTTCTTCTTGAAGATCCATTTATTCTCTAAGGCTTGCCGATCCTCAGGCAAGTCAACCAAAGGCCACACTTTGTCCTCATACATGCATGGATCCCATCTCAGATTTCATGGCCTCAAGCCATTTTGCGGAATCTGGGCTCATCATCGCTTCCTCATAGTTCATAGGTTCGTCATGGTCTAGTAACATGACTTCCAAAACAGGATTACCGTACCACTCTCGTGCGGAACGTACACTGGTTGACCTACGAGGTTCGGTAGTAACTTGATCTTAAGTTTCGTGATCATCACCATTAGCTTCCTCACTAATTGGTGTTGGAATCACTGTAACTGATTTCTGTGACGAACGACTTTTCAATTTAGGAGAATGTACAATTACCTCATCAAGTTCTACTTTCCTCCCACTCACTTCTTTCAAGAGAAACTCCTTCTCTAGAAAGGATCCATTCTTAGCAACGAATATCTTGCCTTCGGATCTTTGATAGAAGGTGTACCCAACAGTTTCCTTTGGGTATCCTATGAAGACACATTTCTCCGATTTGGGTTCGAGCTTATCAGGTTGAAGCTTTTTCAGTGCAATCAATGTTTCCTCCATACTTCGATAGCCAATCCATACCGAGTATCACATCCAATGCTTGTGATTCCAAAATTATTAAGTCTGAGGGGAAAACATGCCTACCTATGGTCAATGGCATCTGAAAACATCCACTGCTTGCCATATACTCCGCTCCAGGTGATCTTACTAACATAGGTGTCTTAAAAACTTTGGTGGGTAACTTATACTTATCCACGAATCCCCTTGATAGGTATGAATGCGATGCACCAGTATCAAAAAGAACTGTTGTGATAAATGACTTAACCAAAAACTTACCGATAACTGCATCTGGCTGCTCCTCAACCTCCTCCACGTTCACGTGGTTCACTTGTCCCTTGTTGAAAGGGTTGGGCTTCTTTCCAGAGCTTCCATTGCCATTTCCATTCTTGAGTTCAGGGAACTCATTGGAATAGTGTCCCAGTCTTCCCGCACTTGAAACGAGTAACGTGGCTTTGGTCCTTCTTGGCGGGTGTGCTTGGGTTAGAGCGGTTCTGACTGCTTGCTCCACTCCCATTTCCATTCCTAGAGCCATTGTGGTTGTGCGGAATTCCTCAATTGTGGTTATGGCCTCCATGGTTATGGGTAAATCCTCTCGGGTTCGGGGTGAAACACGGTTTCTGCTGAGCTCCTGAATTGTACTTCTCTTGTCCATACTTCCTCTTGCGGCTCTCAATCTACTGCTGCTTCCCTTCAATCATAAGAGCTTTATCTACCAACTACCAACTCCTGGTAGTTGTTGAGTGTTTCCACCATCAACTGCCTACTCATCTCATCATTCAGCCCTTCCATAAACTTCTCCTGTTTCGCGGCATCGGTGGCCACGTCATCCGGGGCATAACGAGCTAGCTTGCTAAACTCCTCCACGTACTGCCCTACAGTACGGTTGCCCTGGCGTAAGTTGCGAAACTCACGCTTCTTCATACTCATAGCTCCAGTTGAGACATGAGCAGTGCGGAATGCTTGCTGAAACTGATCCCAAGTAACATTGGCTATGGGGAATGTGGCTGTGTAATTCTCCCACCATGCGGCTGCGGGTCCATCCAATTGGTGTGCGGCAAAACGAAGCTTCTCAGCATCTGTGCAACCGGCAGTGGTTAATCCCTTCCAATCATGCGTAGCCAGTCATCCACAACTATGGCCTCAGTGCTACTGGAAAACACCGGCGGCTGTAACCTCAGAAAACGGGCTAAGTTGTCAACTGGAGGTGGTGGCGGTGGGTTGTTGTTATTGTTGTTGTTGTTGCCCTGATTCTGAACTAGCAACTGCAATAAGTCTATTGTGCTGCTGGATCAACTGAGTGAGCTCCGGTGGGAAGGCAAATCCGGGGTCACGTCTCGGAGGCATTGCTACCTCTTGAGCACCGCCTTGGTTTTCCCTTGAAGAGGAAAGGGTGGTGCAGTAAAGCAGCGTAAGTATTTCCCTCAGTTTTTGAGAACCAAGGTATCAATCCAGTAGGAAACCACGCGCGAGTCACCTCGTACCTACACAAACAAATAAGAACCTCGCAACCAACGCGATAAAGGGGTTGTCAATCCCTTCACGGCCACTTGCAAGAGTGAGATCTGATAGAGATGATAATAATAAGATAATTTTTTTTGGTATTTTTATGATATAGATTGAAAGTAAAGATTGCAACATAAAGTAGATTGAAAACTTGTATGATGGAAAATAGACCCGTGGGCCATAGGTTTCACTAGTGGATTCTCTCAAGATAGCATAAGTATTACGGTGGGTGAAGAAATTACTGTCGAGCAATTGATAGAAAAGCGAATAATTATGAGAATATCTAGGCATGATCATGTATATAGGCATCACGTTCGAGACAAGTAGACCGAAACGATTCTGCATTTACTACTATTACTCCACACATTGACCGCTATCCAGCATGCATCTAGAGTATTAAGTTCATAAGAACAGAGTAACGCCTTAAGCATCTTTTTATCCTCGATGGAAACAATACAATACGTGTCGTTTCCCTTTCTGTCACTGGGATCGAGCACCGCAAGATTGAACCAAAAGCTAAGCACTTCTCCCATTGCAAGAAAGATCAATCTAGTAGGCCAAACCAAACTGATAATTCAAAGAGGCTTGCAAAGATAAACCAATCATACATAAAAGAATTCAGAGAAGATTCAAATATTGTTCATAGATAGACTTGATCATAAACCCACAATTCATCGGATCTCGACAAACACACTGCAAAAGAAGATTACATCGAATAGATCTCCATGAAAATCAAGGAGAACTTTGTATTGAGATCCAAAGAGAGAGAAGAAGCCATCTAGCTACTAGCTATGGACCCGAAGGTCTGAGGTAAACAACTCACACATCATCGGAGGGGCCATGGAGTTGATGTAGAGGCCCTCCGTGATCAATGCCACTACAAAAAAAAGACACATCCGTGATATTTTGGGCCGAACGAATTTTTTTTTCTGTCATACATATGACACTTCTATGACGATAATTGTGACAAAACCCGGTATCATCATAGATGTGGTGGGCTCCTACTTCTATGACAAAAAATCATGACATAAAATGGGCTTTTCGTCCTGGGCGGGCCGGAGACGCAGCTGCATGACATTCTTTGGGCCGTCCATGACGGAAAAAACCTTGGTAGAAGCGAGGGGGAGGAAAATTTCGGGGAGTTCCCGGTTACGGTGGGAGGTCGGGGGCCGAGCGATGCGCGTTTCCCTCGTACACGTATGCGCGTGTGTGCGAGGCGTTGGCTCTAACTGAACCCGAGCGTGGCGTTGGGCTCTAACTGAACCCGAGCGATTGCACTGCAGGCTACGCGTTACTGAACCCGAGCGATCGGTCGATGGCTGTTAACTGAACCCGATCGAGCGATTCCTTCGCTACTGTTGCTAACTGAAGCCGATAGATGCTGCCTCTGGGTTGAACAGTGAGCGTTGCGGGGGGTTTGGATGAACAGTGAGCGGTGGCGTTGCCTCTGGATGAACAGGACCCCGTGGTGTGGTGGAGGGCTGGATGAACAGTAGATGATGGAGGGGTGCCCGTGGAGGGTTGGTTGAACAGGACCCCGTGGTGTGGAGGGCTGGATGAACAGTAGACGGTGGAGGGGTGCCCGTGGAGGGGTGGTTCAACAGTAGCCGGTGGAGTAGCGCGCGGTGGAGGCTGGATGAACAGGAGCCCGTGGAGGCTAGAGGAGGTCGACGGTAGCCCGTGAAGGCTGGAGGAGGTCGACGGTGGAGAT
This sequence comes from Triticum urartu, assembly GCF_056163025.1. Classification (NCBI taxonomy): domain Eukaryota; kingdom Viridiplantae; phylum Streptophyta; class Magnoliopsida; order Poales; family Poaceae; genus Triticum; species Triticum urartu. Next base: position 720,160,443 of record NC_141874.1, on the reverse strand, counting down.
GAACAGTATCCTGTGGAGTCCCATTTTGCGGTACGCCACACCCCTCCCGATGAACAGGACCCCCGTTTCGACCGTAGGAGGTCCGTTTTGTACATTTTGTGGTACGCCACACCCCTCCCGATCAACACGACCCCCGCTTCGACCGTAGGAGGTCTGTTTCCTCCGTTTTGCGGTATGCCACACCCCTCCCGATCAACAGGACCCCGTTTCGACCGTAGAAGATCCGTTTCCTCCGTTTTGTGGTACGCTAGACCCCTCCCGATCAACAGGACCCTGTTCTGAACGTAGGAGGTCTGTTTCCTCCTTTGTGCGGTACGCCAGGCCTCGTTTCCATCGCCTATTCCGTCCAAGCCCTCCCGATGAACACGACCACGCATTCTGTTCCGACCCAGCCGGTTGGCTCCCACACGTTCCGTTGCCTCCCGATGAACACGACGCATTCCGTTGCGTCCCCATGAACACGACGCATTCCGTTGCCTCCCCATGAACATGACGATGATGTTGTTTCTCCGTTCCGACCTAGCCATGTACACGAGCCCTGGCCGTACGTATGCGCGAGTAGGCGTTCGAGACCCCACCCGTATGTAGACATACGTGGCCGTATTTTCTTTCTTGCACCCTGGCCGCTGTACGTACGTGTACATGCTACGTGCGCGCCTCTACTATGACACGTACACGCCTCTACTACGACACGTGCATGCCCCTACATCCACCAGTATATATGTACGTACACGTTCGCGACCAGAACGACAACGCTACGTACGCTTCGACCAGGTGGGTCCCGACTGTCAGGCACTTCCTTGCCTGCGAAGATGTAGCTGGTGGGTCCCAACAGTCAGGGGGGGGGGCGAATCGTTTTTTTGCCCGGACGCACTTCCTTGCATGCGAAGATGTAGCTGGTGGGTCCCAGTCAGGGGCAAAAGTTTTTTCGTGAAATACGATGGCCCGACTGGTGGGTCCCTGCTGTCAGGTGGAGGAATAATTATTTTGCACGTAACAAGGAGGCACTTCCTTACCGCGGCCATGGACCCAGCTGTCAGCCTCTCCACGTACAGTCCATGTCCGATGGAAGCCGTTCCTTGACCACGTTGACCACGCCGCGCCGAGAGCACCAGGGCGGTGGACGACGGTGAGGCCTAGGAAGGGGACGACGCGGAGCCGGGGAAGATGCGGCAGTGGATGCCCACGCGTAGAGGAGTACGAGGGTTTACTGGTTCGCTGCGGTGTGAGGCTGTCGTCGCCGCAGAATAACAGGGGGTGTGGGTGAGTAGAGGTTTGGCCTGGCCAGCGGTGGGAGTAGTATGGGGCAGTGAGGCCTCCGCCGCATCGCAGCCGGCCAAGGGAGGCAGGACCACAAGGCACGAACGGCGCTGGTTTGGGCGGCTGGAGCAAGAAGACCAGAGGTTGAAGAAGCACTACGACCATTGGATGGACATCGTACGGTCACTGGAGCTAGAATCGTTCATATTGACTAAAGTAGACAAAGGCCCCCGTCCCAGTCAACTTAGTAGGCCCACAAGTCAGCCTCCCACCATGGTGGGTCCCAGCTAGCAGGGGGAGTAATCATTATTTTGTGCGTAATAAGGAGGCACTTCCGGTGGGTCCGAGCTGACAGCGGGGGAACGTTTTTTTCGCGAAATACGCTGGCCCGTCCGGTGGGTCCCAGTAGTCAGGGGGAAATGTTTTGTTTGCGAAATAAGGTGGCCCGTCCGGTGGGTCCCTACTGTCAGGTGGAGGAATAATTATTTTGCGCGTAATAAGGAGGCAGTTCCTTGCGGCCGCCTGGACCCAGCTATCAGCCTATCCACGTACAGTACTCTTCCGATGGAAGTCGGTCGTTGACCACATTGACCATGCCGCACCGAGAGCACCAGGGCGGTGGTCTGGACGGCGGCGAGGCCTAGGAAGGGGACGACGCGGAGCCGGGGAAGACGCACCAGCGGAAGCCCGCGTGGAGAGGAGCACGAGGGTTCACTAGTTCGGCCGCGGTGTGAGGTTGCTGTCGCCGCAGAATAACAGGGGTGTGGGTGAGTAGAGGGATGGCCTGGCCAGCGGTGGGAGTAGTACGGGGTGGTGAGGCCTCCACGGCATCACAGCCAGCCACGGGAGGCAGGAGCACGCGACACGACCGGCGCTGCTTTGGGAGGCTGGAGCAAGAAGACCACAGGTTGAAGAAGCACTACGGCCGTTGGATGGACATCGTACGATCATTGCAGCTAGAATCATTTACATTGACTAAGTTGACAAAGTCCTTGGTACGTGTCAACTTAGTAGGTCCATAGCTCGGATTTGGCAGAGAACATATAGCCCATTTGCAATTTGAAAGAATGTACAACCCATTTTTTTTAATTCTAATGGAATTTACTACATCCCATTTACAATTTGTTAAAAGTACAGCCCAACTTCTAGCTAGGACAACGATTAATAATTTCAAACAACCGCTCAAAACAGAACTAAAAAAATTCCCACATTTTGATGGGATCCGAAATATTTTTATTCGAAATTTCTAGTCAGGTCAAATATAATTTCAAAATAAAGTTGTATTACGTTAAAATCCAACGAAATATTGCGCGCACAACAAGTAATGAAATTAAAATTTTCAAATTCGAAAAATAATATATTTTTCAAACTAATTACGTGTTTGGTGCATAGTAACTGTCCAGCTATTATAATTATATCCTATTTATTATTTCTTAAAGTCCATTTTCTTGTTAAGCTAATGCATACCTCCTAGGAAAGTTTGCAACCCAGCAGGGCGGAGAATAACAAGTTGACCCGGATATTGTGTACAACTGTCAGCCCAGTTGCATTGCTGATGTTGAAAAAAAGGCCTGTGTAGTACAGTACAACCTAACATGGTTACTCAGCCCACATTCAGCGACGCTGGAAAGGCCCAAAAAAGGCTTCTGTACAACTTTTTGAAGTCACTTAGCTCAATTAATAACTTAAGAAAAAAGTTAGATTACAGTGGAACCTAATTAAAAGCTGTCACGAGCAAATAAATAATTCAACGGGTCCCACTTGTGCGTGTGTGTGTGCGTGTGCATGTGTGTGTGTGAGAGAGAGACAGAGAGATAGATAGAGAGAGAGACCCATCGGTCGATGCTCGTAAATACATCTTTCAGCCATATGCATTGCTGATGCTCAATAAAAACTTATATAGTTGACACAATCATATAGAACATCATAGCACACTGAACTTGCATACAAAAATTTCACGCACGCGGCACAATCAGGATGGAAGTAGTGGATTGCTACAGGAAGGGCTATGTTGAAACCAATGAAGTCCTACATAACGGTTCATCGTCTTTATCAATGACGGGGAAATATCTTGAATGTTGTGCAAAGAAAACAGACAGAAAACACAATAAGTTCTGCTAGCACATTAAGTTGACGTACAGCCCTTTCTAAAAAAAGTTCAGGTACAAAATTAGAACAGGTCACAATCAAATGTACTGGCATATCAGTGCTTCACACCCATAGCTCGGATTTAACTAGTACTCCCTCCATCCGGGAAAAGTTGTCCACAGGGCAGTGTATTTTTTTTGCAAAAAAACCCACAGAGTTTTAAACACGTCACAAAGAAGTCCATCTCCTTCCTTCCTCCTCCCCCGTTGCCCGCGTCTTGCAGCCATCGCCGGCTACCCACCTGCGCCACCGCCTGCCTGGATCTGCGCCGTGACCAACACCAGAACCGTGGCCCAGCCCGCGACCAACAACAATGCCGCCGCCCGCTTGCACCTGTGCCGGGCTTACCACCTGCACCGCCCGCCGTGAAGGCGACCTGCGCCGGCGCCCTCCTCGAGCTACGCCGCCGGCCCCGTTGAAGGTCGCCGCCCACGTTCGCCCACCTTCGCCGCCCACCTGCGCCTCCGATTTCTCTGCTCCCGCCTCTCATGCTACTACTGGTGGACGACGCCGGTGCCGTAGACCTTTGATGCTTCTTTTGCCTTTTCCCCTGCCTCGCCTCTGCTGCCACTCCCGCCTGTGCTGGTGAGTCTGCCCCGCTCGCCTCTGCTACTACTGCTGTTCAATTTGTTGCTGTGAGTCTGAATTTGCTGTTCTCAGTACAGGCGGAGAAAATTCAGTCAGGGGATACAAAGCTAGAGAAATAATCCAGGACAAAGGCTGTACACTGCTGCTAAATGATGAACAGATTATAGTGAAAATTTAGTTTGATGCCATCAAATTCATTGAGTAATACTCTTGGCATTCTTGGAGATATGCTAGTTTTTGGAAGTTTTTCTTGCTACAGTTAATTGAAAATGTTCTGTGTTCCAATACTGTAGAGAAACTACAGTGCCTGTAATTCAGTTATGACTCCTTTACTGAAACTCTAGTGTTTGCTAAAACTCAGATGTAAACTAAAGGAGTTTGTGATTTGCAGAAGTTGTAGCATACTCCAACAAGTGATAAATGCACTCAAAAGTTCACTGAGAAAATGCAGAGGCTGCTCACTTGTTATTGAAAGTTTTCTGGAGTGATAAATGCACGCAAAAGAAGTTCAGTTAACTGTTACTGTTGCTGTATGAATTCCAACCAGGTCAATTTGTTGTCAATTACTCTGTAATACTCAACCAGGTTTATGCAAAATGAAGATCAACCATGTTTATTTGGATTTATTTGAATCATTTGAATTTATTTGCTTTATTTGGACTTATAAACCATTTGTCCAATTGCAAACATACCTAAAGTTTCCAATTGTCCAATTTCAGTCATTCATTTTACAGAGAGCTAAGCATAGCCATGACTCTTCCCTAAATATTCCTGTAGAATCAATTGAAGCAGCACAAAACTGAAAACTGAAAACTGCCACAACCCCTTAACTAAGAGTTGATAAAAACATGTCCCTAAAATTGGAATTATTTGAATTAGCTAGGTTTATTCTACTTCATATACAGAAAAAGATGAATATTGTTTGTCTACTAGTTACTTCAAATTTAGAACTGAATAAACACTTGTCATCTTCAGTAAACACTTGTAAATCTAGAGTGGTTTTGAACTTAGAATGCACCAAGTACTAATATCCTTTGCCAGGCTACACACCATCTACTTGGAGTAGATAGCAAGATTCACAAAGACATGCACGCTTCAATAGACTTGTGAATGGTAGCAAAGTGATAAGTAAAAACTTGGATGTTCTCAGAAATATAGCACCAGAGGACATTAAGTGAACTGGCCTGTATGCTAAAGGCAAGGAAATGCCACCTTCTTTTCTTCTTCGAGCAGTTGATGAACTGGCCTGTATGCTGTAGCTACACATAGGTTCTGCAGAAAATGCACCAAAAGAGTTACACATAGGTGAAGTAACCGGAAATCAACATTTAATCTCCACTTCTTTTCTTTTGGTAGTGAAATTCAATCTGAATTTTGTAAGCACAGAAAATGCACCAATACTGAACATTTATTCCCACCTCCACCACCATCTTGTCAGTTTCGATAGTGTGTGTATGGAGTAGTTTTCACGGCAGTATAATTGTGCATCATGTAAACATTATAAGAATGATTAAGGGTTCAGCAATCATATTGTAATTATGACCAGAACATAGGAACAAATATCATGGTTAATTTTATGTAAAAAGAATCAAAAATGGAGTTACTCACTTGAAGTTACTATAGTTACTCACTTGAACTTACTGTAGTAGTGGCCAAAATTCAGAAAAGTTACTAAACAGCAGAAGTAGTGGCCAAAATTCAAAGTACTAAAAGGATTCTACACTAAATATACAGTGTTATACATGTTCTGTATCAAGGACATTTGAATTATTCAGAGAAGGATAATGCAAAGTGAAAAGTGTTATGCAAACTGAAAACTGATCCATGTTCTGTATCCAGGACACTAATTTTTGACATTTGAAGCTACATTTCAATTGTTATGCCTCTGTCAATTATTGAATTATTTAGAATATTTAAATTATTCAGAGATCCATGTTCTATATCCAGGATAATGCAAACTGAAAAGTGTTAAAACGACCATGTGTTTTCTGGGGTCAAAATAAATATGGAGAATGTCGTGTCTCCCACTCACGCGCTCAAAAAAAAACAACGACACATTTTTTATCTGTTTGCATAGGTCCCACCTATCATGAAGGATGGGCACATACACGAACAGGTATGACTCATCAGTCTACCCGCATAGCCTTTTCGTTTAGTCTACCTAGCCACCTAATCAACTGCCTGCACACCACTTCTCCCATTTACTTCTCCATCGGGAACCGATTCTCCTCGGCTTCTTCACCTCCCCTTCGTATTCATTTGCATCCAAACCCCACTGTGTGCACATTGTTTTAACCTCTTTAAATAATCATCTACTACTTCAGTTAGACTAGCCATCTAATCCTAATTCTCCAAACCAAAGCCCTCCGTTCCAGCGGTTCCAAATGGCGGAAGAGATCGAGATGCGGGTTTTTAACGCCCAACATGTCCTCGTCGAAGGCTCGACGCGCATAGTTGCCACCGTCACCGTCCACCCAAGGGTTGTTCGGCAGTGGATCAACAATGTATCCAACTCCCTCCAAAAGGTAGAGACGAGGGTCATCGGTCTCGACGCAGAGTACACGGAGCTTGCCCCTGGGAAGATCCAGCGCGCCGCCGTCCTTCACCTGTGCCACGAAGATGATGTTTTGGTGTACCACATCATACACTCGCCCTCCATACAACGTGAGCTTCACAATTTCTTGTCTCGGGAGGACGTATACTTCTGTGGGGCAGCCATCGAAGGGGACAAACAGAAGCTGGAGTCGTACAACCTTGATTTGAAAAGCATCGCTGACCTACAAACCAGAATCAAAATTCCTGTAGAAGATTGTGATAAACAGACACCATCCCTATTCGATGTAGCAAATTTTGTGCTCGGTACAAATCTTCAGAAGGGTGACAAGATGGTGGCATTAAGGTCGTCTGGATGGGAGAATTATCCCTTGACGTACGAGCGGATAAAATATGTTGCCCTCGATGCCCGTGAGAGTTTCGAGATAGGTGCAAGGTCCAAAGAGCTTGATGCGAAGCCGTCTCCCACAGAGAATGAGAAGAAGAAGAAGAAGAAGAAAAGGCTGCACCAGCAGGAGGGTATTATGGATAGATGAACTATTTCCTCTCTTGTAAAAAAATTATTCCCTCTCGGTGTATATTGATATAGATGGACTATTTCGATGGTGTGCATGTCTTTGGAACAGAGTAGTAGTGTGGGTCCGCTTGACTATAAGGAACTATTTATCCGCATATATAGCTTTCTCTGCTACTCCTTCCAGTGATCGGTATGCAGTACATGTGTCCGTAGACATGACAGCTTGTGTGCATGACATGTGGGCCACCTAAAATGCGACGAGCATCAAGTTTCTACCACAGCCACCCGCGATTCCCATGACGTCGCTCGAACCCATGAAACCACACGTCCCCCGACCTGTGGCTCACCCCTCTTGGCCCCACTGCCCCTCTGCCTATCGGAGCATTACATGTGGACCAGTCACCTATCGGGTCCAGATGTTATTGACTCAAAGGTAGGTGTAGTAAGGCGCTGAAGCTCAGTCCCGACGGCCCTGAGAGGGAAATGTAACTCCTGTGCCAGGGCTTGTAGTGCTCCCACAGCACGAACTCGTGCCAAACTCGAGATTTGTTTCTTTACTATACATGCACACAACAATTTAATGGACATTCTAATCTCAACATGTGATGGGGAGCTCTAACTTTGAATTTAAAACTTATAAAACGAAAAGATTCAAAACAAATAAACTGGGAGGGAGGGAGTATATCGTAGGATGTGTCCCATACAAAATAAGTCCCCTGGTTTGTCACCGCGAAGATGCGGTTAGAAAGGAGCACAACGTCTTCCTACTCGTACGGCAACAAATCGGCCGCAGACAGCATGGTCCGCCTTTGACCGCCATGTGCAAGGTTCGTGCTATCTTATTCAATCTCACCGTGGTTCCATCGTACCAATTCATGCGGTGGCCCATTGCATGGCTGACCCCAATGTTGGACAAAGGTTCTACGGGAATGGTGTCACCGTTGTAAATGTTGTGCAAATTGATCTTGGTACCCTCCTGTACATATACAAGCCAATCTCCACTCGCACCGAGCCTAACCTGTGAAACAGTGGGCAGGGGGAGAATTACGAAATGGACACGGAAGTAGTCTTTAGAATGCATTTACTACGTGATCAAACTCATCTTACCTGCTCATCGGAGGAAATCCTAGTGCCCATCAACATCGGCATCTCAAGGGGCGTCAACTTGCAACTACGGCCACGCCGCACTCGAGAGACCCCCAAGGAAACATCCTCGTGCATTCCACGGAACATCAAGATGCATTTGTATGAGTAGTTTATCTTGTGAGAGAAAAGTATGAACGAGAGAAGGCCTCTAGAGATAGAGATGGACACTACTACTACCAATGTGCTGGCCCGTGCGTTGCAATGGATCCAAAGTAGTAGATTAATACTTGTTCACGTGCTTGACATATAAACACTCTAGTGTTGATATACATGTGTCAGCAGACATGACAGCTTGTCCATGGAAGTTGAACCACGGCAACCATCACGTTTCTTGTTTCTACCACTTCCACACCCACACGCGATTCCCACGACGCCGCTCCAACCCACGGCACAACGTCCCCCGACGTGGACATGGATCCTCTGACGTGGCTATCACTGCCTTGCCCTGCCTTTCCTTCGCTGACAGGTGGGACCCACGCTTATGGGTCCCACATGTTAGTGACAAAATGGTAGGATTGTTCACGTCATGGGATCCTCATCCCCCCGATGTGCCCCTCATCCCTCTCGGCCCCACCGCTCCTCTGCCTTTGTGTGCATGACATGCGGGCCAGCTGAACTGCGGCGACCATCAACTTTCTACCACAGACACACCAGATTGGACGCGGTTTGCCTGCTTCGCTGCTGTGCTCCGATCCGTACCCCCGCACCATCGAATTTTCATCCAGAGGCTGTGACACATTTTGTCCCGGGCATCAATCCTCAGCTGGAGTACTTATGTACTCATTCCGGTCATTTTTACTCTGCAAATTGGATTTGCCGAAAGTCAAACTTTGCTAAGTTTGACCAAATTTATATTAGAAATTATTAGCATCTATAATATCTAATGAATATAATATGAAAATATATTCCAAGATGAATCTAATGATATTGGTGTTGTTATGTGAATGTCTATAATTTTTTATATAAACTTGGTCAAAGTTGGATGAGATTGACTTCGGACAAACGTAATATGCAGAGTAAAAAGGACCGAAGGGAGTACTACAGGTAGTACCCGCCGGTGTGGCCATCTACGCCTTGTAACGCCTCGATGCCCAGCTGTGGCACCCTCGCCACGGGCACGCCACCACCGGCCGGATCATGTCGAACGAGTGAGTCGCGAACCACGCCACCACCATGAGAATGACATGTGGGCCAGCCGCATTTAAGGTCTGCATGTCATTGACTCATAGGCCGGGCACTAAGCCACTGAAGTTCGGTCCCGTGGGCCCCGAGAGGGGAATGTAACTCCAGCGGCAGGCCTTGTGGTGCTCCCTCAGTACGAGCTCGTGCCAAAACTGGAATTTGTTTCTTACTACTACCAACTAGTACTAGTAAGGTACACGTGCATTGCACACATGAGATTCTGGTGGTTTGTGCATTATGCTTCTACATGTGGAGCTTTCTGGATTCTAACATGTGGCAAAATCTGGTGGAATGTAAGGTTAGGCATGTTTGATTAACTTAGATGAGTGTTTGGTTCAAGCCACACCTTAGGCAAGCCACACTAAGGCCCCACATGACATACACACACAAAATGTGGCACGATTCCCTTAGGCTTGCCAACTTGTTTCTCTCATTTTGATGAACTAATAACTTTGCCTAAGCTTAGTTGTGGCAAAGTTAGTCATGAATTAAGTTCAACCATGGAGTCTTCTAGATTATACATGTGGCAGAATCTGGTGGATGATATCCAATGACCAGTAGTGCTCAGATTTGCCATCTTTGTACCGTCGGATTGGCTTCATCCAACGACCAACTTTCAAAGTTTTTCACACACTATATAGGGGGTATAGATATAGATGTGTCGGTCCGCTGCAATGGATCCAAAGTATATATATCTATTTAGTGGAGTGCACTCTAAACACATTATCTATTTATTTTTCTCTAACCTTCCGTAGCCATGCAATCAAGCCACATAAGCTTCATGGGTGCCCCCCACATCATATTATTCATACTACGTTGATTGAAAAAAAGATAAATCACCCAAAACAAGATCTTCCTGTTTTTTGTTCCTACGATGTTGTGTCGTGCACGTACCTACTAGTTGTATAGTGGTAGTACTAGTAATATAGTATTAGGAGTACAAACTTGGTACTAGTAGGAGTAGTACTAGTACGGAATGCTCCTACTCTATCAGCGAGCCCCGTCTAACACCAAATTTCTTGGCTTCCGTGCTACAGCTAGATCTTCCCCTCGTTTCTGTTTTCCAACCCGGCGGCGGGCGGGGTGTCGGTTTGCTCAACGGCGGTCCCACATGAAAGTGAAAATGCTAGGCAACACGCCTTCCCTAAGCTATGTGTCGTGCCGGATGTTCCGTGTTGTACTCCCGATTCCCGAGCATGTGGGGGTGCGACGCGAACGCGGCAGGCCTTTTCCTTTTACCGGGAATGTGCCCGTGCGTTGTGACATATCCAAATTAGTAGAATAGTAGTATTTGTTCACAAACTTGAAAGAAATCACTATTGTTTTGATATACTCCTTATATATTACTCCCTCCGTACCTAAATATTTGTCTTCTTTGAGATTTCAAATGGACTATCACATACGGATTATATAGACATATTCTAGTGTTTCTAACAAGATGCCCGCGCGTTGCACGAAGTTGATGGAAAAGGTAAGCACAACTTATAAATTGACGGATGGAGTACTAGTTACAGTGATGCATATAATTAAGCAAAGGGATCGCACATGTCGGTATTGACTGGAACGAGAATGCAACAACACAATAAGAATTAAGGCCACGATGATGCAATCGCAGTGGTGGTTATAGAAGGCAAGAAGAAAGATGGATCCACGAACCTACGACCTCCTCCTCCTCCTCCTCAACTCAGTGCACCGGACCACCGACCGGCGGCTTTTGTGGCGAGGTCGAGGTGCTTCTCAGGAAAGGCATCCAAGGCTTCCAGCCGGTTGAGGAAGGCCAACATCATAGCGACCTCACTGGCCTTGTAGATACCTATGTACACGATTTCCTCATACATGTGGATGTGTAGGTCAACGAATTCTTGCAGGGCGAGGCGCCTCGCGGCGAGCGCGACCTCTAGGTGGACATTCTTCATGGCGTCGGCGGGCAGTCGCAGTGCCACCAGTGCTTGAAAGAGGTTCCGGCCATGGAGGCCAATTAGGGTGGCAGGCAATCAGGAGCCTGGGCGCGCGGGCTGGAGGAGTACGGCGATGTCGTCCGCGAGCTTCTTGAGGACGGTGAACTTGTTGCTGGTGGCAACGATCATCTGGTCCAACTTAGAGAGTCGTAGTTGGCGTCGAAGGCGGCCATCCACCAGCCGGTCTCCAACACCGTCTGGAGACGATCCTCGGCGCCATGCCGCAGGCCGGCGTCGTGGACCATCTGGCGCAGCCGCTGGCCGCTCACGCGCATCGCCGCCATGGGTCTGGAGTGAGCTCTTTTGCGCTTAGTGTAGGTGCTTAGGCAAATGCTTAGGTACGTACGATGTGGTAGATGCATTGGAATGGAGGGGCGCCTTTATATGAGGGCAATGAGGGCAAACTGCGTTGCATTCACATCGTGCAGCCTCTTTTCCCAGACCTCCTCCCATTACTTCCCTCATGCATTAATTGAAGGAGGATGCATTAGCCGTTCAACATATCGGGAACCGCTACTCCCTCCCTCGTTTGCATTAAAGCCGTATCGGGAACTGCACCGCCCGCTGTCAAATCGAATACTCCCTCGGTCTAGGTGGGTATTAAGTCATCTTACGAAAACCAAATAGTAATCACATAGGCGTGGTGCATTAACTCTCACGTTGTTTCTTATTTTTTGACATAAATAGAGGAATCAACCAAGAAGAGATGTGGGGCTTGTATGCATTTAATGACTTGAGACTATCAAACATGACATGAAGTGGTCAGTTCGTTGCACAAGATTAAATACAACCCACGTCAGCACACACACATCTTATATAGCATCACATCCAATGGCTATAAAAGATGAATGAGACCAAATTATATCTCATCTAGATGAGTTCTAGCAAAACTGTATTAATAATACTTAGTACTCCTGCGCCATGTATCATATATTAGTATCATGTAGTACTTTATTTATTTATGAGGTATCCAGATGGCACTGCACCGCCAAGAAAAGAGGGTAACATCAAAATTGTGGACTACTTCTTTGGGTATGTTGGTAAGGTCCGGTCATAGTCAATTGTTGAAATCTCTAAAAAGAAAAATACTCCCTCCGTCCGGAAATACTTGTCATCAAAATGGATAAAAGGAATTGTATCTAGACGTATTTTAGTTTTAGATACATCTCTTTTTATCCATTTTGATGACAAGTATTTTCGGACGGAGGGAGTAGAAAACAGAGTTGGTGATGATGGTGTGCGTGCCATCCTGCAATATAGGCTGTCGGATTTATATCTAACGGATAGCAAAGAAAGTATGGCAATTTTGCAAAAATATACCCACACGTCTCTCCACGTTCGCAAATGAGGCCTTCCCTCGTTCAACCTTTTCTCTCACAAGATATAATACTCATACAAATGCATCTTGAGGTGTCCATAGAATCGAAGAGAGGGATGATGTGTGTGTGTGCGCGCGCGATCGATAAAGAGTGCCATCGAATTTGTGTGTGCCCACATCAAAGATATAGAGTGACTGGCCTACTGGAACATGAGATGGGACATGTGCAGTTTGTCTCTGTGGCATGGATACCTACCTGCAGCGCTCGACTATCGGTGTGTGGTGGGGGAAGAGGGAGGCCCAATTTACTATAGAGGTACAATGGCTGGTATATGTGTGGAGGAGGAGAGAGGCCTACCTCATGTATTAAGGAGATCGATCTGCCTCATGTATTAAGGGAGATCGGTCGGCATCCATGCATATGTGCAGGAGAGGAATAAGGTTGGGAGAGAGTCAGAGCTAGAGTGTTGGAGGGGGTGGTAGTGGAGTTGCTTCTAACAAATGGTGGGATAGGCTTGCTACACAAATGGAGGGCACGCCCGGAATATCAATAAGAGAGGAGATGGCTGCTTGTTGTCTGTGCACGTGAATGTGAGAGACGGGTCAGGAGGCATGCACGAATGATGAGCGGGGACGATGTGGCTGTGGTAAGCAGACGTAACTACATAGGAAGATCAACCGCCCTTTGTTAGAGAAAGGAGAGACATAACTTATGAGGTACGTCGTTCGATGGGGGTAGTTAAAGTCGATCTAGGTATATGTTGGGAGATCGATCGATATACATGCATGTGTGTGTTAGAAGCAAATGAGGCACGAGGAGAAGGATAGAGAGAGGGATGCATGTAGGAGGTGGTACGAGAGGCATACTATATCGAGGGGGAGGAGTGTGCGAGTACGAGAACGATGAAAAGAGTGGTGGGAGTGAGGCATGGACGGTGATAATAGAAGAGGGGAAGCTTGTGTTTGTGCTAGTCACACCTGGCTAGAGAGGCATATCAATCGATGTGTGCCGTAAAGAAGGAGCTGGGGGGCCTACACACACCATGGGTGAACGACCTAAAGTGAAAAGACGAATTTGCGCGATGGAGCTAGAGAATGCTGAGGGAGGGTGAGAGGGATGCGGGTGTGTGCATGCACTAGAGAAAGTTAGCGCTAGCTACAAAGATAAGAGGGTTGTGTGGGTGTAAAAGACGAATAGAGATCATATATACTTCATTATAAAAAGCGAATTCAGATATTTGAAGAATTTATCATAGTGTTTCAAACCAACGCATGTGTGAATATATATAACGGTGATACACATGGTGTGGTTATGAACATGTTATACTACATTTAATATATTTTATCTCTACTCTTATAAAAAACGGAGTTGTTGATGATGGTGTGCCTGCCATCCTGCATTATAAGCCGTCCGATTTATATCTGGCGGATAGCAAGGAAACTATGATGGTTGAAGCTGGCAACAATCATGATTGTAGATTCTTATTGAAATAGAGAGACAAATTCAAATTTAGTTCGAATTGCAGCGGTACTATATACATTTGGAATGCACTAAAATGTTGGTATGAGTAGGTTACATGCATTATACAACAAGCGAAATTTTTTAATCGGACATAACATGGATTCATACTCCCTCCTTACATCTATATAGGGCGTAATGAGGTTTTTAAGACCGCCTTTGACTATTGACAAGATTAATAGTACATGACATGCACAATGTGAAAATTATATCATTGAAAGAACCTTTCACAGATGAATTTAACGGTGTGCTTTGTGTAAGTTGCATGTCATATATCATTGCTCTAATATTTGGTCAAAGTTAGCATCGAAAAATGCATTAGGCCCTATATAGATGGAAGGAGGGAGTAGCTTTGAATAGCATCTGTATAGTAAAATGGGGCAAGACTCTCTCTTTGTGTGGTGTGAATAGTTTATTTTTTCGCTTTCTTTTTGGTTGAGGGAAGTGCGAATTGACTTGGTACGTACAAGTACAATAATACTACACGTTAGGCTTGCCCCTAAAATTCAACCCGCGTCTTGTTATATCCCGAAAATTCAGATATCGTGCTCCCACAAACTGGCGCCTTCACAACCCGCGCCTTGCTATCCCGAAATTACAACGCGCGCGAAAACTCCCTCCAGCTGCCAAATCCCGACACGCGAAATCCCCGTTCTAACCCTGAGCTGAAAGGGCTGCTAGTTCAAATCGGTGGGGGGGTACTTTTGTAACACACCCTTCATTTTGGACAAGCGCGTCCCTAAGTCATGCTTCACCCCCTCCCATCGCCCCCTTTTCGCCATTAGAAATCCCAGGATGCCATAACCTCTCCGCTCCATCCGCGAAACCCCACCCTCCTCCATCCGCCACGTCACCGCTGCCTAGCCGGAGCCTCTTCCCTGACGACGTCGTCCATCGCAACAGCTCGGCATCCCTCGTCCACCTCCCCGGATGAGGATATGTCGTCCATCTCGCCGTCCCGCCGGTTCAGCCGCCCCGTCCTCCACCTCCAAGGAGTTGCTCCGATGATCGCCTCGTCTATCGCGACTGCTCCATCCCCATAGCGCCGCCTTAACCTGCTCCACTGGAACCGCAGCATTCTCACCAACTCCTCGGACGAAGCCGAGGCCTTCTCGCCGCCACCAAAGAGGTTGTACACTCATCGCATCACACCTTCTCCTTAACTCAACCTCCCGGCACCGACGGTGCTCCATCCCGCTCCCCCATGGAGCGGCTACCTTGAAGCCGGCGCCGCGGGCGACATCTCCACGGCGGCTCTCCCCCAGTGCGAGGCCCCTAAGGTGGCGGCGTCCATACCAGTCGGATCTGTTGCTGCTACTCCGGTCTCGCTCACTCGCTCGCGCTGCTGCTGCTGCTGCTCTCCTCCTCGCTCGTGCTGCTGCTCTGCTCCGATTAAGCCACACTTCAGTCGACTGAATCGACTTTTGGGTCAGTCAATTTTCAGGGGTTGGGGGGCTCGCCGGAGAGGTACCCCACTATCTATCTTAGGGTTCAGGGTGGAGGCGGGGGGGCTAGAGGTCTGGCCGGGGCTGGCGAGTTGTTTCGGGGTGGCGAGGCGGCGCTGGGCCGGCGGTTCGGTCGGTGGTGGCTGGCGGCTCAGGGGGCTGCAGGTTGAAGATGAACTGCAAGCCCTCCCTAAACTACATGTCAAGTGCCTCTCTGCTACCATTGCGTTCAGTTTCGACAGTACCATTCAGATTCCACAGTAAATTTCAGTTTCGACAGTTAAGTTCAGAGTCAACCCTTTTT
The DNA here is from genome assembly GCF_056163025.1 of Triticum urartu. Classification (NCBI taxonomy): domain Eukaryota; kingdom Viridiplantae; phylum Streptophyta; class Magnoliopsida; order Poales; family Poaceae; genus Triticum; species Triticum urartu. The sequence goes on along the minus strand of NC_141874.1, from coordinate 720,144,505 downwards.
ACCTCATCTGTTGTAGTCAGGTGGTTTTTGGTGATGTTAATTTTTTACATCCATTTTACATCATCTATTAGAGATGCTATTAGAATCCCACTTGAGATTGACGATGTATGTCTTGTGCTGCTTCAGCCTTGACGTCTTATGGCTCACCGGAGCTGCTCCAACGACAGAACGATCCATCACAACAGAGAAGTGCCCTGGACGCTGTCTATAGATTCCTCAGATCTTCCTCCACACCTCCGACAGCCACCTCTACCTCAACTGCTTCAGCGACCAACCCAATGATGCTGAGGTCGACACGGCTACGGCAAAGAGGTTGTACACTTGTTGCATCACTTATTACTATACATTCACGTCGATCCATTAGGGCTATTTTGGTTCAACGGAAAAACATCGATCCACTGGTTGTTACCATCACTCTAAATTTCTGCATGCTCTCCTTACATAATCTCACCATATTTTTTTCGTATGCATGTCAGATATTGTACACAGTCATGCTGAACATGTAGAGAAAAAGAGAAGAGTTTTGCACGACAATACATGATACGTCTCTGTCGTATCTTTAATTTTTGATTGTTCCATGCCAATATTCTACAACTTTCATATACTTTTGGCAACTTTTTATACTATTTTTGGGACTAACATATTGATCCAGTGCCTAGTGCCAGTTCCTGTTTGTTGCATGTTTTTTGTTTCGCGGAATGTCCACATCGAACGGAGTCCAAATGGAATAAAAACTGACGGAGATTTTTTTTGCAATATATATGATTTTGGGAAGAAGAATCCACACGAGACGATGCTCGAGGGGCCCACGAGGTAGGGGGGCGCGCCCTGGGGAGGCAGGCGCGCCCCTGACCCTCGTGGCCACTCCGTAAGGCGGTTGATGCCCTTCTTTCGCCACAAGAAAGCTAATTTCCGGATAGAGATCATGTCAAAATTTCAGCCCAATCGGAGTTACGGATCTCCGGGAATATAAGAAACGGTGAAAGGGAAGAATATGAGAACGCAGAAACAGAGAGACAGATCCAATCTCGGAGGGGCTCTCGCCCCTCCCGTGCCATGGAGGCCATGGACCAGTGGGGAAACCCTTCTCCCATCTAGGGAGGAGGTCAAGGAAGAAGAAGAAGGAGGGGGGCTCTCTCCCCCTCGCTTCCGGTGGCACCGGAGTGCCACCGGGGGCCATCATCATCACCGCGATCTACACCAACACCTCCGCCATCTTCACCAACATCTCCATCACCTTCCCCCCTCTGTCTACAGCGGTCCACTCTCTCTCAACCCGCTGTATCCTCTACTTGAACATGGTGCTTTATGCTTCATATTATTATCCAATGATGTGTTGCCATCCTATGATGTCTGAGTAGATTTTTGTTGTCCTATCGGTGGTTGATGAATTGCTATGATTGATTTAATTTGCTTGTGGTTATGTTGCTGTCCTTCCAAGTTATCATCAGGTGTGATAGATTCTAACGTTCGAATACAACGGGTGTAAGACAGATTTACACGCGCAATACACTTCCAAGTTTGACGTACGAATGAGTTATCATCAGTCAAATGCTTTCTCCAAGATCTTTCAAATTCGTTTCATCATTAGCCCAACCTTTCTATTCTTCATTATTCCGGAGTGCCTCAACAATTCATGGTGTTGTTACTCATCGTCATTCGCAACACTTGAAGACCGAAGCCCTACCGCTTGATTAATTTGCTTGTGGTTATGTTGCTGTCCTTTGGTGCCTGAGGGAGTCCTGGATTAGGGGGTGTCCGGATGGCCGGACTATACCTTCAGCCGGAGTCCTGGACTATGAAGATACAAGATTGAAGACTTCGTCCCGTGTCCGGAAGGGACTTTCCTTGGCGTGGAAGGCAAGCTTGGCGATACGGATATGCAGATCTCCTACCATTGTAACCGACTTTGTGTAACCCTAACCCTCTCCGGTGTCTATATAAACCGGAGGGTTTTAGTCCGTAGGACAACATACAGAACAACAATCATACCATAGGCTAGCTTCTAGGGTTTAGCCTCTCCGATCTCATGGTAGATCTACTCTTGTACTACCCATATCATCAATATTAATCAAGCAGGACATAGGGTTTTACCTCCACCGAGAGGGCCCGAACCTGGGTAAAACTTCGTGTCCCTTGTCTCCTATTACCATCCGGCCAAGACGCACAGTTCGGGACCCCCTACCCGAGATCCGCCGGTTTTGACACCGACATTGGTGCTTTCATTGTGAGTTCCTCTGTGTCGTCGCCGTCAGGCTTGATGGCTCCTACGATGATCAACAGCGATGCAGTCCAGGGTGAGAACTTCCTCCCTGAACAAATCTTCGTCTTCGGCGGCTTCGCACTGCGGGCCAATTCACTTGGCCATCTGGAGCAGATCGAAAGCTATGCCCCTGGCCGTCAGGTCAGATTTGGAAGTTTAAACTACACGGCTGACATCCGCGGGGACTTGATATTCGACGGATTCGAGCCACTGCCGAGCGCGCCGCACTGTCACGACGAGCATGATCTAGCTCTGCCGCTAAACAGTGCCCTGGAGGCCGCACCCGCATCGGCTTCGACCCTTAATTCGGAGCCAACTACGCCGATCGAGGATGGGTGGCTGGACGCCGCCTCGGGGGCTGCGACCCCAACGGCGATCGAGCCAAACACCAGCCCCGCACTCTGCGAGACTCGTGACTCCAAGGAGCCAGACTCCTCTCCGGACTCCGAACCCTCCGCGCCCCTGCCGATCGAATCCGATTGTACACCGATTATGGAGTTTACTGCCGCGGACATCTTTCAGCACTCGCCTTTTGGCGATATTCTGAAGACACTGAAGTCTCTCTCTTTATCAGGAGAGCCCTGGCCGGACTACGGTCAGCAAGGTTGGGATACGGACGATGAAGAAATTCAAAACCCACCCACCACCCACTTTGTAGCCACTATCGATGATTTAACCGACATGCTTGACTTCGACTCCGAAGACATCAACGGTATGGACGCCGATGAAGGAGACGATAAAGAACCAGCGCCTATCGGGCCCTGGAACGCCACCTCGTCATATGACGTATACATGGTGGACGCACCAAAAGATGACGACGAGGAGCGGAAGGACGCACCGAAGGCTTGTTCCCTCGAAAGGCAGTCAAAGCGGCGACGCAAGGGCCGCCCCAAATCCCGCCTCAACAAAAATAGCAATCACACAGACCCAGCGCTGGAGCAGGGCAAACCGCTGCCGGACAACGGCAATCTAGATAATCAAACCGAACAAACAAATTCTATCAAGGATAATGGTCCGGACGACATAACGCCGGACAGGCACCCGGAGCAGCAGAATGCCTGTAAAAGGCTTGTCGCCACCGCGAGGAGTCTTAAAAAGCAGAAGCAAAGGCTCAAGGCCGCGCAAGACACACTCCAAATCATATGGAGTAAAATACTCAACACTGCAGCAAGGTACGGCGACAATCGCCCCTCCAAGAGCTACGCAAAGCGGAAGCTGCTACCCGAATTCGATGAGGAGGCCTCAGACCCCCCACAACCAAATATCAAAGCAGCCACCTGGTCGGATAGACGACCCCTCTCCCAACACAGAGCGGCATACAACGCCGCTCACAATACAATGCGCGACTCATGCGAGGGCTCGCACCCAAAGGATGGCGCAACAAGATCCATCTATGGACCACGCAAGCGCGCCCCAGCATACAATGCAACACAACAAACATCCAAACAACGCGGTACACCCAGATACAGGGGTGCCACACACCCCCTATGTTTCACCGATGAGGTGCTGGACCATGAATTTCCAGAGGGATTCAAGCCCGTAAACATAGAGGCATATGACGGAACAACAGACCCCTGGAGTCTGGCTCGAGGAGATGATCTCCAAGCCATCAAGTACTTACCCCTCAAGCTCAAAGGGCCAGCTCGTCACTAGCTCAAAGGCCTCCCCGAAAGCTCCATTGGAAGTTTTGAAGAGCTCGAAGACGCCTTTCAGGCAAATTTTCAAGGGACTTATGCCCGACCTCCGGATGCGGACGATTTGAGTCATATAACTCAACAGCCCGAAGAGTCAGCCCAAAAGCTTTGGAACAGGTTTCTTACTAAAAAGAACCAGATTGTCGACTGTCCGGACGCCGAAGCCTTGGCAGCTTTCTGTTGGAAATATGCCATAGAGGCAATAATAAAATGATTATTATATTTCCTTGTTCATGATAATTGTCTATTATTCATGCTATAATTGTATTATCCAGAAATCGTAATACACGTGTGAATACATAGACCATAATGTGTCCCTAGTGAGCCTCTAGTTGACTAGCTCATTGATCAACAGATAGTCATGGTTTCCTGGCTATGGACATGGGGATGTCATTGATAACGGGATCAGATCATTAGGAGAATGATGTGATGGACAAGACCCAATCTGAAGCTTAGCTCAAAGATCGTGTAGTTCGTTTGCTGTAGCTTTTCTGAATGTCAAGTATCATTTCCTTAGACCATGAGATTGTGCAACTCCCGGATAATGTAAGAGTGCCTTGGGTGTGCCAAACATCACAATGTAACTGGGTGACTATAAAGGTACATTACAGGTATCTCCGAAAGTGTCTGTTGGGTTGGCACAAATCGAGACTGGGATTTGTCACTCCGTATGACGGAGAGGTATCTCTGGGCCCACTCGGTAATGCATCATCATAATGAGCTCAATGTGACCAAGGGGTTGGTCACGGGATCATGCATTACGGTACGAGTAAAGTGACTTGCCGGTAACAATATTGAACAAGGTATTGGGATACCGACGATCGAGTCTCGGGCAAGTAACGTACCGATTGACAAAGGGAATTGAATACGGGATTGATTAAGTCCTCGACATCGTGGTTCATCCGATGAGATCATCGAGGAGCATGTGGGAGCCAACATGGGTATCCAGATCCCGCTGTTGGTTATTGACCGGAGAGGCGTCTCGGTCATGTCTGCGTGTCTCCCGAACCCGTAGGGTCTACACACTTAAGGTTCGGTGACGCTAGGGTTGTAGAGATATTAGTATGCAATAACCCGAAAGTTGTTCGGAGTCCCGGATGAGATCCCGAACGTCACGAGGAGTTCCGGAATGGTCCGGAGATAAATATTTATATATATTGGAAGTCCAGTTTCGGCCAGCGGGAAGGTTTCAGGGGTTACCGGTATTGTACCGGGACCACCGGAAGGGTCTCGGGGGTCCACCGGATGGGGCCACATATCCCGAAGGGCCCCATGGGCTGAAGTGGCGTGGGAACCAGCCCCTGATGGGCTGGTGCGCCCCACCCAAGGGCCCAAGGCACCTTGGGTTGGAAACCCTAGGGGGCCGGTGCCCCCCCGAGGGGGCATGCGCCCCCTGGTTGGAAACCCTAAGGGGGCCGTTGCCCCCAGGGGCCGCCGCCCCCCTTTAGATGGGATCTCCAAGGGGGCATGCACCCCCTAGCCCCTATATATAGTGGAAGGGAGGGAGGGCAGCCGCACCTTGCTCTTGGCGCCTCCCTCTCCCTCCGTAACACCTCTCCTCCCCGCTTGTGCTTGGCGAAGCCCTGCCGGGATCCTGATGCATCCACCACCACGCCGTCGTGCTGCTGGATCTTCATCAACCTCTCCTTCCCCCTTGCTGGATCAAGAAGGAGGAGACGTCTTCCCAACCGTACGTGTGTTGAACGCGGAGGTGCTGTTCGTTCGGCACTTGGTCATCGGTGATTTGGATCACGGCGAGTACGACTCCATCATACCCGTTCACTTGAACGCTTCCGCTCACGATCTACAAGGGTATGTAGATGCACTCCTATTCCCCTCGTTGCTAGAATACTCCATAGATTGATCTTGGTGATGCGTAGAAAATTTTTAATTTCTGCTACGATCCCCAATAGTGGTATCAGAGCTAGGTCTATGCGTAGTTACTATGCACGAGTAGAACACAAAGTAGTTGTGGGCGTCGATATTGTCAATTTGCTTGCCGTTACTAGTCTTATTTTGATTCGGCGGCATCGTGGGATGAAGCGGCCCGGACCAACCTTACACGTACACTTACGTGAGACCGGTTCCACCGACTGACATGCACTGGTTGCATAAGGTGGCTGGCGGGTGTCTGTCTCTCCCACTTTAGTCGGATCGAATTCGATGAACAGGGTCCTTATGAAGGGTAAATAGAAATTGGCAATCCACGTTGTGGTTTTGGCGTAGGTAAGAAACGTTCTTGCTAGAAACCTATAGCAGCCACGTAAAAACTTGCAACAACAATTAGAGGATGTCTAACTTGTTTTTGCAGCAAGTGTTTTGTGATGTGATATGGCCAAAGGTTGTGATGAATGATGAATGATATATGTGATGTATGAGATTGATCATGTTCTTGTAATAGGAATCACGACTTGCATGTCGATGAGTATGACAACCGGCAGGAGCCATAGGAGTTGTCTTTATTTATTTATGACCTGCGTGTCAACATAAACGTCATGTAATTACTTTACTTTATTGCTAAAGCGTTGGCCATAGTAGTAGAAGTAATAGATGATGAGACAACTTCAAGAAGACACGATGATGGAGATCATGATGATGGAGATCATGGTGTCATGCCGGTGACAATGATGATCATGGAGCCCCGAAGATGGAGATCAAAGGAGCAAATGATATTGGCCATATCATGTCACTATTTGATTGCATGTGATGTGTATCATGTTTTACATCTTATTTTCTTAGAACGACGGTAGCTTAAATAAGATGATCCATCGTAATAATTTCAAGAAAGTGTTCCCCCTAACTGTGCACCGTTGCGAAGGTTCGTTGTTTCGAAGCACCACGTGATGATCGGGTGTGATAGATTCTAACGTTCGAATACAACGGGTGTAAGACAGATTTACACGCGCAATACACTTAGGTTGACTTGACGAGCCTAGCATGTACAGACCTAGCCTCGGAACACAGAAGACCGAAAGGTCGAGCATGAGTCATATAGAAGATACGATCAACATGAAGATGTTCACCGATGTTGACTAGCCCGTCACACGTGATGATCGGACACGGCCTAGTTAACTCGGATCATGTTATACTTAGATGACTGGAGGGATGTCTATCTGAGTGGGAGTTCATTTAATAATTTGATTAGATGAACTTAATTATCATGAACTTAGTCTAAAATCTTTACAATATGTCTTGTAGATCAAATGGCCCACGTTGTCCTCAACTTCAACGCGTTCCTAGAGAAAACCAAGCTGAAAGACGATGGCAGCAACTATACGGACTGGGTCCGGAACCTGAGGATCATCCTCATAGCTGCCAAGAAAGATTATGTCCTAGAAGCACCGCTAGGTGACGCACCCGTCCCACAGAACCAAGACGTTATGAACGCTTGGCAGACACGAGCTGATGATTACTACCTCGTTCAGTGCGGCATGCTTTACAGCTTAGAACCGGGGCTCCAAAAGCGTTTTGAGAGACGCGGAGCATATGAAATGTTCGAAGAGCTGAAAATGGTTTTTCAAGCTCATGCCCGGGTCGAGAGATATGAAGTCTCCGACAAGTTCTTCAGCTGTAAGATGGAGGAAAATAGTTCTGTCAGCGAGCACATTCTCAAAATGTCTGGGTTGCATAACCGCTTGACTCATCTGGGAGTTAATCTCCCGGATGACCCGGTCATTGACAGAATCCTTCAGTCGCTTCCACCGAGCTACAAGAGCTTTGTGATGAACTTCAATATGCAGGGGATGGAAAAGACCATTCCTGAAGTATTTGTAATGCTGAAATCAGCAGAGGTAGAAGTCAAAAAGGAACATCAAGTGTTGATGGTGAATAAAACCACTAAGTTCGAGAAAGGCAAGGGTAAGAAGAACTTCAAGAAGGACGGCAAGGGATTTGCCGCACCCGATAAGCAAGCTGCCCGGAAGAAGCCAAAGAATAGACCCAAGCCCGAGACTGAGTGTTTTATTGCAAGGGAAGTGGCCACTTGAAGCGGAACTGCCCCAAATACTTAGCGGACAAGAAGGCCGGCATCACGAAAGGTATATATGATATACATGTAATTGATGTGTACCTTACCAGTACTTGTAGTAGCTCCTGGGTATTTGATACCGGTGCGGTTGCTCACATTTGTAACTCAAAGCAGGAGCTGCGGAATAAGCGGAGACTGGCGAGGGACGAGGTGACGATGCGCGTCGGGAATGGTTCCAAGGTCGATGTGATCGCCGTCGGCACGCTACCTCTACATTTACCTATGGGATTAGTTTTAAACCTCAATAATTGTTATTTAGTGCCAGCTTTGAGCATGAACATTGTATCAGGATCTCGTTTAATTCGAGATGGCTACTCATTTAAATCCGAGAATAATGGTTGTTCTATTTATATGAGAGATATATTTTATGGTCATGCTCCGATGGTGAATGGTTTATTCTTAATGAATCTCGAGCGTAATGCTACACATATTCATAGTGTGAATACCAAAAGATGTAAGGTTGATAATGATAGTCCCACATACCTGTGGCACTGCCGCCTTGGTCACATAGGTGTCAAACGCATGAAGAAGCTCCATGCAGATGGACTTTTAGAGTCTCTTGATTACGAATCATTTGACACGTGCGAACCATGCCTCATGGGTAAAATGACCAAGACTCCGTTCTCAGGAAGAATGGAGCGAGCAACCAACTTATTGGAAATCATACATACTGATGTGTGAGGTCCAATGAATGTTGAGGCTCACGGTGGCTATCGTTATGTTCTCACCCTCACTGATGACTTGAGTAGATATGGGTATGTCTACTTAATGAAACACAAGTCTGAGACCTTTGAAAAGTTCAAGGAATTTCAGAGTGAGGTTGAGAATCAACGTGACAGGAAAATCAAGTTCTTGCGATCAGATCGTGGGGGAGAATACTTGAGTCACAAATTTGGCACACACTTAAGAAAATGTGGAAGAGTTTCACAACTAACGCCGCCTGGAACACCTCAGCGTAATGGTGTGTCCGAATGTTGTACTCGCACTCTATTAGATATGGTGCGATCTATGATGTCTCTTACCGATTTACCGCTATCATTTTGGGGCTATGCTTTAGAGACTGCCGCATTCACTTTAAATAGGGCTCTGTCGAAATCCGTTGAAACGACACCGTATGAATTATGGTTTGGGAAGAAGCCTAAGCTGTCGTTTCTAAAAGTTTGGGGATGCGATGCTTATGTCAAGAAACTTCAACCTGAAAAGCTCGAACCCATGTCAGAAAAATGCGTCTTCATAGGATACCCTAAAGAAACTGTTGGGTATACCTTCTACCTCAGATCCGAAGGAAAGATCTTTGTTGCCAAGAATGGGTCCTTTCTAGAGAAAGAGTTTCTCTCGAAAGAAATAAGTGGGAGGAAGGTAGAACTTGATGAAGTATTACCTCTTGAACCGGTAAGTGGCGCAGCTCAGGAAAATGTTCATGTGGTGCCTGCACCGATTAGAGAGGAAGTTAATGATGATGATCAAGATACTTCGGATCAAGCTCCTACTGAACTTCGTAGGTCCACAAGGACACGTTCCGCACCAGAGTGGTACGGCAACCCTGTCTTGGAAATCATGTTTTTGGACAACGGTGAACCTTCGAACTATGAAGAAGTGATGGCGGGCCCAGATTCTGACAAATGGCTATAAGCCATGAAATCCGAGATAGAATCCATGTATGAAAACAAGTATGGACTTTGACTGACTTGCCCGAAGATCGGCAAGCCATAGAAAGTAAATGGATCTTTAAGAAGAAGACAGACGCGGATGGTAATGTGACCATCTATAAGGCTCGACTTGTCGCTAAGGGTTATCGACAAGTTCAAGGGGTTGACTACGATGAGACTTTCTCACCCGTAGCGAAGCTGAAGTCCGTCCGAATCATGTTAGCAATTGCCGCATTCTATGATTATGAGATATGGCAAATGGACGTCAAAACGGCATTCCTTAACGGCTTTCTTAAGGAAGAATTGTATATGATGCAGCCTGAAGGTTTTGTCGATCCTAAGAATGCTAACAAGGTGTGCAAGCTCCAACGCTCAATCTATGGGCTGGTGCAAGCATCTCGGAGTTGGAACATTCGCTTTGATGAGATGATCAAAGCGTTTGGGTTTATGCAGACTTATGGAGAAGCCTCCGTTTACAAGAAAGTGAGTGGGAGCTCTGTAGCATTTCTCATATTATATGTGGATGACATACTGTTGATGGGAAATGATATAGAATTCTTGGAAAGCATAAAGGCCTATTTGAACAAGTGTTTTTCAATGAAGGACCTTGGAGAAGCTGCTTATATATTAGGCATCAAGATCTATAGAGATAGATCGAGACGCCTCATCGGTCTTTCACAAAGTACGTACCTTGACAAGATATTGAAGAAGTTCAATATGGATCAGTCCAAGAAGGGGTTCTTGCCTGTATTGCAAGGTGTGCGATTGAGCACGGCTCAATGCCCGACCACGGTAGAAGATATAGAAGAGATGAGTGTCATCCCCTATGCCTCAGCCATAGGGTCTATTATGTATGCTATGCTGTGTACCAGACCTGATGTAAACCTTGCCGTAAGTTTGGTAGGTAGGTACCAAAGTAATCTCAGCAAGGAACACTGGACAGCGGTCAAAAACATCTTGAAGTACCTGAAAAGGACCAAGGATATGTTTCTCGTTTATGGAGGTGGTGAAGAGCTCGTCGTAAAGGGTTACGTCGATGCTAGCTTCGACACAGATCTGGATGACTCAAAGTCACAAACCGGATACGTGTATATTTTGAATGGTGGGGCAGTAAGCTGGTGCAGTTGAAAGCAAAGCGTCGTGGCGGGATCTACATGTGAAGCAGAATACATGGCAGCCTCGGAGGAAGCACAAGAAGCAATCTAGGTGAAGGAGTTCATCACCGACCTAGGAGTCATACCCAATGCGTCGGGGCCGATGACTCTCTTCTGTGACAACACTGGAGCTATTGCCCTTGCCAAGGAGCCCAGGTTTCACAGGAAGACCAGGCATATCAAGCGTCGCTTCAACTCCATTCGTCAAAGTGTTCAAAATGGAGACATAGAAATTTGTAAAGTACACACGGACCTGAATGTAGCAGATCCGTTGACTAAACCTCTCCCTAGAGCAAAACATGATCAACACCAGAATTCCATGGGTGTTCGATTCATCACAATGTAACTAGATGATTGACTCTAGTGCAAGTGGGATACTATTGGAAATATGCCCAAGAGGCAATAATAAAATGATTATTATATTTCCTTGTTCATGATAATTGTCTATTATTCATGCTATAATTGTATTATCCAGAAATCGTAATACATGTGTGAATACATAGACCACATTGTGTCCCTAGTGAGCCTCTAGTTGACTAGCTCATTGATCAACAGATAGTCATGGTTTCCTGGCTATGGACATGGGGATGTCATTGATACCGGGATCACATCATTAGGAGAATGATGTGATGGAGAAGACCCAATCCTAAGCTTAGCTCAAAGAGCGTGTAGTTCATTTGCTGTAGCTTTTCTGAATGTCAAGTATCATTTCCTTAGACCATGAGATTGTGCAACTCCTGGATACCGTAGGAGTGCCTTGGGTGTGCCAAACATCACAACGTAACTGGGTGACTATTAAGGTACATTACAGGTATCTCCGAAAGTGTCTGTTGGGTTGGCACGAATCGAGACTGGGATTTGTCACTCCGTATGACGGAGAAGTATCTCTGGGCCCACTCGGTAATGCATCATCATAATGAGCTCAATGTGACCAAGGGGTTGGTCACGGGATCATGCATTACGGTACGAGTAAAGTGACTTGCCGGTAACGAGATTGAACAAGGTATTGGGATACCGACGATCGAGTCTCGGGCAAGTAACGTACCGATTGACAAAGGGAATTGAATACGGGATTGATTAAGTCCTCGACATCGTGGTTCATCCGATGAGATCATCGAGGAGCATGTGGGAGCCAACATGGGTATCCAGATCCCGCTGTTGGTTATTGACCGGAGAGGCGTCTCGGTCATGTCTGCGTGTCTCCCGAACCCGTAGAGTCTACACACTTAAGGTTCGGTGACGCTAGGGTTGTAGAGATATTAGTATGCAGTAACCCGAAAGTTGTTCGGAGTCCCGGATGAGATCCCGGACGTCACGAGGAGTTCCGGAATGGTCCAGAAGTAAATATTTATATATAGGAAGTCCAGTTTTGGCCAGCGGGAAGGTTTCGGGGGTTACCGGTATTGTACCGGGACCACCGGATGGGGCCAACTATCCCGGAGGGCCCCATGGGCCGAAGTGGCGTGGGAACCAGCCCCTGATGGTCTGGTGCGCCCCACCCAAGGGCCCAAGGCGCCTAGGGTTGGAAACCCTAGGGGGCAGTTGCCCCCCCGAGGGGGCATGCGCCCCCCTGGTTGGAAACCCTAAGGGGGCCGTTGCCCCCAGGCCCCCCCTTTTAGATGGGATCTCCAAGGGGGCATGCGCCCCCCTAGCCCCTATATATATTGGAAGGGAGGGAGGGCAGCCGCACCTTGCTCTTGGCGCCTCCCTCTCCCTCCGTAACACCTCTCCTCCCCGCTTGTGCTTGGCGAAGCCCTGCCGGGATCCTGCTGCATCCACCACCACGTCGTCGTGCTGCTGGATCTTCATCAACCTCTCCTTCCCCCTTGCTGGATCAAGTAGGAGGAGACGTCTTCCCAACCGTATGTGTGTTGAACGCGGAGGTGCTGTCCGTTCGGCACTTGGTGATCGGTGATTTGGATCACGGCGAGTACGACTCCATCATCCCCGTTCACTTGAACGCTTCCGCTCGCGATCTACAAGGGTATGTAGATGCACTCCTATTCCCCTCGGTGCTAGAATACTCCATAGATTGATCTTGGTGATGCGTAGAAATTTTTTAATTTCTGCTACGATCCCCAACACTTTCAAGCATAGCGTCCGTGACGAATGGCTCGCCAGACACCTCGGCCAAAATAAGCTGAGAACGATGGCTGCATTAACAAACCTCATGACCCGCTTTTGTGCGGGTGAGGACAGCTAGCTAGCCAGATGCAGCACCAGTGACCCCAGTACATCTGAAGTTAGAGATGGAAACGGGAAATCACGGCGCAACAGCAATAACAAATGTCGGAATAAAGAAGACAGCACGAAGGGCACGGCAGTAAATGCCGGATTCAAAAGCTCTCGGCCAGATCAAAAGCCGCCCCCTAAAGGCACCAGGGATGAACTGTCCAGCCTCAACAAAATTCTGGACCAAGTATGTCAGATCCATAGTACCCCTGGTAAACCTGCTAATCATACCCACAGAGAATGTTGGGTCTTCAAGTAGTCCGGCAAGCTCAACGCCGTACACAAGGGGGAGGATACACCAAGTGAAGACGAGGTCGAGCCCCCCAAGCAAGACACGGAGGAACAAAAGAAATTTCCACCAGAAGTCAAAACAGTAAACGTGTTACACGTGATCAAGGGAAAAAACAATGCGGCACCCGCAGGAAAATATAACCAAGTGCCTGTCACCGCGAAGTCCTGCCACTGGTCGTCTCAACCGATCGCTTTCGACCATCGCGATTACTCAGTAAGTATCCGACATGCAGGATGGGCTTCCCTGGTATTAGACCCAGTAATTGGCGGATATCACTTCACACGAGTCTTGATGGACGGCTGCAGTAGCCTAAACCTATCAGGATACAATCCGCGGGATGGGGTTAGACCCAACACAAATTCGCCATAGCAATACTACCTTTAAAGGAGTAACGCCAGGCCCAGGGGCTCGTTTTACGGGCTCCCTCCTACTACAAGTTATATTCGGCTCCCCCGATAACTTCCGTCGCGAGCATTTAACTTTCCACATCGCTCCGTTTCAATGCGTCTATCAAGCACTGCTCGGACGAGAAGCTTTCGCTCGCTTTAATGCAATACCACACTACGCTTCCCTGACACTCAAGATGCCCGGTCCACGTGGCATCATTACAGTGCATGGAAATATCAAGCGATCTCTGTGCGCCAAAGAGAGTGAGGCTGCCTTGGCAGCCGCAAACTAAAGGCGCCCGAACCAGCGAAAGCATCTAATAGGTCGTCAAGACCTCAGACACAACTAATCGAGTCCGGCGCCGCTACTTATACCGAATCAATGGTCACACCCCTATTTGTCAATACAAGGGGCTCAACACGCGCAGACAAGTGGTAATTTCTTCTCACCTTGAATTATACATGGTTTCTTTAACAAACTATCTTTTTGCACGACAACTTTTTTCACCTAAATTCCTCTCTTTTACAGACGATCATCGTGCTACACCTGTCCAGGATACGGCACAACGGAGACACAGGCGCAGACGCGCAGCAGGGACCCGCTCCAAGGATTCTTTTTAGATTAAGACCCTGCGTAAACCTTTTTTACTGTCTCTTGTTGATACATATCCACTGTTGAGAAGGATGCTGACGTCTTGGCATGTGGCCACGCCAGAACAATGCACGTACCTGGACACAAGGGGCTTCTTACAAAGGCCATTATTTAGGCCCGGTTTATACCACAAAGACCGAATACCTTAGGGAGTGTTCGGCGTCGCGAGTTTGGCCCTATATGCATCAGCTCCGAATCATTGTCTTTGGTCAAATGTTGGGTTTGCCCGGCTCCTGTGTTTTGGTGCCTTACGTTCCGCTTTACCGGCTAAGGTAGCACCAGGAGAACTACGGCGATTGTGCCATGGTTCATCCGGACGAGCACCTCAGTAGAGAAAGCCGAAAACTGACTGTCATGATATAGCGTGAGACTGGTCAACCACTCGATGACCTGTGGGAATGTTAGAATTCCTCCGCCTTAACGAAGGGCCGTTTTCCGGCCAGGCATGTACGCACCCCGAGATAGGGAGAGTGCGGAGCCACCAGGGGATATCTAGTAGCCCCACTGTCAAACTCCTATGGGTAAGTGAAAGTGCTAAAGCATTATAGTCCGGTTGCCTTGCTCGCTCCACTATCACCTCCTTAATAGGACCAAGACATTGGGTTAAGTGTGAACGCGTGTTTTTGCGAGCACCTCCGCATTATATGCGTGAGGGTTGAAGCCGACGGCTGCAATCTTTCAGGTTATACACGTGTATACATAAATGGCTGCCCAGGAGGCATCATATTACTTTCAGGCAAAAGTATAAAAATAGCCTTATAAAAATTGATAAAAGCATTTCGCTTACAATGAGATTACATATCACTCAAACATAATATTTTTTGAGCACTGGGTCTCTAGCAAACGAGCACCCTCAAGAACTTCTTCAAAGTAGCTCAGCAGCCCTTCGACCTATGGCCGAATCCCGCGCTGCAACAGTGCATCAATCTCCGCCCAGTATGGTTTAAACGGGCAAAGGCCATCCGTGCGCCCTCTATGCACGCCGACCTCTTCATCGCATTAATAGGCGGCACCACGTCAAGGAACTGCTGCACCAAGCTGAAATAGCTATTCGGTTTTGACCTTTCCGGCCATAGCTGATCCATAACAGACCTCATGGAAAGTCCGGACAACCTATTTAGTTCTGCCCATTTGGCTAATTGGCCAGTCAATGAAAGCGGACGCTCGGGACAATGGAATTGTCTCCAAAACAGCTGGTCTACTTCACGGTCCGTCTGACCCTAGAAATACTTGGCCGCATCGGCAGCGCTCGCCGCCAAATCCATATATACATCCTCCGAACTCCACAACCGATCCAGAGGGGCATACCGCGGATCTCCGAACTTCCTCCGCAACATAAAGGATTTCCCAGCTACAATATCCCTGGCTTCCCGCAGCTCCTCCTTCTTTGCCCTCATAGCAGAGCGGAAGTCCTGTTTCGTCGCAGCAGCCTTCTCAAGGTCCGATGCCTTCGCTTGGTTTTCCTTTTCAAGAACCCGGCAACGGTCAGCGGCGGCTTTTAATTCTATGGCCATCTTGTCTCGGCTCTCGCCATGCGCTGCCTTCTTGGCTTGCAACTCTTCGGCCGCCTTCAAAGCAGCCGCATTACCCAACCTCGCTTGTTCCTTGGCTCGGGCAAGTTCTGCCCGCAAGGCTTCAACAGTGGCAGCTCCATCTGCAGTCACAACATATTAAAGATACTGACATCATGCTGCTCTTCCTATGTGGCCTTTACCAGATAATGACACTTACCCTGTGCCTCGTCAAGCCTTTTGTTAACAAGCTCGATGTCGGCGTCTGCCGCATCCAACTGCCGTTCTAAATGGGCAAATTCGCTAGTCTGGCTAGCCCCCGGAGCTTCCATCACCTGCACATAGAGGCAGTATGGTTATTACCTGGGAATATGATCCTCTGCTCACCCTCGTTTCCGACGACAACCAGAGTCTCAGGGGCTACTATCTACACAGGGCACACCTAGCATGTGCAGGACTATCATACATTCTTTTACGTACCTCAGAGCCTATCAGTAGACTCATAAAAGTTTCATGCAATCCGCTTTCGGCGGACGATATTCTCTCCATCACCGTATTCATCAGCACACGGTGTTCATCTGAGATGGCCGCTCGCCCCACCAACTCCCTCAGAACATCCGATCGCACACTGAAAGTGCGTTATATCGACTAGAGGGGGGGTGAATAGGCGATTTTTATGAAAGTCTTCAAAACGTGAGAGTTGTGAAGACAAACAGTGAAGATCATGCCTATTACTATGCAGCGGAAGTTAGATTACACCAGGCCAGCCATGGTCATGTATTCAATAGAGTGAAAGCGCAATGACAAACAGCTTCAGTGTAATAAGGATCAGGTAGGAAGAAGTTATGAAGCCGAACAGATCATACATTCATGTTGTGAAGACAAAAGATAAAGCAAGCATGCAATGGCTTCACAATGAATAACTGTAAGCGAAAGGAAGTGAAGATGAAACCAGTGACACGTTGAAGACAATGATTTGTTGGACCAATTCCAGTTGCTGTGACAACTGTACGTCTGGTTGGAGCGGCTAGGTATTTAAACCAAAGGACACACAGTCCCGGACACCCAGTCAAGGACACTTAGTCCAAGACACCCAGTCCTCACCGTTTTCTCCTTGAGCTAAGGTCACACAGACCTCGCCCAATCACTCAGGTAAGTCTTCAAGGTAGACTCCCAAACCTTCACAGACTTCGTTCACTGACAATCCACAATTTCTCTTGGATGCTCAGAACGCGACGCCTAACCGTCTGGAGGATGCACAGTCCTCAAGTGTAATAAGTCTTCAAATCACACAGACACGAAGACTTAAGTGATGCCCAATTTACTCTGGCTCTGGGTGGTTAGGGCTTTTCTCCTCACTGGGAATTTTTCTTTCAAAGGCTTCGAGGTGGGTTGCTCTCAAACGACAAAAGCCGTGTACTGAAATCTGAGCAGCCAACCGTTTATGGTTGTGGGGGGTGGACTATTTATAGCCACTTGGCAACCCGACCTGATCTGTCCGAAATGACCCTGGGTCACTAAGGAACTGACACGTGTACCAACGGTCGAGTTTTGATCTCACACGGCAACTTTACTTGGGCTACAAGTAAAGCTGACTTGTCTGACTCTGGACAAGATTTTCTCTCAAAGTCTTCGCTCGAAGACATAGGATTTGAATTAGGCATCACTTCAGTCATTCTGACTGGTTCTCTTCGACCCCACTTAACAATACGGTGGTTCCTATGACACAACATGAATGAAATAAAACTACGAAGGATCTAGGTCTTCGAGTTCCAAAAGCTTCATAGGGAGTCTTCTCATGTCATTGTCTTCAATATGAATATCTTCATAAACCACCATTGTCTTCAATGTCTTCGTACATTTTTAGGGGTCATCTCTGGTAGTAAAACCGAATCAACGAGGGACTTCTACCTGTGTTTTCCTGCAATTCTCACAAACACATTAGTCCCTCAGCTAGGTTTGTCATCAATACTCCAAAACCAACTAGGGGTGGCACTAGATGCACTTACAATCTCCCCCTATTTGGTGATTGATGACAAACTAGTTGAAGTTTTCAACGGGAAACATAATTTGTGAAATTGTAAAAAGAATTGTCTTCATAAGTTGCAAGGGCTCCCCCTGAAGATGTGCATATAAGTAATTTGCTTCTTGAATGCAAATGCACATGGCAGGTTGTACTTGTGGAGATCCACTTCAACTTATGACAATCCACTATGCATGTGAAAGTATATGAAGATAATGACATGCATAATGGAAAATGGACGTCTGCAGAATGAGATGAGTGCGGAATTTATCGTCGCACAACGGAGTGACAAACAGGTAGCAGACGACCATCAAGGCTAAGTGTTACAACTCAATGAAGCAAATGTAGCAAAAAAAAAAACGGGAGTTGTAAGCACGAAGCAAAATGTAGCAAAATATGAAGGCACCCGCCCATAGTGACCCGCTTGAAGACTATAACCATCATATGCTTCTCCCACTTTTGTCAGTGATGACCAAAAAGGTTTGAAGACATAGAGGTTTCTACGCGTTCCCAGGCGCAGCAGGGTCGGTGGAGTTGTTTGGCGGCGATGCAGACGAGCTTGGTGCAGATTCGACGCGCATTGAAGCAGGTGGAGATGATGTCGCGTCGTCTTCTTCTTCAATAATCCGGGCAGACACGGTGGCAGCAGAAGAAGAGAACTCTGACTCTTCAAGTGATGGTGTGCTGCGCATCACCGCTCTTCTTGGAGGCGTGGAGTCAAATTTGAAGTGCTCTGTGAAGCCATCCTCATGCAGTTCAGCTTCAGGGCACATCATGGTGAGGCCCTTCCAAGTGCGGCGACAGGTCTCGTGTGTGACAAATGCATTCTTGGTTGCCAGATTTCTGATGCGATTGACGTCTTGCATGATGCTTCTCATCTGCCTCTTGAGCCAGTCGTGATGCCTATCTTGCTTTTGGTGAAGAGCCACAAGAAGCTCTCTGTCATTGAGTGCACGAGCGCGCTTCTTGGGTCTCTTTGCAGCTGTGCTGTTGGTGGCTTCAGTTGATGCAGGGGCACGTGTGGTGCCAGCCATTGGATACACTCGGGAGAGAGCTTCAACACCTTCAATATTTTGAGTGAAGCTCTCGTGTTCTGCATTCTGAAGACTTAGTGGTTGCTTGGCCGGCTCTGGATATATTGCTTCAGCAGATGTGTCCACATCTGGCAAAAATATCCTATGATTGCGGGCTGAGGGTTGATAGGAGATTGCAGAGTGAAGCTTGATCAGCCTCATAACCCAAGGAGCATAAAACTTTAATCCAAACAGTTCTGAAGCAGACGCTGCAAATTGACGGATGAAGAGATCCTGTGCATTGAAGCATTTGCCATGAAGAATGCAGAAGATGAGAGTCTTCATTGCACCATCAATTGTCGCATATCGAGAGTGTCCCTTGACAGGCCATAGAGTCCGCCTTATGATATGATATATTGTTCTGGGCAAGTACTCTAAGTCTTCAACGAAGAATCTAGTTGGATAGGGTGCATTCGGAGGCAGTGGCTTCATCATTGAGAGCATCTGACTCATATCTGGTTCAGGACACTGAAATATGCTCTCAATTGCTTCAGCATGGAGTTGGCACCCTTCTTTAAAGAATTCGCCAGGAGTGGGAAGGCCGGTAAGCTCAATTAGGTCGAAAGCATTGGCTTCATGATGGATATTGCCTGTCATCCACTCCAGAATCCATGTCTTCGGATCTCTGTTATAGCCTTTGATATGCACAGTGGCATAGAACTGGAGCAGAAGCTCTTCGTTCCAGTGCTCTTCATCAGTGATAAATCGCAGCAAACCCACTTGCTTGAAGCAATCCAGTGCTTCTTCCAGACCAGGCAGACCAGCAACAGCTTCAACCTCAAGGCGCTTGTGAGGAAAAATGCGGCCTTGGTTGTAAAGGATGCATGAATAATAGCTGCGCTGTTGATGGCTCTAGAACCTATCTGATACAATCCGTTCCCTTGAATAAGGGTTCTTGGAGCGGTCAAAAAACGTGTTATCTGCCCTGAAGCCGTTGATGTTGAAGGAACCAGGAGCTGATGCAGGACCTGGGAACCTTGGTAGTCGTGGGATCGGCTTCTGGACCTGGGGCCTGTGCGCAATATGATAGTTGAATTGTGGTCCGGCAGCAGACACAGGCACAGAATGTTCAGGAGCAGTAGCTTCGGTGTCTTCTGAAGCTATTGTTGGGGAGGGCTCCACACTTGCTTCGGCGTTGTTTGTGGCAGCCTCAACATTTTCAGCTTCAGGCACGTTCTCCTTGAGAACTGCTTCTTGTTGGTGCGGGGGAGTTGGAGCTTGTGGTATTTCTGCTTGCTCTTCGGCTGATGCAGCCGGAATGTCTTCAGCAGCCTGAGCCCTTGGCCCTTTGCAAAGCCTATGGAGTGTAGGCGCTGGTGGAGTTGCAGTTGCAGTGGGTTGGGGCTCATCTTCCTCCTGTGGGCGATCTTCCCACGACGCATTTTGTGTGATTGGCGTCAATGGACGACCAATACTGATCTATTCGCTTGTCTCAAGCTGAGGAAGGGCTGCATCACCTTGCACATTGTCTTGGGGACCAATGTCTTCAGCAGCATTGGGATTGGCTGCTGGAATGTCTTCAGCGTGCGGAGCCTCTATGTAAGCAGGCTCATGCACTGTCAACTGACGGTCTGCGTCAGGATAGCGGATGCAGAGTGGTTCAACTATCAGGGGCTCTGTGGGAGCAGCCCGAGATTTCTTGGTCTTGCGCTTCTTGATGATGGGTTCAGAAGGAGAAGCTTCAGAGTGTTTTCTCTTCTTAGCTTTAGCCTCTGCAGTCCGTGTCTTCTTGTGCTGTGAGGCGGTTGATCGACTCTTTGGCTTCGAGCCAGTCGTTGCAGCGGGGAAGACAATCGGAGCATCAGGTTCTGACCTTGGCGCTTCAGGTTCGGGCACAGCCGCCTTCTTTTTCTTCTTCGCGGCCATCCTGGGGTCAATGCCGGGACGCCCAAGTGCCTTGCGCTTTTCTGCCTCATTGTAGGCTTGCACGCAGCGATCAGCCAAAGTCTTCATGCGTTCTCGCGAGCCTTGAGCTTCGGCACGCGTCTTCAGGAAGTTTTCTTTCAGCTCGTGCAACATGATCTTGAAGTTTTTCACTTCTTGCACACTGAGCTTGGCCACGTGCTTCTTGAACTGAGCCTTTTCATGATCAATTTTCTGCTTCAGTTCTACAATTCGCTGGGCTATTGCAAGTTCTGAAGCGATTGCACCTTGAAAGGCAATGCTGAGGCCTATGGGTAGCTGCAGATCATTGAAGCTTATGTCTGGTGTGTCAAACCATTCATCGATGAAGTTGTGGATGATGGCGACATCAAACAGAGGCAGATTGTTGATGATTTCAGCCTCCTCCTTGCTCTTGATGAGCTGCTCAAGAGCATCATCTCCAAGATCTTCATCGCTTGAGAGATCAATGGCTTCGCAGCACAGAATGTCAGCAGCTGTGAGCTCTTTGCCTGTGTGTGGCTGAGGCTTCTTGGCTTCTTGGGGCTTGGACACTCGTGATAAGCCTTCTGACTGCACACTGGCTTCAGGAGGTGCAGTTGCTAAAGGCTTCACTCTTGCGATCTTGGGAGAAGCGGCTGGCTTTGAAGATTTTGGAGCTTTTGGCTTCTTCTGCTTTGGCTTCGGAGCAGCAGGGGCGTCATCTGACTAAGTATCTGCTGGAGGGTCATTCACAGCAGTCCCTTGGACTAGGATGCGAGTGATGAGGCCTGCAAGATTTGCATACGGCCCGATGATATTGGGATCGGCGTTGCGTGTGCCATCTGCCCTTGGTGAGGAGGGACCAGGGTTGAAGTCAAGCCCAAATTTCTTCTTGTTTATCTTCGCTGACTGTTGTGCAAACTGAAAGTTGCGCTTGAAGAGATTATCATCGCGGCACCAGAGAAGTGATGACGGGTGTGCCTCAGCTGGCTGTGGTCCTCTCACCATGCATGGATAGAAGCCTTGAGCAATGGCTTCGTCTCTGGACCTGGGTACGAGATTTTTGTATAATACATCTCCCCACGGTCTCTTGATGGCGCACTTCTCCGCATATTCCTGAGTGACGAAGCGGTAGTGGAACCATTGCTCTGCCCAATATCTTCGAATCCATTGGATTCGTGTCTTGCGCTGACCATAGCTTTCTTCAGGATCAGTTTTGTACATCTCTGCCAATTCATCAGGCAGATCTTTGGACGATTCACCACGTCGCTGTCTGCCTCCCTTCCTTGCTGCTGTTTCTGAAGCCATGAATAACTTGGAAGGCTTCAAGATGTTCAAAGGCTTCAAAGGCTTCCTTTTGCAAGAACTGGCTTCAGGCGAGTTGATGTGATGCTGCAAGTACTCTGCAAATGAATGCAGACTATGAGAACCAAAGGATTCTCCCACGGACATGTACCTGTGATAGCATTAAGGTGCGAGGGAAGGGGAAGAGGTCATATGCATTCTCAGAAGATTTTGAAGATAAATCGGTTTAGAAGACATTGACCTCATTATGCGAAGACATTCACGTATAGATAAGAAGTTGGTTCCAGATTTGTACGAACCCATAGATCAGTACAAGTGAGGAATCTAACTACTTTATGAAGCACAAGTGAATATACTAGGCATGTTATGAGATGCAGCGAGAGATTTAACTGGTGTGAAGAGAAACTTCTTATGGCAGAAAGTGACTGAACTGTAGGATCAAAAGAGGCTGTAAAAAGAGGTTTTATTTACCACACTTGGAACTGCTAGACGAAGTGAGAGTTGAGGTCGAGCAGTTCGATCCTCCGTGCCCTAACTTGGCAATGGAAGACACCTACGGCGACGGCGGAGAGAACGATGTCCGCTGTCGGCGTGAAAACGGCGTCGGAGAGGTTGCGGCAGTGAAGCGCTTCGTCACCGGCGTCGTCGAGTGCTAGCGGTGGCGCTAGGGTTCGTGCGAGGGTGGAAGAAGGAGATAATGACCGCAGTGAATCGTGTATTTATAGGGAGAGAGGCGGCACTGCGCTATTACGCAGGTACCCCTGGCGGTTCGCATTTGAGGCACGCGTGGCCAGTTAGAGGAAGATTGGGATTTGTTCCATGTCCCACGCACGCCTAAATTGTCGGGCGGTCGTTCCTTCTTCTCCGGATCTTATGTGAAGGAATGAGCATTAAAAACGGACTTTTATGGTTGTCACTATGTCTTCAGCTGAAGGACACATTGAAGACATTTGACAGTTTCAACAGAATGCATATGACTTGGAGAGATAGAGTTTGAGATAGAAAGCATAGAGAGGTTAGGGTCCGATCACATTCACTTAGTTCAAAAGATTCAACCAAGAAGACATAGCTATAAGTGAATGCTATAGAGGACAGAACATCAGTACATATATATCCATATAATCAACGCAGTGAAGATAATCATGAAGACATATTGAGAATGAAACCAAACCAATTGTGAAGACATTGAGAGGTAACGCCATGAGAGAAACACTTCAAAATGGAACGTTTGGTGGTGGCGTTACCCACCGTATAGGAAGTATTAGACCCAGACACGGCGCACAATTATCGTGGCGCTCCGAAGTCAAATTCCACATTAATGTATTCACACTTAGAATGTATGTCTTCATTGTTTGAAGATATACGCTACTTCATGTGTTGCACATCTAAGTCATCAATATGCTTAAGTGTTAGGATGTGTGCCTGATCACAGGACATTTGAGGATTCCAAGATATTTAGCTCACACCGTAACTTGCAAAATCTCTTCTCATCCAAGGGCTTTGTGAAGATATCTGCCAATTGCTCTTCAGTGTTGACGTGTATGATATCAATGTCTTCCTTCACAACATGATCTCTGAGAAAGTGATGACGAATTTCAATGTGCTTTGTCTTCGAGTGCTGAACTGGGTTGTTGGCAATCTTGATGGCGCTTTCGTTGTCGCAGTAAAGTGGCACTTGCTTCAGATGAATGCCATAATCCTTGAGTGTTTGCTTCATCCACAGAAGCTGAGCGCAGCAAGATCCAGCAGCAATGTATTCAGATTCAGCAGTGGAGAGTGATACACAGTTCTGCTTCTTTGAAGACCAACATACAAGTGATCGTCCCAGAAAGTGACATGTGCCTGATGTAGACTTGCGATCAACTTTGTCACCAGCATAATCAGCATCCGAAAATCCAACTAAATCAAACTCTGAGCCCTTTGGATACCATAATCCTAGAGTTGGGGTGTGAGCCAAATATCGAAGAATTCGCTTCACAGCTAAGTGATGCGACTCCTTTGGTGTCGCTTGAAATCGAGCATACATGCAAACACTAAGCATGATATCTGGCCTAGATGCACATAAATAAAGCAAAGACCCAATCATGGAGCGGTATACCTTTTGATCGAACTCTTTACCATTGTCGTCGGGACCCAGATGATGCTTGGTTGGCATTGGTGTTGTGAAGCCTTTGCAGTCTTGCATACCGAACTTCTTCAGGCACTCTTTAAGATATTTCTCTTGAGATATGAAGATGCCGTTGCGTTGTTGCCGTATTTGAAGACCGAGAAAGAACTTCAGCTCCCCCATCATGGACATCTGATATTGCTCTTGCATCATGTATCCAAACTCTTCACTATACTTCTGATTGGTGCAGCCGAAGATAATGTCATCCACATATATTTGGCACACAAACAATTCACCATCATATGTCTTCGTGAAAAGAGTGGGATCCAGGGAACCAGGTATGAAGCCTTTGCTTTTCAGAAAGTACTTGAGTGTATCATACCAGGCCCTAGGGGCTTGTTTGAGGCCATACAGTGCCTTGTTGAGCTTGTATACCATATCAGGATGTTTTGGATTTTCAAAGCCAGGTGGTTGTGCCACATACACTTCTTCTTCAATCTTGCCATTGAGAAAGGCACTTTTCACATCCATCTAATAGAGACGTATGTTATGATGATTTGCATAGGCCAGCAGTATGCGTGTGGCTTCAAGCCTAGCCACAGGAGAAAATGTTTCATCGAAGTCAATGCCCTCCACTTGAGTATATCCTTGAGCAACTAGACGAGCTTTGTTTCTGAGAACTTGAACATGCTCATCTTGCTTGTTGCGTTATATCCATTTGGTGCCTATTATGTTGTGCTTCCGTGGATCAGGACACTTAACCAGTTCCCATACATTATTCTGCTCAAACTGTTGAAGCTCTTCTTGCATAGCTTGAATCCATTCAGGTTCCATGAAGGCTTCTTCAACTTTCTTGGGTTCTGATATTGAGACGAATGCGAAATGCCCACAGAAGTTTGTTAGCTGAGTTGCCCTTGAACGAGTGAGTGGACCAGGTGCATTGATGTTGTCCAGTATTTTGTCAATTCGTACTTCATTTGCAACACGAGGGTGTGTGGGGCGAAGACTTTGCTCTTTCTGATCTATGTGGTCATTTGAAGGTATATCTTCAGGCTGAGCATTGTCTTCATGTGGATCAGGTGCTGAGATGATAAGTTCTTCTTCAGGTTGAGCTTCAGAAGGTACAATTTCTCCAGTTCCCATAAGCTTGATTGATTCATTTGCTGGAACTTCATCTAGCACATTTGGCAATTGCTCTCTTTGTGATCCATTGGTTTCATCAAATCGCACATCCACTGTTTCAATCACTTTGTAGTGGAAGAGATTGAAGACTCTGTAGGAGTGCGAATCCTTTCCATATCCAAGCATGAAGCCTTCATGTGCTTTTGGTGCAAACTTTGAGGTGTGGTGTGGGTCCTTGATCCAGCATTTTGCGCCAAATACTCTGAAATAACTGACATTTGGCTTCTTGCCAGTTAGGAGTTCATAGGATGTCTTGTTCAGAAGCTTGTGAAGATAAACACGATTGATTGTATGGCATGCAGTATCAATGGCTTCAGTCCAGAATTTTCTTGGAGTCTTGTATTCATCTAGCATTGTTCTGGCCATCTCAATGAGTGTTCTGTTCTTGCGTTCGACGATGCCATTCTGCTGTGGCGTGTATGGAGCTGAGAATTCATGTGTGATGCCCAAGGTATCCAGATATGTATCAAGGCCAGTATTCTTGAATTCAGTGCCATTGACACTTCTGATGTGCTTTATCTTGGCGCCAAAATTGTCCATAGCTCGATATGCGAAGCGTCTAAAGACATCCTGCACTTCAGTCTTGTAAAGGATTATGTGCACCCAAGTATATCCAGAATAATCATCAACAATTACGAAGCCATAGAGGCATGCAGAAGTAGTAAAAGTTGAGTAGTGAGTGGGACCGAAAAGATCCATGTGAAGCAGTTCGAAAGGTTGAGTAGTGGTCATGATTGTCTTCGAAGGATGTTTTGCCCTTGTCATCTTCCCTGCTTCACAGGCACCGCATAAGTGATCTTTCTTGAACTTGACGCCTTCGATGCCTATGACGTGCTTTTTCTTCGCAAGGGTGTGGAGGTTCCTCATGCCAGCATGCCCAAGCCTTCGATGCCAAAGCCAGCATTCTGAAGCTTTTGCAAGAAGACATACTGCAAGTTGTGGTCCTGCTGAGAAATCTACCACATACAAATCACCTTTCCTATACCCTTCAAACACTAGAGATTTGTCAGATTCCATTAGCACCAGGCAGCGATATTTGCCAAACATTACAATCATATTCAAATCGCAAAGCATTGAGACAGACATTAAGTTGAAGCCAAGGGATTCAACAAGCATGACTTTATCCATGTGTTGATCCTTTGAGATTGCAACTCTACCTAGACCCAGTACCTTACTTTTACCAGTGTCAGCGAATGTAATGTGGCTCTTGTCGGATGGACGTAAAGTTGAGTCCATAAGAAGGCTTCTTCTGCGAGTCATGTGATTTGTACACCCACTGTCAATAATCCATTCTGAAGACTTTGAAGTCGCTGGTATCGTACCCTACAGTACAGTTAGGGGGATAGGCTTCACGAAGAATGTTGTGAAGCATAAACATTTGACGAACCAGTGGGTTATGAAAACTTAGATCCAGATTAGGACTAATGGGGAGAGTAGCATGCGATTCAGGAACGAAGTACATAATGATGCCATTTGGGCAATTTATCTTGCGCCCCACAAGATTTTTATGGTCCCCAGCAATAGCATCAGAAGATTTTTTTTTTGTGCTGGAGACCTTTCCCTGCAAAAAAAAGTTAAGCTTTCTTAACCACCCACATCTTCAAGGGTGGCTTAGAAGCTATGAGTCTAAGAGCAGCATCTGAGAATTTTGGCTTTGAAGCCTTAGCAAACAGTCTAGCAGGGGGACAATAATACTCATAGGCATAAGCAGAATAATTTTTGGTCATATGAATATGATGGTTCGATGAACCGCTCTCATATTCATATGCCTGAGTATGGTTTCCCTGCAAAACATTTGCGTTAGTGTGACTCAGGTGAGTCCTCTGTCTGTATGAAGCCTTTGGACCGAGGTTTGTCTTCTTCAAGTGAGGTGTCATGAAGACATTCACAGGAAGATTTTCCAGACATGTTTTCGGAACCCAGATCTTCTTCATAGCCGGTCCATTCCTGCAGTTAGTACCAATGTACCTGGCAAACACTTCACCATTCTGATTCTTAAACAGTTTATAGTTTGCATCAAAGGATTCATCAATGATAATTGGGTTAGCACAAGTGAAGCCAGATAAGTTGGATGGATCTGTTGAAAGTTCCTTTGCAGCAACCCATGTAGTTTTGGGGTACTGCTCAGGTTTCCAGTAAGAGCCATCTGCATTGATTTTCCTCACGAACCCAACACCCTCTTTCCTAGGGTTTCGGTTCAGAATCTGCTTCTTAAGGACATCACATAATGTTTGATGCCTTTCAGACTTTTGTACATCCCTGTTTCAAGCAATGTCTTCAACCTAGCATTCTCATCAGCAATAGCAATGATATCCTCAGCAGAGGGGTTAGTTGCCACATCAACAGTTGAAGATATTGGAACAGTAGTAGCAGTGGAACATTCAGCAACAGAATTAGCATTATTACACTCAATGCATTTAAGACATGGTGGTTCAAATCCTTCCTGAGCGGGACTGATCTGTTCGGCGCGAAGTGACTCGTTTTCCTTTTGAAGATCTTCATGAGCCACCCTCAATTTCTCGAGTTCTTGCTTCCTTTGAAGATAGTCATAGGAAAGCTTTTCATGAGTTGTTGAGAGAGTATCATGACGATCTTCAAGTTCCTGATACTTAACGTGAAGGTTTTTTATGTCTTCAATTAAGGATTCAGATCGAGTCATTTCAGCACCCAACAGATCATCGCTTCTGTCTAACAGTTTTTGAATATGTTCCATAGCTTTCTGTTGTTCAGTTGCAATTTTAGCAAGTGTTTTGTAGCTAGGTTTTGAATCACATTCAGAGTCATCGTCACTGGATGTTTCATAGCGAGTGGTGCGTGTGTTTACCTTGGCACCGCGTGCCATGAAGCAGTAGGTAGGAGTGGAGTCATTCTTGTCATTTGCGTCGGTGTCGGTGATGCAATTATTGACTTTAGTGTTGAAGATGGACCTGGCGACGTATGCTGTAGCCAGACTCGCAGTGCCAGAATCAGACTCCTCCTCAGATTCCACCTCTGCCTCCTCAGATGCGGATTCCTCCTCTAAATCCATCTCCTTGCCTACAAACGCACGCGCCTTGCCAGATGAGCTCTTCTTGTGTGATGAAGACTTTGATGAAGACTTGGAAGAAGACTTTGAGTGTTTCTTCTTCTTCTTGTCGTCAGAATCATATTCCTTGCTCTTCTTCTTCCTTCTGTTCTCATTGTCCCACTGTGGACACTCAGAGATGAAGTGCCCAGTTTTCTTGCACTTGTGACATGTTTTCTTCTTGTAGTCATGAGCAGAGGCTTCATCATTCCTTGAGCTTGATCGTGAAGATTTTCTGAAGCCTTTCTTCTTGGTGAATTTTTGAAACTTCTTCACTAGCATTGCAAGTTCTCTTCCAATGTCTTCAGGATCATCAGAACTGCAGTCAGATTCTTCTTCAGATGAGGAGATAGCTTTTGCCTTCAAGGCACGAGTTCGCCCATAGTTTGGACCGTAGATATCTCTTTTCTCAGAAAGCTGAAACTCATGTGTGTTGAGCCTCTCAAGTATGTCAGACGGATCGAGTGTCTTGAAATCAGGACGTTCTTGAATCATCCGGGCCAGAATGTCAAACGAACTATCAAGTGATCTCAGCAGCGTCTTGACGATTTCATGTTTGGTGATCTCAGTAGCGCCGAGGGCTTGAAGCTCATTTGTGATGTCAGTGAGCCGATCAAAGGTGTGCTGGACATTCTCATTGTCATTTCGTTTGAAGCGGTTGAAGAGATTGCGAAGGACACTGATTCTTTGATCTCTCTGGGTGGATATGCCTTCATTAACTTTGGAGAGCCAATCCCAGACCAGTTTGGATGTCTTCAAGGCACTCACACGGCCATACTGTCCTTTGGTCAGATGACCACAGATGATATTCTTGGCAGTAGAGTCCAGTTGAACGAACTTCTTGACATCAGCAGCAGTGACACCTTCTCCAGCCTTGGGAACGCCGTTTTCGACGACATACCATAGGTCGACGTCAATGGCTTCAAGATTCATGCGCATCTTATTCTTCCAGTAGGGATATTCAGTTCCATCGAAGACGGGACAAGCAGCGGAGACTTTGATTATCCCTGCAGTCGACATAGCTAAAACTCCAGGTGGTTAAACCGAATCACAAAGAACAAGGGAGCACCTTGCTCTGATACCAATTGAAAGTGTGTTATATCGACTAGAGGGGGGGTGAATAGGCGATTTTTATGAAAGTCTTCAAAACGTGAGAGTTGTGAAGACAAACAGTGAAGATCATGCCTATTACTATGTAGCGGAAGTTAGATTACACCAGGCCAGCCATGGTCATGTATTCAATAGAGTGAAAGCGCAATGACAAACAGCTTCAGTGTAATAAGGATCAGGTAGGAAGAAGTTATGAAGCCGAACAGATCATACATTCATGTTGTGAAGACAAAAGATAAAGCAAGCATGCAATGGCTTCACAATGAATAACTGTAAGCGAAAGGAAGTGAAGATGAAACCAGTGACACGTTGAAGACAATGATTTGTTGGACCAGTTCCAGTTGCTGTGACAACTGTACGTCTGGTTGGAGCGGCTAGGTATTTAAACCGAAGGACACACAGTCCCAGACACCCAGTCAAGGACACTTAGTCCAAGACACCCAGTCCTCACCGTTTTCTCCTTGAGCTAAGGTCACACAGACCTCGCCCAATCACTCAGGTAAGTCTTCAAGGTAGACTCCCAAACCTTCACAGACTTCGTTCACTGACAATCCACAATTTCTCTTGGATGCTCAGAACGCGACGCCTAACCGTCTGGAGGATGCACAGTCCTCAAGTGTAATAAGTCTTCAAATCACACAGACACGAAGACTTAAGTGATGCCCAATTTACTCTGGCTCTGGGTGGTTAGGGCTTTTCTCCTCACTGGGAATTTTTCTTTCAAAGGCTTCGAGGTGGGTTGCTCTCA
This sequence comes from Triticum urartu, assembly GCF_056163025.1. Taxonomy (NCBI): domain Eukaryota; kingdom Viridiplantae; phylum Streptophyta; class Magnoliopsida; order Poales; family Poaceae; genus Triticum; species Triticum urartu. The sequence goes on along the minus strand of NC_141874.1, from coordinate 720,114,170 downwards.
AATGACAAAAGCCGTGTACTGAAATCTGAGCAGCCAACCGTTTATGGTTGTGGGGGGTGGACTATTTATAGCCACTTGGCAACCCGACCTGATCTGTCCGAAATGACCCTGGGTCACTAAGGAACTGACACGTGTACCAACGGTCGAATTTTGATCTCACACGGCAACTTTACTTGGGCTACAAGTAAAGCTGACTTGTCTGACTCTGGACAAGATTTTCTCTCAAAGTCTTCGCTCGAAGACATAGGATTTGAATTAGGCATCACTTCAGTCATTCTGACTGGTTCTCTTCGACCCCACTTAACAGTACGGTGGTTCCTATGACACAACATGAATGAAATAAAACTACGAAGGATCTAGGTCTTCGAGTTCCAAAAGCTTCATAGGGAGTCTTCTCATGTCATTGTCTTCAATATGAATATCTTCATAAACCACCATTGTCTTCAATGTCTTCATACATTTTTAGGGGTCATCTCTGGTAGTAAAACCGAATCAACGAGGGACTTCTACCTGTGTTTTCCTGCAATTCTCACAAACACATTAGTCCCTCAGCTAGGTTTGTCGTCAATACTCCAAAACCAACTAGGGGTGGCACTAGATGCACTTACAATCTCCCCCTTTTTGGTGATTGATGACAAACTAGTTGAAGTTTTCAACGGGAAACATAATTTGTGAAATTGTAAAAAGAATTGTCTTCATAAGTTGCAAGGGCTCCCCCTGAAGATGTGCATATAAGTAATTTGCTTCTTGAATGCAAATGCACATGGCAGGTTGTACTTGTGGAGATCCACTTCAACTTATGACAATCCACTATGCATGTGAAAGTATATGAAGATAATGACATGCATAATGGAAAATGGACGTCTGCAGAATGAGATGAGTGCGGAATTTATCGTCGCACAACGCAGTGACAAACGGGTAGCAGACGACCATCAAGGCTAAGTGTTACAACTCAATGAAGCAAATGTAGCAAAAAAAACGGGAGTTGTAAGCACGAAGCAAAATGTAGCAAAATATGAAGGCACCCACCCATAGTGACCCGCTTGAAGACTATAACCATCATATGCTTCTCCCCCTTTTGTCAGTGATGACCAAAAAGGTTTGAAGACATAGAGGTTTCTACGCGTTCCCAGGCGCAGCAGGGTCGGTGGAGTTGTTTGGCGGCGGTGCAGACGAGCTTGGTGCATATTCGACGCGCATTGAAGCAGGTGGAGATGATGTCGCGTCGTCTTCTTCTTCAATAATCCGGGCAGACACTGTGGCAGCAGAAGAAGAGAACTCTGACTCTTCAAGTGATGGTGTGCTGCGCATCACCGCTCTTCTTGGAGGCGTGGAGTCAAATTTGAAGTGCTCTGTGAAGCCATCCTCATGCAGTTCAGCTTCAGGGCACATCATGGTGAGGCCCTTCCAAGTGCGGCGACAGGTCTCGTGTGTGACAAATGCATTCTTGGTTGCCAGATTTCTGATGCGATTGACGTCTTGCATGATGCTTCTCATCTGCCTCTTGAGCCAGTCGTGATGCCTATCTTGCTTTTGGTGAAGAGCCACAAGAAGCTCTCTGTCATTGAGTGCACGAGCGCGCTTCTTGGGTCTCTTTGCAGCTGTGCTGTTGGTGGCTTCAGTTGATGCAGGGGCACGTGTGGTGCCAGCCATTGGATACACTCGGGAGAGAGCTTCAACACCTTCAATATTTTGAGTGAAGCTCTGGTGTTCTGCATTCTGAAGACTTAGTGGTTGCTTGGCCGGCTCTGGATATATTGCTTCAGCAGATGTGTCCACATCTGGCAAAAATATCCTATGATTGCGGGCTGAGGGTTGATAGGAGATTGCAGAGTGAAGCTTGATCAGCCTCATAACCCAAGGAGCATAAAACTTTCATCCAAACAGTTCTGAAGCAGACGCTGCAAATTGACGGATGAAGAGATGCTGTGCATTGAAGCATTTGCCATGAAGAATGCAGAAGATGAGAGTCTTCATTGCACCATCAATTGTCGCATATCGAGAGTGTCCCTTGACAGGCCATAGATTCCGCCTTATGATATGATATATTGTTCTGGGCAAGTACTCTAAGTCTTCAACGAAGAACCTAGTTGGATAGGGTGCATTCGGAGGCAGTGGCCTCATCATTGAGAGCATCTGACTCATATCTGGTTCAGGACGCTGAAATATGCTCTCAATTGCTTCAGCATGGAGTTGGCACCCTTCTTCAAAGAATTCGCCAGGAGTGGGAAGGCCGGTAAGCTCAATTAGGTCAAAAGCATTGGCTTCATGATGGATATTGCCTGTCATCCACTCCAGAATCCATGTCTTCAGATCTCTGTTATAGCCTTTGATATGCACAGTGGCATAGAACTGGAGCAGAAGCTCTTCGTTCCAGTGCTCTTCATCAGTGATAAATGGCAGCAAATCCACTTGCTTGAAGCAATCCAGTGCTTCTTCCAGACCAGGCAGACCAGCAACAGCTTCAACCTCAAGGCGCTTGTGAGGAAAAATGCGGCCTTGGTTGTAAAGGATGCATGAATAATAGCTGCGCTGTTGATGCCTCCAGAACCTATCTGATACAATCCGTTCCCTTGAATAAGGGTTCTTGGAGCGGTCGAAAAACGTGTTATCTGCCCTGAAGCCGTTGATGTTGAAGGAACCAGGAGCTGATGCAGGACCTGGGAACCTTGGTAGTCGTGGGATCGGCTTCTGGACCTGGGGCCTGTGCGCAATATGATAGTTGAATTGTGGTCCGGTAGCAGACACAGGCACAGAATGTTCAGGAGCAGTAGCTTCGGTGTCTTCTGAAGCTGTTGTTGGGGAGGGCTCCACACTTGCTTCGGCGTTGTTTGTGGCAGCCTCAACATTTTCAGCTTCAGGCACGTTCTCCTTGAGAACTGCTTCTTGTTGGTGCGGGGGAGTTGGAGCTTGTGGTATTTCTGCTTGCTCTTCGGCTGATGCAGCCGGAATGTCTTCAGCAGCCTGAGCCCTTGGCCCTTTGCGAAACCTATGGAGTGTAGGCGCTGGTGGAGTTGCAGTTGCAGTGGTTTGGGGCTCATCTTCCTCCTGTGGGCGATCTGCCCACGACGCATTTTGTGTGATTGGCGTCAATGGACGACCAATACTGATCTGTTCGCTTGTCTCAAGCTGAGGAAGGGCTGCATCACCTTGCACATTGTCTTGGGGACCAATGTCTTCAGCAGCATTGGGGTTGGCTGCTGGAATGTCTTCAGCGTGCGGAGCCTCTATGTAAGCAGGCTCATGCACTGTCAACTGACGGTCTGCGTCAGGATAGCGGATGCAGAGTGGTTCAACTATCAGGGGCTCTGTGGGAGCAGCCCGAGATTTCTTGGTCTTGCGCTTCTTGATGATGGGTTCAGAAGGAGAGGCTTCAGAGTGTTTTCTCTTCTTAGCTTTAGCCTCTGCAGTCCGTGTCTTCTTGTGCTGTGAGGCGGTTGATCGACTCTTTGGCTTCGAGCCAGTCGTTGCAGCGGGGAAGACAATCGGAGCATCAGGTTCTGACCTTGGCGCTTCAGGTTCGGGCACAGCCGCCTTCTTTTTCTTCTTCGCGGCCATCCTGGGGTCAATGCCGGGACGCCCAAGTGCCTTGCGCTTTTCTGCCTCATTGTAGGCTTGCACGCAGCGATCAGCCAAAGTCTTCATGCGTTCTCGCGAGCCTTGAGCTTCGGCACGCGTCTTCAGGAAGTTTTCTTTCAGCTCGTGCAACATGATCTTGAAGTTTTTCACTTCTTGCACACTGAGCTTGGCCACGTGCTTCTTGAACTGAGCCTTTTCATGATCAATTTTCTGCTTCAGTTCTACAATTCGCTGGGCTATTGCAAGTTCTGAAGCGATTGCACCTTGAAAGGCAATGCTGAGGCCTATGGGTAGCTGCAGATCATTGAAGCTTATGTCTGGTGTGTCAAACCATTCATCGATGAAGTTGTGGATGATGGCGACATCAAACAGAGGCAGATTGTTGATGATTTCAGCCTCCTCCTTGCTCTTGATGAGCTGCTCAAGAGCATCATCTCCAAGATCTTCATCGCTTGAGAGATCAATGGCTTCGCAGCACAGAATGTCAGCAGCTGTGAGCTCTTTGCCTGTGTGTGGCTGAGGCTTCTTGGCTTCTTGGGGCTTGGACACTCGTGATAAGCCTTCTGACTGCACACTGGCTTCAGGAGGTGCAGTTGCTAAAGGCTTCACTCTTGCGATCTTGGGAGAAGCGGCTGGCTTTGAAGATTTTGGAGCTTTTGGCTTCTTCTGCTTTGGCTTCGGAGCAGCAGGGGCGTCATCTGACTAAGTATCTGCTGGAGGGTCATTCACAGCAGTCCCTTGGACTAGGATGCGAGTGATGAGGCCTGCAAGATTTGCATACGGCCCGATGATATTGGGATCGGCGTTGCGTGTGCCATCTGCCCTTGGTGAGGAGGGACCAGGGTTGAAGTCAAGCCCAAATTTCTTCTTGTTTATCTTCGCTGACTGTTGTGCAAACTGAAAGTTGCGCTTGAAGAGATTATCATCGCGGCACCAGAGAAGTGATGACGGGTGTGCCTCAGCTGGCTGTGGTCCTCTCACCATGCATGGATAGAAGCCTTGAGCAATGGCTTCGTCTCTGGACCTGGGTACGAGATTTTTGTATAATACATCTCCCCACGGTCTCTTGATGGCGCACTTCTCCGCATATTCCTGAGTGACGAAGCGGTAGTGGAACCATTGCTCTGCCCAATATCTTCGAATCCATTGGATTCGTGTCTTGCGCTGACCATAGCTTTCTTCAGGATCAGTTTTGTACATCTCTGCCAATTCATCAGGCAGATCTTTGGACGATTCACCACGTCGCTGTCTGCCTCCCTTCCTTGCTGCTGTTTCTGAAGCCATGAATAACTTGGAAGGCTTCAAGATGTTCAAAGGCTTCAAAGGCTTCCTTTTGCAAGAACTGGCTTCAGGCGAGTTGATGTGATGCTGCAAGTACTCTGCAAATGAATGCAGACTATGAGAACCAAAGGATTCTCCCACGGACATGTACCTGTGATAGCATTAAGGTGCGAGGGAAGGGGAAGAGGTCATATGCATTCTCAGAAGATTTTGAAGATAAATCGGTTTAGAAGACATTGACCTCATTATGCGAAGACATTCACGTATAGATAAGAAGTTGGTTCCAGATTTGTACGAACCCATAGATCAGTACAAGTGAGGAATCTAACTACTTTATGAAGCACAAGTGAATATACTAGGCATGTTATGAGATGCAGCGAGAGATTTAACTGGTGTGAAGAGAAACTTCTTATGGCAGAAAGTGACTGAACTGTAGGATCAAAAGAGGCTGTAAAAAGAGGTTTTATTTACCACACTTGGAACTGCTAGACGAAGTGAGAGTTGAGGTCGAGCAGTTCGATCCTCCGTGCCCTAACTTGGCAATGGAAGACACCTACGGCGACGGCGGAGAGAACGATGTCCGCTGTCGGCGTGAAAACGGCGTCGGAGAGGTTGCGGCAGTGAAGCGCTTCGTCACCGGCGTCGTCGAGTGCTAGCGGTGGCGCTAGGGTTCGTGCGAGGGTGGAAGAAGGAGATAATGACCGCAGTGAATCGTGTATTTATAGGGAGAGAGGCGGCACTGCGCTATTACGCAGGTACCCCTGGCGGTTCGCATTTGAGGCACGCGTGGCCAGTTAGAGGAAGATTGGGATTTGTTCCATGTCCCACGCACGCCTAAATTGTCGGGCGGTCGTTCCTTCTTCTCCGGATCTTATGTGAAGGAATGAGCATTAAAAACGGACTTTTATGGTTGTCACTATGTCTTCAGCTGAAGGACACATTGAAGACATTTGACAGTTTCAACAGAATGCATATGACTTGGAGAGATAGAGTTTGAGATAGAAAGCATAGAGAGGTTAGGGTCCGATCACATTCACTTAGTTCAAAAGATTCAACCAAGAAGACATAGCTATAAGTGAATGCTATAGAGGACAGAACATCAGTACATATATATCCATATAATCAACGCAGTGAAGATAATCATGAAGACATATTGAGAATGAAACCAAACCAATTGTGAAGACATTGAGAGGTAACGCCATGAGAGAAACACTTCAAAATGGAACGTTTGGTGGTGGCGTTACCCACCGTATAGGAAGTATTAGACCCAGACACGGCGCACAATTATCGTGGCGCTCCGAAGTCAAATTCCACATTAATGTATTCACACTTAGAATGTATGTCTTCATTGTTTGAAGATATACGCTACTTCGTGTGTTGCACATCTAAGTCATCAATATGCTTAAGTGTTAGGATGTGTGCCTGATCACAGGACATTTGAGGATTCCAAGATATTTAGCTCACACCGTAACTTGCAAAATCTCTTCTCATCCAAGGGCTTTGTGAAGATATCTGCCAATTGCTCTTCAGTGTTGACGTGTATGATATCAATGTCTTCCTTCACAACATGATCTCTGAGAAAGTGATGACGAATTTCAATGTGCTTTGTCTTCGAGTGCTGAACTGGGTTGTTGGCAATCTTGATGGCGCTTTCGTTGTCGCAGTAAAGTGGCACTTGCTTCAGATGAATGCCATAATCCTTGAGTGTTTGCTTCATCCACAGAAGCTGAGCGCAGCAAGATCCAGCAGCAATGTATTCAGATTCAGCAGTGGAGAGTGATACACAGTTCTGCTTCTTTGAAGACCAACATACAAGTGATCGTCCCAGAAAGTGACATGTGCCTGATGTAGACTTGCGATCAACTTTGTCACCAGCATAATCAGCATCCGAAAATCCAACTAAATCAAACTCTGAGCCCTTTGGATACCATAATCCTAGAGTTGGGGTGTGAGCCAAATATCGAAGAATTCGCTTCACAGCTAAGTGATGCGACTCCTTTGGTGTCGCTTGAAATCGAGCATACATGCAAACACTAAGCATGATATCTGGCCTAGATGCACATAAATAAAGCAAAGACCCAATCATGGAGCGGTATACCTTTTGATCGAACTCTTTACCATTGTCGTCGGGACCCAGATGATGCTTGGTTGGCATTGGTGTTGTGAAGCCTTTGCAGTCTTGCATACCGAACTTCTTCAGGCACTCTTTAAGATATTTCTCTTGAGATATGAAGATGCCGTTGCGTTGTTGCCGTATTTGAAGACCGAGAAAGAACTTCAGCTCCCCCATCATGGACATCTGATATTGCTCTTGCATCATGTATCCAAACTCTTCACTATACTTCTGATTGGTGCAGCCGAAGATAATGTCATCCACATATATTTGGCACACAAACAATTCACCATCATATGTCTTCGTGAAAAGAGTGGGATCCAGGGAACCAGGTATGAAGCCTTTGCTTTTCAGAAAGTACTTGAGTGTATCATACCAGGCCCTAGGGGCTTGTTTGAGGCCATACAGTGCCTTGTTGAGCTTGTATACCATATCAGGATGTTTTGGATTTTCAAAGCCAGGTGGTTGTGCCACATACACTTCTTCTTCAATCTTGCCATTGAGAAAGGCACTTTTCACATCCATCTAATAGAGACGTATGTTATGATGATTTGCATAGGCCAGCAGTATGCGTGTGGCTTCAAGCCTAGCCACAGGAGAAAATGTTTCATCGAAGTCAATGCCCTCCACTTGAGTATATCCTTGAGCAACTAGACGAGCTTTGTTTCTGAGAACTTGACCATGCTCATCTTGCTTGTTGCGTTATATCCATTTGGTGCCTATTATGTTGTGCTTCCGTGGATCAGGACACTTAACCAGTTCCCATACATTATTCTGCTCAAACTGTTGAAGCTCTTCTTGCATAGCTTGAATCCATTCAGGTTCCATGAAGGCTTCTTCAACTTTCTTGGGTTCTGATATTGAGACGAATGCGAAATGCCCACAGAAGTTTGTTAGCTGAGTTGCCCTTGAACGAGTGAGTGGACCAGGTGCATTGATGCTGTCCAGTATTTTGTCAATTCGTACTTCATTTGCAACACGAGGGTGTGTGGGGCGAAGACTTTGCTCTTGCTGATCTATGTGGTCATTTGAAGGTATATCTTCAGGCTGAGCATTGTCTTCATGTGGATCAGGTGCTGAGATGATAAGTTCTTCTTCAGGTTGAGCTTCAGAAGGTACAATTTCTCCAGTTCCCATAAGCTTGATTGATTCATTTGCTGGAACTTCATCTAGCACATTTGGCAATTGCTCTCTTTGTGATCCATTGGTTTCATCAAATCGCACATCCACTGTTTCAATCACTTTGTAGTGGAAGAGATTGAAGACTCTGTAGGAGTGCGAATCCTTTCCATATCCAAGCATGAAGCCTTCATGTGCTTTTGGTGCAAACTTTGAGGTGTGGTGTGGGTCCTTGATCCAGCATTTTGCGCCAAATACTCTGAAATAACTGACATTTGGCTTCTTGCCAGTTAGGAGTTCATAGGATGTCTTGTTCAGAAGCTTGTGAAGATAAACACGATTGATTGTATGGCATGCAGTATCAATGGCTTCAGTCCAGAATTTTCTTGGAGTCTTGTATTCATCTAGCATTGTTCTGGCCATCTCAATGAGTGTTCTGTTCTTGCGTTCGACGATGCCATTCTGCTGTGGCGTGTATGGAGCTGAGAATTCATGTGTGATGCCCAAGGTATCCAGATATGTATCAAGGCCAGTATTCTTGAATTCAGTGCCATTGACACTTCTGATGTGCTTTATCTTGGCGCCAAAATTGTCCATAGCTCGATATGCGAAGCGTCTAAAGACATCCTGCACTTCAGTCTTGTAAAGGATTATGTGCACCCAAGTATATCCAGAATAATCATCAACAATTACGAAGCCATAGAGGCATGCAGAAGTAGTAAAAGTTGAGTAGTGAGTGGGACCGAAAAGATCCATGTGAAGCAGTTCGAAAGGTTGAGTAGTGGTCATGATTGTCTTCGAAGGATGTTTTGCCCTTGTCATCTTCCCTGCTTCACAGGCACCGCATAAGTGATCTTTCTTGAACTTGACGCCTTCGATGCCTATGACGTGCTTTTTCTTCGCAAGGGTGTGGAGGTTCCTCATGCCAGCATGCCCAAGCCTTCGATGCCAAAGCCAGCATTCTGAAGCTTTTGCAAGAAGACATACTGCAAGTTGTGGTCCTGCTGAGAAATCTACCACATACAAATCACCTTTCCTATACCCTTCAAACACTAGAGATTTGTCAGATTCCATTAGCACCAGGCAGCGATATTTGCCAAACATTACAATCATATTCAAATCGCAAAGCATTGAGACAGACATTAAGTTGAAGCCAAGGGATTCAACAAGCATGACTTTATCCATGTGTTGATCCTTTGAGATTGCAACTCTACCTAGACCCAGTACCTTACTTTTACCAGTGTCAGCGAATGTAATGTGGCTCTTGTCGGATGGACGTAAAGTTGAGTCCATAAGAAGGCTTCTTCTGCGAGTCATGTGATTTGTACACCCACTGTCAATAATCCATTCTGAAGACTTTGAAGTCGCTGGTATCGTACCCTACAGTACAGTTAGGGGGATAGGCTTCACGAAGAATGTTGTGAAGCATAAACATTTGACGAACCAGTGGGTTATGAAAACTTAGATCCAGATTAGGACTAATGGGGAGAGTAGCATGCGATTCAGGAACGAAGTACATAATGATGCCATTTGGGCAGTTTATCTTGCGCCCCACAAGATTTTTATGGTCCCCAGCAATAGCATCAGAAGATTTTTTTTTTTGTGCTGGAGACCTTTCCCTGCAAAAAAAAGTTAAGCTTTCTTAACCACCCACATCTTCAAGGGTGGCTTAGAAGCTATGAGTCTAAGAGCAGCATCTGAGAATTTTGGCTTTGAAGCCTTAGCAAACAGTCTAGCAGGGGGACAATAATACTCATAGGCATAAGCAGAATAATTTTTGGTCATATGAATATGATGGTTCGATGAACCGCTCTCATATTCATATGCCTGAGTATGGTTTCCCTGCAAAACATTTGCGTTAGTGTGACTCAGGTGAGTCCTCTGTCTGTATGAAGCCTTTGGACCGAGGTTTGTCTTCTTCAAGTGAGGTGTCATGAAGACATTCACAGGAAGATTTTCCAGACATGTTTTCGGAACCCAGATCTTCTTCATAGCCGGTTCATTCCTGCAGTTAGTACCAATGTACCTGGCAAACACTTCACCATTCTGATTCTTAAACAGTTTATAGTTTGCATCAAAGGATTCATCAATGATAATTGGGTTAGCACAAGTGAAGCCAGATAAGTTGGATGGATCTGTTGAAAGTTCCTTTGCAGCAACCCATGTAGTTTTGGGGTACTGCTCAGGTTTCCAGTAAGAGCCATCTGCATTGATTTTCCTCACGAACCCAACACCCTCTTTCCTAGGGTTTCGGTTCAGAATCTGCTTCTTAAGGACATCACATAATGTTTGATGCCTTTCAGACTTTTGTACATCCCTGTTTCAAGCAATGTCTTCAACCTAGCATTCTCATCAGCAATAGCAATGATATCCTCAGCAGAGGGGTTAGTTGCCACATCAACAGTTGAAGATGTTGGAACAGTAGTAGCAGTGGAACATTCAGCAACAGAATTAGCATTATTACACTCAATGCATTTAAGACATGGTGGTTCAAATCCTTCCTGAGCGGGACTGATCTGTTCGGCGCGAAGTGACTCGTTTTCCTTTTGAAGATCTTCATGAGCCACCCTCAATTTCTCGAGTTCTTGCTTCCTTTGAAGATAGTCATAGGAAAGCTTTTCATGAGTTGTTGAGAGAGTATCATGACGATCTTCAAGTTCCTGATACTTAACGTGAAGGTTTTTTATGTCTTCAATTAAGGATTCAGATCGAGTCATTTCAGCACCCAACAGATCATCGCTTCTGTCTAACAGTTTTTGAATATGTTCCATAGCTTTCTGTTGTTCAGTTGCAATTTTAGCAAGTGTTTTGTAGCTAGGTTTTGAATCACATTCAGAGTCATCGTCACTGGATGTTTCATAGCGAGTGGTGCGTGTGTTTACCTTGGCACCGCGTGCCATGAAGCAGTAGGTAGGAGTGGAGTCGTTCTTGTCATTTGCGTCGGTGTCGGTGATGCAATTATTGACTTTAGTGTTGAAGATGGACCTGGCGACGTATGCTGTAGCCAGACTCGCAGTGCCAGAATCAGACTCCTCCTCAGATTCCACCTCTGCCTCCTCAGATGCGGATTCCTCCTCTAAATCCATCTCCTTGCCTACAAACGCACGCGCCTTGCCAGATGAGCTCTTCTTGTGTGATGAAGACTTTGATGAAGACTTGGAAGAAGACTTTGAGTGTTTCTTCTTCTTCTTGTCGTCAGAATCATATTCCTTGCTCTTCTTCTTCCTTCTGTTCTCATTGTCCCACTGTGGACACTCAGAGATGAAGTGCCCAGTTTTCTTGCACTTGTGACATGTTTTCTTCTTGTAGTCATGAGCAGAGGCTTCATCATTCCTTGAGCTTGATCGTGAAGATTTTCTGAAGCCTTTCTTCTTGGTGAATTTTTGAAACTTCTTCACTAGCATTGCAAGTTCTCTTCCAATGTCTTCAGGATCATCAGAACTGCAGTCAGATTCTTCTTCAGATGAGGAGATAGCTTTTGCCTTCAAGGCACGAGTTCGCCCATAGTTTGGACCGTAGATATCTCTTTTCTCAGAAAGCTGAAACTCATGTGTGTTGAGCCTCTCAAGTATGTCAGACGGATCGAGTGTCTTGAAATCAGGACGTTCTTGAATCATCCGGGCCAGAATGTCAAACGAACTATCAAGTGATCTCAGCAGCGTCTTGACGATTTCATGTTTGGTGATCTCAGTAGCGCCGAGGGCTTGAAGCTCATTTGTGATGTCAGTGAGCCGATCAAAGGTGTGCTGGACATTCTCATTGTCATTTCGTTTGAAGCGGTTGAAGAGATTGCGAAGGACACTGATTCTTTGATCTCTCTGGGTGGATATGCCTTCATTAACTTTGGAGAGCCAATCCCAGACCAGTTTGGATGTCTTCAAGGCACTCACACGGCCATACTGTCCTTTGGTCAGATGACCACAGATGATATTCTTGGCAGTAGAGTCCAGTTGAACGAACTTCTTGACATCAGCAGCAGTGACACCTTCTCCAGCCTTGGGAACGCCGTTTTCGACGACATACCATAGGTCGACGTCAATGGCTTCAAGATTCATGCGCATCTTATTCTTCCAGTAGGGATATTCAGTTCCATCGAAGACGGGACAAGCAGCGGAGACTTTGATTATCCCTGCAGTCGACATAGCTAAAACTCCAGGTGGTTAAACCGAATCACAAAGAACAAGGGAGCACCTTGCTCTGATACCAATTGAAAGTGTGTTATATCGACTAGAGGGGGGGTGAATAGGCGATTTTTATGAAAGTCTTCAAAACGTGAGAGTTGTGAAGACAAACAGTGAAGATCATGCCTATTACTATGTAGCGGAAGTTAGATTACACCAGGCCAGCCATGGTCATGTATTCAATAGAGTGAAAGCGCAATGACAAACAGCTTCAGTGTAATAAGGATCAGGTAGGAAGAAGTTATGAAGCCGAACAGATCATACATTCATGTTGTGAAGACAAAAGATAAAGCAAGCATGCAATGGCTTCACAATGAATAACTGTAAGCGAAAGGAAGTGAAGATGAAACCAGTGACACGTTGAAGACAATGATTTGTTGGACCAGTTCCAGTTGCTGTGACAACTGTACGTCTGGTTGGAGCGGCTAGGTATTTAAACCGAAGGACACACAGTCCCAGACACCCAGTCAAGGACACTTAGTCCAAGACACCCAGTCCTCACCGTTTTCTCCTTGAGCTAAGGTCACACAGACCTCGCCCAATCACTCAGGTAAGTCTTCAAGGTAGACTCCCAAACCTTCACAGACTTCGTTCACTGACAATCCACAATTTCTCTTGGATGCTCAGAACGCGACGCCTAACCGTCTGGAGGATGCACAGTCCTCAAGTGTAATAAGTCTTCAAATCACACAGACACGAAGACTTAAGTGATGCCCAATTTACTCTGGCTCTGGGTGGTTAGGGCTTTTCTCCTCACTGGGAATTTTTCTTTCAAAGGCTTCGAGGTGGGTTGCTCTCAAATGACAAAAGCCGTGTACTGAAATCTGAGCAGCCAACCGTTTATGGTTGTGGGGGGTGGACTATTTATAGCCACTTGGCAACCCGACCTGATCTGTCCGAAATGACCCTGGGTCACTAAGGAACTGACACGTGTACCAACGGTCGAATTTTGATCTCACACGGCAACTTTACTTGGGCTACAAGTAAAGCTGACTTGTCTGACTCTGGACAAGATTTTCTCTCAAAGTCTTCGCTCGAAGACATAGGATTTGAATTAGGCATCACTTCAGTCATTCTGACTGGTTCTCTTCGACCCCACTTAACAGTACGGTGGTTCCTATGACACAACATGAATGAAATAAAACTACGAAGGATCTAGGTCTTCGAGTTCCAAAAGCTTCATAGGGAGTCTTCTCATGTCATTGTCTTCAATATGAATATCTTCATAAACCACCATTGTCTTCAATGTCTTCATACATTTTTAGGGGTCATCTCTGGTAGTAAAACCGAATCAACGAGGGACTTCTACCTGTGTTTTCCTGCAATTCTCACAAACACATTAGTCCCTCAGCTAGGTTTGTCGTCAATACTCCAAAACCAACTAGGGGTGGCACTAGATGCACTTACAATCTCCCCCTTTTTGGTGATTGATGACAAACTAGTTGAAGTTTTCAACGGGAAACATAATTTGTGAAATTGTAAAAAGAATTGTCTTCATAAGTTGCAAGGGCTCCCCCTGAAGATGTGCATATAAGTAATTTGCTTCTTGAATGCAAATGCACATGGCAGGTTGTACTTGTGGAGATCCACTTCAACTTATGACAATCCACTATGCATGTGAAAGTATATGAAGATAATGACATGCATAATGGAAAATGGACGTCTGCAGAATGAGATGAGTGCGGAATTTATCGTCGCACAACGCAGTGACAAACGGGTAGCAGACGACCATCAAGGCTAAGTGTTACAACTCAATGAAGCAAATGTAGCAAAAAAAACGGGAGTTGTAAGCACGAAGCAAAATGTAGCAAAATATGAAGGCACCCACCCATAGTGACCCGCTTGAAGACTATAACCATCATATGCTTCTCCCCCTTTTGTCAGTGATGACCAAAAAGGTTTGAAGACATAGAGGTTTCTACGCGTTCCCAGGCGCAGCAGGGTCGGTGGAGTTGTTTGGCGGCGGTGCAGACGAGCTTGGTGCATATTCGACGCGCATTGAAGCAGGTGGAGATGATGTCGCGTCGTCTTCTTCTTCAATAATCCGGGCAGACACTGTGGCAGCAGAAGAAGAGAACTCTGACTCTTCAAGTGATGGTGTGCTGCGCATCACCGCTCTTCTTGGAGGCGTGGAGTCAAATTTGAAGTGCTCTGTGAAGCCATCCTCATGCAGTTCAGCTTCAGGGCACATCATGGTGAGGCCCTTCCAAGTGCGGCGACAGGTCTCGTGTGTGACAAATGCATTCTTGGTTGCCAGATTTCTGATGCGATTGACGTCTTGCATGATGCTTCTCATCTGCCTCTTGAGCCAGTCATGATGCCTATCTTGCTTTTGGTGAAGAGCCACAAGAAGCTCTCTGTCATTGAGTGCACGAGCGCGCTTCTTGGGTCTCTTTGCAGCTGTGCTGTTGGTGGCTTCAGTTGATGCAGGGGCACGTGTGGTGCCAGCCATTGGATACACTCGGGAGAGAGCTTCAACACCTTCAATATTTTGAGTGAAGCTCTGGTGTTCTGCATTCTGAAGACTTAGTGGTTGCTTGGCCGGCTCTGGATATATTGCTTCAGCAGATGTGTCCACATCTGGCAAAAATATCCTATGATTGCGGGCTGAGGGTTGATAGGAGATTGCAGAGTGAAGCTTGATCAGCCTCATAACCCAAGGAGCATAAAACTTTCATCCAAACAGTTCTGAAGCAGACGCTGCAAATTGACGGATGAAGAGATGCTGTGCATTGAAGCATTTGCCATGAAGAATGCAGAAGATGAGAGTCTTCATTGCACCATCAATTGTCGCATATCGAGAGTGTCCCTTGACAGGCCATAGAGTCCGCCTTATGATATGATATATTGTTCTGGGCAAGTACTCTAAGTCTTCAACGAAGAACCTAGTTGGATAGGGTGCATTCGGAGGCAGTGGCCTCATCATTGAGAGCATCTGACTCATATCTGGTTCAGGACGCTGAAATATGCTCTCAATTGCTTCAGCATGGAGTTGGCACCCTTCTTCAAAGAATTCGCCAGGAGTGGGAAGGCCGGTAAGCTCAATTAGGTCGAAAGCATTGGCTTCATGATGGATATTGCCTGTCATCCACTCCAGAATCCATGTCTTCAGATCTCTGTTATAGCCTTTGATATGCACAGTGGCATAGAACTGGAGCAGAAGCTCTTCGTTCCAGTGCTCTTCATCAGTGATAAATGGCAGCAAATCCACTTGCTTGAAGCAATCCAGTGCTTCTTCCAGACCAGGCAGACCAGCAACAGCTTCAACCTCAAGGCGCTTGTGAGGAAAAATGCGGCCTTGGTTGTAAAGGATGCATGAATAATAGCTGCGCTGTTGATGCCTCCAGAACCTATCTGATACAATCCGTTCCCTTGAATAAGGGTTCTTGGAGCGGTCGAAAAACGTGTTATCTGCCCTGAAGCCGTTGATGTTGAAGGAACCAGGAGCTGATGCAGGACCTGGGAACCTTGGTAGTCGTGGGATCGGCTTCTGGACCTGGGGCCTGTGCGCAATATGATAGTTGAATTGTGGTCCGGTAGCAGACACAGGCACAGAATGTTCAGGAGCAGTAGCTTCGGTGTCTTCTGAAGCTGTTGTTGGGGAGGGCTCCACACTTGCTTCGGCGTTGTTTGTGGCAGCCTCAACATTTTCAGCTTCAGGCACGTTCTCCTTGAGAACTGCTTCTTGTTGGTGCGGGGGAGTTGGAGCTTGTGGTATTTCTGCTTGCTCTTCGGCTGATGCAGCCGGAATGTCTTCAGCAGCCTGAGCCCTTGGCCCTTTGCGAAACCTATGGAGTGTAGGCGCTGGTGGAGTTGCAGTTGCAGTGGTTTGGGGCTCATCTTCCTCCTGTGGGCGATCTGCCCACGACGCATTTTGTGTGATTGGCGTCAATGGACGACCAATACTGATCTGTTCGCTTGTCTCAAGCTGAGGAAGGGCTGCATCACCTTGCACATTGTCTTGGGGACCAATGTCTTCAGCAGCATTGGGGTTGGCTGCTGGAATGTCTTCAGCGTGCGGAGCCTCTATGTAAGCAGGCTCATGCACTGTCAACTGACGGTCTGCGTCAGGATAGCGGATGCAGAGTGGTTCAACTATCAGGGGCTCTGTGGGAGCAGCCCGAGATTTCTTGGTCTTGCGCTTCTTGATGATGGGTTCAGAAGGAGAGGCTTCAGAGTGTTTTCTCTTCTTAGCTTTAGCCTCTGCAGTCCGTGTCTTCTTGTGCTGTGAGGCGGTTGATCGACTCTTTGGCTTCGAGCCAGTCGTTGCAGCGGGGAAGACAATCGGAGCATCAGGTTCTGACCTTGGCGCTTCAGGTTCGGGCACAGCCGCCTTCTTTTTCTTCTTCGCGGCCATCCTGGGGTCAATGCCATACACTGGGAGCCGTACTCTAGGCCAGATAAAAGAGCAGACAAAAGACACACTATATGGTGCCGGACTCTTTTATCTGCTCTCTTCGGGAGCCGTACACAGGGAGCTTCGGGGGTCAATGGGATTATCTTCTGATCTCACCGGACTCGGAGAGGCCCTCCGCGACGACACTTCAGGGTCGCCCGCTTCTGGAGCGGAGGAGTCCGGAGGAGGCGTTTCGCTCTCCATCATCTCTGGATGAAGATCCCCCGAAGACGAGCTCATTTGAGAGGGGCTAAGGCCCGAACTGCAAAAATATACGCGGTGGTTATTTGCTCAGAAGAAAAAGATGGCATATCTGTACTATTAAAGTATTTCGGGTCACTTACGACTCGCGGGAGAATTGATCCCCCCGCGGACTTTGTGTGGCAACAGCGCCCCCCAAGGTAGGACCCTCTGTGGGAGACTTCTTCTCCTGTTTGGAAGCTTCGGCTTCCGAATCCCCGGGCGCAGTCCTTTTCCTCTTCTGGTCGTCTTCCTTCATGGAGATGCTCTCTCCCTCGGCTAGAATGGGCAGCGTTGGGGCCCGCGTCCGCCCGCATTATCCTCCACAGTATCTTCCTTCAAGGGCTCCGGGCAAGGTGCGGTTTGGAGCATCTTTTCCAATACCGAATTTTCCAAACCCTCAGGGAGGGGGGCCGAACACGGAATCAACTTCTCCTTTGTTAGCCAGTCCTGGTCAAAAAGAGAACTCTCAGAAATAACTTCGTAACAAAGGAGAGATAGTACGTTCGGCCGGAAGATGCCTTACCTGTTCGGCGGTGCGGTTACTACTCAGGCCCACGTCCTCAGTGATTTCCGGACACTCCACCCGAGGTCCGAAGAATGACTTGTACATCTCCTCGTGCGTCAGGCCGAGAAAATTTTGAATGACACGCGGTCCCTCGGGATTGAACTCCCACAGGTGAAGAGGCCGCCGTTTGCAAGGCTGGACTTGACGAACCAGCATAACTTGTATTACCGCAACCAAACTGAAATCTCCATTGAAGAGATCTCGAATGCGGCTTTGCAGTGTAGGCACGTCCTTGGCTGGACCCCAGCTCAGACCTCTGCTGATCCATGACATCAGCTGTGGTGGAGGGCACGAGCGGAAAATAGGGGGGGCGCCCACTTGGCACTTCTAGGAGCCGTGATGTAGAACCACTCCTGTTGCCACAATTCAGACATCTCTGGGATAGAACCTTTGGGCCACGGAGCTCCCGTCATCTTGCGTATTGGGGTACCTCCACACGCTGCATGTTGCCCCTCGATCATCTTCGGCTTCACTTCACAGGTCTTGAGCCATAGGCCAAAGTGAGGGGTAACCCGGAGGAAGGCCTCGCACACGACAATAAATGTCGTCATATGAAGAAAGGAGTCCGGAGCTAGATCATGGAAGTCTAGCCCGTAGTAAAACATCAAACCCCTGATGAAAGGATCCAGAGCAAGGCCTAGACCTCGGAGGAAGTGGGAGACGAACACGACGTTCTCGTTGGGTTCGGGGGTGGGGACGGCCTGCCCTCGGGGAGGCAGCCGATGCAAAATCTCGGCGGTCAGATATCTGGCCTCCCTCAACTTTTTGATGTCTTCTTCCGTGACGGAGGAAGGCACCCATCGGCCTTGAAGGCTAGATCCGGACATGACTGAAGGTTTGGAGCACCTGACCTGAACTTTGGGCGCTTGAGCTTGAGGTGGGGGAAGGATTCGATTGAGCACGGGAGGGAAAAATAAAAGCCTTGTCCCTTTATAAAGAGGGTGAATATCAAGCGTCCTCTCCGTGTCCGTTTGGACTTGCCTATAATCTAGGAGTCCTAGAAGCGGTTGGGTTACCCATGCCCGTATTGATGAGAATCCCGGAATAAGGGGACATGATCTCTGCTTTAACAAGACGTGCCAAGGAAACCGCCTCACATGACGCGCTTAGGTGGGACAATGAAACGACTCGGATAAAGGCTTGGCCGTGGTGTCACACTAGGAATACGTCAGCAGATTAGATTTGTGTAAATGTTATTCTCTCTATGGCAATATGTGGAAACTTATTTTGCAGAGCCGGACACTATCTTTGTGTTCAAAATCTTCTATGAAGTACTTGGAGGAGGAACCCTCCTTGCAATGCCGAAGACAATCTGCGCGCCGGACTCGTCGTCATTGAAGCCTGGTTCAGGGGCTACTGAGGGAGTCCTGGGTTAGGGGGTGTCCGGATGGCCGGACTATACCTTCAGTCAGACTCCTGGACTATGAAGATACAAGATTGAAGACTTCGTCCCATGTCCGGAAGGGACTTTCCTTGGCGTGGAAGGCAAGCTTGGCGATACGGATATGCAGATCTCCTACCATTGTAACCGACTTTGTGTAACCCTAACCCTCTCTAGTGCCTATATAAACCGGAGGGTTTTTGTCCGTAGGACAACATACAGAACAACAATCATACCATAGGCTAGCTTCTAGGGTTTAGCCTCTCCGATCTCGTGGTAGATCTACTCTTGTACTACCCATATCATCAATATTAATCAAGTAGGACATAGGGTTTTACCTCCATCTAGAGGGCCCGAACCTGGGTAAAACTTCGTGTCCCTAGCCTCCTGTTACCATCCGGCCTAGACGCACAGTTCGGGACCCCCTACCCGAGATCCGCCGGTTTTGACACCGACAGTGCCCATCATATGATTGCACGCATGGATCACACCCTAGGGTTAGTTGTATGTTGATAGGACTATGTATTGGAGGGCAAGAGTGACAGAAGCTTCAACCTAGCATAGAAATTGATGCATACGGGATTGAAGGGCGACCAATATATCTTAATGCTATGGTTTGGTTTTACCTTAATGAACATTAGTAGTTGCGGATGCTTGCTAATAGTTCCAATCATAAGTGCATAGAATTCCAAGTCAGGGATGACATGCTAGCAGTGGCCTCTCCCACCTAATACTTGCTATCGGTCTAGTAAAGTAGTCAATTGCTTAGGGGCAATTTCGCAACTCCTACCACCACTTTTCCACACTCGCTATATTTAATTTATTGTGTCTTTACTTAAACAGCCCCTACTTTTTATTTATGTAATCTTTATTATCTTGCAAACCTACCGACAACACCTACAAAGTACTTCTAGTTTCATACTTGTTCTAGGTAAAGCGAACATCAAGCGTGCGTAGAGTTGTATCGATGGTCGATAGAACTTGAGGGAATATTTTTGATGCCTTTAGCTCCTCGTTGGGTTCGACACTATCAAGACCTTTTTCTGGCGCAGTTGCCGGGGAGCCATAGCGTGGGGTGAATATTCTCGTGTGTGATTGTTTGCTTTATCACTAAGTAATTTTTATTTGCTGTTATTAGTTGTTATTTATCTTTAGTTATGGATATGGAACACGAAATACCAAAAAATTAGGTGTACTTGCTACTCATGGAGATGGGGTACCTCCTAAAACCCTCGATGTTGGTTATGTGAAAGATATTATGTACTACTTTAATAATCCCGAGAAAACCCCATTCAATTATGTAATGGGTGTAGTGTTGGATCAATGTGAATACTTTAGGGATTAGCGCTTGACACAAAAAGGAAAACTATTATGGGATCAAATTCATATATTGAAGTGGTATGCTAGGCAACTATGCTTGAGATATGATTATACTTGTTGCTCTAGGATGAAGGCTCCACACCTTCCCTTTTTATGAGAATTTAATGATAATAAAACCCAGCTTCTTATGCTAATGGTATATATGATTACTATGATGTGGAACAAATAGAAGAATTTGTTGCTTTTATGGGTGCTTATGAAATTGAATCTATGTTTAAAGAGTTTGAAGATTTTGATGATTCGTTTTATAGACCTGAAAATTTAGCTATCCTTAAATATTGTTATGAGAATTATGAATACAATTCCGATATTAATGCGCTTATTGAGAAAGTCTCCGTTGTCCAAGAAGAGACTAATATTTTGCAGGAGTCTATGGAAGAAGAAACTGATGAAACTGTGAGCTCATTGGATGAAAAAGATGAGGAGGAAGAGCGGATCGATCACCCGTGCCCACCTTCTAATGAGAGTAGCTCTTTATCCCATACATTGTTTAATTCCCCTTCATGCTTACCGAAGGATGAATGCTATGATAATTGCTATGATCCTTTGATTCTTTTGAACTATCCATATTTGATGATGCTTGTTATGCTTGTGGCAAAGATGCCAATATGAATTATTCTTATGGAGATGAACTTGCTATAGTTGCTTATGTTAAACATGAAATTGTTGCTATTGCACCCACGCATGATAGTCCTATTATCTTTTTGAATTCTCCCAACTACACTATATCGGAGAAGTTTGCACTTATTAAGGATTATATTGATGGGTTGCGTTTTACTATTACACATGATAATTTTGATGAATATACTATGCATATGCTTGCTGCTCCTACTTGCAATTATTATGAGAGAGGAACTATATCTCCACCTCTCTATGTTTCCAATACGATAAAATTGCAAGAACCTGTTTATACTATGCATTGGCCTTTACTATGTGTGCATGAATTGTTCTTTTATGACATGCCGATGCATAGGAAGAGAGTTAGACTTTGTTGTTGCATGATATATGTTACTTTGTGCTCACTACTAAATTACAAATCATTGTTAATTCAAATTGGCTCTGATATACCCTGGGATCCGGGTGGATCCATTACTTGAGCACTATATGCCTAGCTTAATGGCTTTAAAGAAAGCGCTGCCAGAGAGACAACCCGGAAGTCTTAGAGAGTCATTTATTTCTTTTGAGTTCTTTCATATAGTTTAAAAACAACAAAAATAAAGAGGGGAACCCAAATCTTTTTCAAAAAGGAAAGTGAAAGTGAGAGAGACAAGCATTGTTGAAGTGGGAGAGCTCCTTGAACTTTGTTCATGCTCACGGCAACTTTGTGAATCTTGATTACAGAAACTTTTCAATAAAAGTAATTATCCCCTTGTACAATTCCATTGTATTATAAAAATAATGTGCCAAGGTTTGCCTTTAGGATGTTTACATTTGCTTGATGGTTTGTACGGTGCAGGACAGAAACTTTGGCTGTAGTGCGCGATTTTACATTTTTTGCTGGAACGTCAAATAGTTCTGATTATTTTTGCACTATCTTCCTATACAAATTGTTTATTTTTCCAAATTTTGGTAGAATTTTTCGAGTATCACAAGTAAGGTGAATGTTCAGATTATTACAGACTGTTCTGTTTTGGACAGATTCTGTTTTTGATGCATAGTTTGCTTGTTTTAATGAAACTATCGATTCATATTAGTGGATTAAGCCATGAAAAAGTTATATTACAGTAGACACAATGCAAAAACAAAATATGAATTGGTTTGCAACAGAACTTAGAGTAGTGATTTGCTTTATTATACTAATGGATCTTGCCGAGTTTTTTGTTGAAGTTTTGTGTGGATGAAGTGTTCGATAATCGAGAAGGTATGGATGTGAGAAGAAGGAAGAGAGGCAAGAGCTCAAGCTTGGGGATGCCCGAGGCACCCCAAGTAAATATTCAAGGATACTCAAGCATCTAAGCTTGGGGATGCCCCGGAGGGCATCCCCTCTTTCTTCAACAAGTATCGGCATGTTTTCGGATTCGTTTCGTTCATGCGATATGTGCAATCTTGGAGCGTCTTTTGCATTTAGTTTTCATTTTTCTTTTATGCACCATGCTGGTATGAGATAGTCCTTGGTTTATTTATAGAATGCTCTTTGCACTTCACTTATATCTTTTGAGTATGGCTTTATAGAATGCTTCATGTGCTTTGCTTATATCATTTGAAGTCTGGATTGCCTATTTCTCTTTACATAGAAAACCGCCATTTGTAGAATGCTCTTTTGCTTCACTTATATTTGTTAGAGCACGGGCATATGTTTTGTATAAAGAATTAAACTCTCTTGCTTCACTTATATCTATTTAGAGAGATGACAGGAACTGGTCATTCACATGGTTAGTCATAAAATCCTACATAAAACTTGTAGATCACTGAATATGATATGTTTGATTCCTTGCAATAGTTTTGCGATATAAATATGGTGATATTAGAGTCATTCAAGTGGGTAGTTGTGGATTGTAGAAATACTTGTGTTGAGGTTTGTGATTCCCGTAGCATGCACGTATGGTGAACCGTTATGTAACAAAGTCGGAGCATGAGGTATTTATTGATTGTCTTCCTTATGAGTGGTGGTCGGGAATGAGCGATGGTCTTTTCCTACCAATCTATCCCCCTAGGAGCATGCGTGCAGTACTTTGTTTCGATGACTAATAGATTTTTGCAATAAGTATGTGAGTTCTTTATGACTAATGTTGAGTCCATGGATTATACGCACTCTCACCCTTCCACCATTGCTAGCCTCTCTAGTACTGCGCAACTTTCGCCGGTACCATAAACCCACAATATACCTTCCTCAAATCAGCCACCATACCTACCTATCATGGCATTCCCATAGCCATTCCGAGATATATTGCCATGCAACTTCCATCATCATCATATAGATGACTTGAGCATTCATTGTCATATTGCTTTGCATGATCGTAAGATAGCTAGCATGATGTTTTCATGGCTTGTCCGTTTTTTGATGTCATTGCTACGCTAGATCATTGCACATCCTGGTACACCGCCGGAGGCATCCATATAGAGTCATACTTTGTTCTAGACATTGAGTTGTAATATTGAGTTGTAAGTAAATAAAAGTGTGATGATCATCATTATTAGAGCATTGCCCCAGTGAGGAAAGGATGATGGAGACTATGATTCCCCCATAAGTCGAGATGAGACTCCAGACTTTACAAAAAAATAAAAGAGGCCAAAGAAGCCCAAATAAAAAAAGGCCAAAGAAGCCCACCAAAAAATAAAAAAATAAAAAAATGAGAGAAAAAGAGAGATGGGGCAGTGCTACTATCCTTTTTCCACACTTGTGCTTCAAAGTAGCACCTTGTTCTTCATATAGAGAGTCTCTTGAGTTATCACTTTCATATACTAGTGGGAATTTTTCATTATAGAACTCGGCTTGTATATTCCGATGATGGGCTTCCTCAAATGCCCGAGGTCTTCATGAGCAAGCAAGTTGGATGCACACCCACTTAGTTTCAGTTAGAGCTTTCATACACTTATAGCTCTAGTGCATCGCAATCCCTACTCACTCACATTGATATCTATTGATGGGCATCTCAATAGTCCATTGATACACCTAGTTGATGTGAGACTATCTTCTCCTTTTTGTCTTCTCCACCATCATATTCTATTCCACCTATAGTGCTATGTCCATGGCTCACGCTCATGTATTGCGTTAAAGTTGAAAAGGTTTGAGAACGTCAAAAGTATGAAACAATTTCTTGGCTTGTCATCGGGGTTGTGCATGATGTGAATATTCTGTGTGGTGAAGATGGAGCATAGCCAGACTATATGATTTTGTAGGGATAACTTTCTTTGGCCATGTTATTTTGAAAAGACATGATTGCTTTATTAGTAGGCTTGAAGTATTATTGTTTTTATGTCAAATGATAGACTATTGCTTTGAATCACCTGTGTCTTAATATTCATGCCATGATTAGATATGTGATCAAGATTATGCTAGGTAGCATTCCACATCAAAAAATTATCTTTTCTATCATTTACCTACTCGAGGACGAGCAGGAATTAAGCTTGGGGATGCTGATACGTCTCCATCGTATCTATAATTTTTGATTGTTCCAAGCCAATATTCTACAACTTTCATATAATTTTGGCAACTTTTTATACTATTTTTGGGACTAACATATTGATCCAGTGCCCAGTGCCAGTTCTTGTTTGTTGCATGTTTTTTGTTTCGCAGAATATCCATATCAAACAGAGTCCAAACGGAATAAAAACTGACGGAGATTTTTTTGGAATATATATGATTTTGGGAAGAAGAATCCACGCGAGACGATGCTTAAGGGGCCCACGAGGTAGGGGGCGTGCCCCTAACCCACGTGGCCACCTCGTAAGGCAGTTGATGCCCTTCTTTCGCCACAAGAAAGCTAATTTCCGGATAGAGATCGTGTCAAAATTTCAGCCCAGTCGGAGTTACGGATCTCCGGGAATATAAGAAACGGTGAAAGGGAAGAATCTGAGAACGCAGAAACAGAGAGAGACAGAGAGACTGGTCCAAAAAATCATTGTCTTCAACGTGTCACTGGTTTCATCCTTTCCTTCCCTTTACTTACTGTTGGTCCTTGTGAAGTCATTGTATGATTGCACTATCTTTTATCTTCACTGAGTGACTGCGTGTTCTGTTTGGCTTCATAATATCTTCCTACATGATCCTTACTACATTGCTGCTATTAGTCATTGTGCTTTCACTCCATTGAATACTTGACTATGGTTTGCCTAGTGTAGTCTACCTTCCGCTGCATGGTAATGGGTTTATTTCTATCGTTTGTCTTCATAACTTCCACGTTTTGAAGACTTTCATAAAAATCGCCTATTCACCCCCCTCTAGTCGATATAACGCACTTTCAATTGGTATCAGAGCAAGGTCCTCCATTGTTCTGTGTGATTCGGTTTAACCACCTGGAGTTTTAGCTATGTCGACTGCAGGGATAATTAAAGTCTCCGCTACGTGCCCCGTCTTCGATGGAACTGAATATCCCTACTGGAAGAATAAGATGCGCATGCATCTTGAAGCCATTGACGTCGACCTATGGTATGTCGTCAAGAACGGAGTTCCCAAGGCTGGAGAAGGTGTCGCTGCTGCTGACGTCAAGAAGTTCGTTCAACTGGACTCTACTGCCAAGAATATCATCTGTTTTCATCTGACCCAAGGACAGTATGGCCGCGTGAGTGCTTTGGAAACATCTAAGCTAGTCTGGGACTGGCTCTCCAAGGTCAACGAAGGCGTCTCAACCCAGAGAGATCAGAGAATCAGTGTCCTTCGCAACCTCTTCAACCGCTTCAAGAGAAATGGCAATGAGAATGTCCAGTTCACATTTGATCGACTCACTGACATCACGAATGAGCTTCAAGCCCTTGGCGCTACTGAGATCACCCAGCATGAAGTCGTCAAGACACTACTGAGATCACTTGACAGTTCGTTTGACACCCTAGCCCTGATGATTCAAGAACGTCCTGATTTCAAGACACTCGATCTGTCTGACATACTTGAGAGGCTCAACACACATGAGTTTCAGCTTTCTGAGAAAAGAGATATCTACGGTCCTAACTATGGGCGAACTCGTGCCTTGAAGGCAAAAGCTGTCTCCTCATCTGAAGAAGAATCTGACAGCAGTTCTGATGATCCTGAAGACATTGGAAGGGAACTTGGTATGCTTGTGAAGAAGTTCCAAAAATTCACCAAGAAGAAAGGTTTTAGAAAGTCTTCACGATCAAGCTCAAGGAATGATGAAGCTTCTGCTAATGACTACAAGAAGAAAACATGTCACAAGTGCAAGAAACCTGGCCACTTCATCTCTGAGTGTCCTCAGTGGGACAATGAGAACAAAAAGAAGAAGAAGAGCAAGGAATATGACTCTGACGACAAGAAGAAGAAGAAATACTCAAAGTCTTCTTCCAAGTCTTCTTCAAAGTCTTCATCACACAAGAAGAGCTCATCTGGCAAGGCACGTGCGTTTGGTGGCAAGGAAATGGATTCAGAGGAGGAGTCCGCTTCTGAGGAGGCGGAGGTGGAGTCTGAGGAGGAGTCCGATTCTGGCGTCGCAAGTCTGGCTACAGCATACGTTGCCAAGTCCATCTTCAACACTGAAGACAATGACCTCATCACCGACACCGATGCAAATGACAAGGACTACTCCACTCCTACCTACTGCTTCATGGCACGCGGTGCCAAGGTAAACACACGCACTACTCACTATCAAACATCCAGTGACAATGACTCTGATTGTGGTTCAAAACCCAGCTGCAAAACACTTGCTAAAATTGCAACTGATCAACAGAAAGCCATGGAACATATTCAAAAACTGTTAGACAAAAGCGATGATCTCTTAGGCACTGAAATGACTCGATCTGAGTCCTTAATTCAAGACATAAAAAATCTTCACGTTAAGTATGAGGAACTTGAAAGTCGTCATGAAACGCTCTCAACAACTCATGAAAAGCTTTCCTATGATTATCTTCAAAGGAAGCAAGATCTTAAGAAATTGAGAGCGGCTCATGAAGATCTTCAAAAGGAAAACGAGTCACTTCGCGCCGCACAGATCAGCTCCGCTTAGGAAGGATTTGAACCACCATGTCTTAAGTGCATTGAGCGTGATAATGCTACTACTGTTGCTGAATGTTCTACTGCTGCTACTGTTGCAATATCTTCAACTGTTGATGTGGGAACTAACCCCTCTGCTGAGGATTCCACTGCTATTGCTGATGAGAATGCTAGGTTGAAGACATTGCTTGAAACAGGGATGTACAAAAGTCTTAAAGGGCATCAGACACTATGTGATGTCCTCAAAAAGCAGATCTTGAACCGAAACCCGAGGTAAGAGGGTGTTGGGTTCGTAAGGAAAATGAATGCTGATGGCTCTTACTGGAAACCTGAGTACTACCCCAAAACCACATGGGTTGCTGCAAAGGAATCTTCAGCAGATCTATCCAATCTA
Organism: Triticum urartu; assembly: GCF_056163025.1. Classification (NCBI taxonomy): domain Eukaryota; kingdom Viridiplantae; phylum Streptophyta; class Magnoliopsida; order Poales; family Poaceae; genus Triticum; species Triticum urartu. The sequence goes on along the minus strand of NC_141874.1, from coordinate 720,086,940 downwards.
TCTGGCTTCTCTTGTGCAAACCCCATTGTCATTGATGAATCCTTTGATGCAAACTATAAACTGTTTAAGAATCAGAATGGTGAAGTGTTTGCCAGGTACATTGGTACTAACTGCAGGAATGGACCGCCTATGAAGAAGATCTAGGTTCCGAAAAAGTGTCTGGAGAATCTTCCTATGAATGTCATCATGACACCACACGTGAAGAAGACAAACCTCAGACCACAGGCTTCATACGGTCCAAAGGCGTCATACAGACAGAGGACTCACCTGAGTCGCACTAACACAAATGTTTTGCAGGGAAACCATACTCAGGCCTATGAATATGAGTGCGGTTCATCAAACCGCCATGTTCATAAGACCAAGAACTATTCTCCTTATTCTTATGAGTACTATTGTTCGCCTGCAAGACTTTTTTCTAGGGCTCCAAAGCCAAAGTTCTCAGACGCTGCACTTAGACTTATTGCTTCTAAGCCACCCTTGAAGATGTGGGTGGCTAAGAAAGCTTAACTCTCTTTTGCAGGGAAAGTTCTCCAGCAGAAAACCAAAATCGTCTGACGCTATTGCTAGGGACCTTAAACATCTTGTAGGGCGCAAGATCAAATGCTCGAATGGTCTTACTATATACTTCATTCCTGAATCGCTTGCTACTCTCCCTATTAGTCCCAATCTGGATCTAAGCTTTCATAACCCCCTGGTTCGTCAAATGTTTTTGCTTCACAATTCTCTTCGTGAAGCCTATCCCCCTAACTGCATTGTAGGGTATGACACCAGCGTCTTCAGAATGGATTATTGATAGTGGGTGTACCAATCACATGACTGGCAAAAGAAGCCTTCTTATGGACTCAACCTTACGTCCATCCGACAAGAGTCACATCACATTTGCTGACACTGGTAAAAGTAAGGTACCGGGTCTCGGTAGAGTTGCAATCTCAAAGGATCAACACATGGATAAAGTCATGCTTGTTGAATCCCTTGGCTTCAACTTAATGTCTGTCTCAATGCTTTGCAATTTGAACAAGATCATAATATTTGGAAAATATCGCTGCCTTGTACTAATGGAATCTGACAAGTCTCTTGTGTTTGAAGGGTATCGGAAAGATGATTTGTACATAGTAGATTTCTCGGCAGGACCACAGCTTGCTGTATGTCTTCTAGCAAAGGCTTTAGAATGCTGGCTCTGGCATCGGAGGCCAGGGCATGCTGGCATGAGGAACCTCCACACCCTTGCAAAGAAGAAGCATGTCATAGGCATCGAGGGCATCAAGTTCAAGAAATATCACTTATGCGGTGCCTGTGAAGCAGGGAAGATGACGAGGGCCAAACATCCCTCGAAGACAATCATGACAACCACTCGACCCTTCGAACTGCTCCACATGGATCTTTTCGGTCCCACTCATTACTCAACTCTTACTACTACTGCTTGCCTCTATGGATTTGTTATTGTTGATGATTATTCTAGATATACTTGGGTGCACATAATCCTCTACAAGACTGAAGTGCAGGATGTCTTCAGATGCTACGCCAATCGAGCAATGAACAACTATGGCGCCAAGATAAAGCACATCTGAAGTGACAATGGCACTGAATTCAAGAACACCGGCCTTGATACATATCTTGATACCTTGGGCATCACACATGAATTCTCAGCCCCATACATGCCACAGCAGAATGGCATCGTCGAACGCAAGAACAGAACACTCATTGAGATGGCCCGAACGATGCTTGATGAATACAAGACTCCAAGAAAATTCTGGCATGAAGCCATTGATACTGCATGCCATACAATCAATCGTGTTTATCTTCACAAGCTTCTGAACAAGACATCTTATGAGCTCCTTACTGGCAAGAAGCCAAATGTCAGTTACTTCAGAGTATTTGGTGCCAGATGCTGGATCAAAGATCCACATCACACTTCAAAATTTGCACCAAAAGCACATGAGGGTTTTATGCTTGGATATGGAAAGGATTCGCACTCCTACAGAGTCTTCAATCTCTTTCATTATAAAGTGGTTGAAACAGTGGATGTGCGGTTTGATGAGACTAACGGTTCACAAAGAGAGCACCTCCCAAATGTGCTAGATGAAGTTCCATCCAGCGAATCAATCAAGCTTATGGGAACCGGAGAAATCATACCCTCTGAAGTTCAACCTGAAGAGGAACTTATCATCTCCGCACCTGATCAACCTAAAGACAATGCTCAGCCTGAAGACAATCCCACTAATAATGACAATGATCAGCAAGAGCAAAACCTTCGCCGTGTACATCCTCATGTTGCCAATGAAGTGCAGATTGAGAGAATAATTGACAGCATCAATGCACCTGGTCCGCTCACTCGTTCAAGGGCAACTCAGCTAGCAAATTTCTGTGGGCACTTCGCATTCGTCTCAATTACAGAACCGAAGAAAGTTGAAGAAGCCTTCAAGGAACCTGAATGGATTCAAGCTATGCAAGAAGAGCTTCAACAGTTTGAGCTGAATAATATGGGAACTGGTTAAGCGTCCTGATCCTTGGAAGCACAACATAATAGGCACCAAATGGATATACCGCAACAAGCAAGATGAGCATGGTCAAGTTGTCAGAAACAAAGCTCGTCTCGTTGCTCAAGGATATACTCAAGTGTAAAGCATTGACTTCGACGAAACATTTGCTCCTGTGGCTAGACTTGAAGCCATACGCATACTGCTGGCCTATGCCAATCATCACAACATACTTCTATATCAAATGGATGTGAAAAGCGCCTTTCTCAATGGCAAGATTGAAGAAGAAGTGTATGTTGCACAACCGCCTGGCTTTGAAAATCCAAAACATCCTAACATGGTATACAAGCTCAACAAGGCACTGTATGGCCTCAAACAAGCCCCTTGGGCCTGGTATGACATACTCAAATACTTCCTGAAGAGCAAAGGCTTCATACCTGGTTCCCTAGACCCAACTCTCTTCACGAAGACATATGATGGTGAACTATTTGTGTGCCAAATATATGTGGATGCCATTATCTTCGGCTGCACCAATCAGAAGTACAGTGAAGAGTTTGGATATATGATGCAAGAGCAATATCAGATGTCCATGATGGCAGAGCTGAAATTCTTCCTCGGTCTCCAAATACGACAGCAACGCAACGACATCTTCATATCTCAAGAGAAGTATCTCAAAGATTGCCTGAAGAAGTTCGGTATGCAAGACTGCAAAGGCTTCACGACGCCAATGCCAGCCAAGCATCATCTGGGTCCTGACAACAATGGTAAAGAGTTCGACCAAAAGGTATACCGCTCCATGATTGGTTCTTTTCTTTATCTATGTGCATCTAGGCCAGATATTATGCTTAGTGTTTGCATGTGTGCTCGATTTCAAGCGACACCAAAGGAGTCGCATCACTGAGGTGTGAAGCGAATTCTTCGATATTTGGCTCACACCCCAACTCTAGGATTATGGTATCCAAAGGGCTCAGAGTTTGATCTGGTTGGATTCTCGGATGCTGATTATGCTGGTGACAAAGTGGATCGCAAATCTACATCAGGCACATGTCACTTTCTGGGACGATCACTTGTATGTTGGTCTTCAAAGAAGCGGAACTATGTATCTCTCTCAACTGATGAATCTGAATACATTGCTGCTGGATCTTGCTGCGCTCAGCTTCTGTGGATGAAGAAAACACTCAAGGACTATGGCATTCATCTGAAGCAAGTGCCACTCTACTGCGACAACGAAAGCGCCATCAAGATTGCCAACAACCCAGTTCAGCACTCGAAGACAAAGCACATTGAGATTCGTCATCACTTTCTCAGAGATCATGTTGTGAATGAAGATATTGATATCATATACGTCAACATTGAAGAGCAATTGGCAGATATCTTCACCAAGCCCTTGGATGGGAAGAGATTTTGCAAGTTACGGTGTGAGATAAATATCCTGGAATCCTCAAATGTCCTGTGATCAGGCACACATCCTAACACTTATGCATATTGATGACTTAGATGTGCAACACACGAAGTAAAGTATATCTTCAATCAATGAAGACATACATTCTAAGTGTGAATACATTAATGTGGAATTTGACTTCGGAGCGCCATGATAATTGTGCACCGTGTCTGGGTCTAATACTTCCTATACCGTGGGTAACGCCACCACCAAATGTTCTGTTTGAAGTGTTTCACTCATGGCGTTACATTTGCTATGTCTTCACATTTGGTTTGGCTTCAATCTCAACATATCTTCATGATTATCTTCACTATGTTGATTATCTAGATATATATATACTAGTGTTCTGTCCTCTACAGCATTCACTTATAGCTATGTCTTCTTGTTGAATCTTTTGAACTAAGTGAATGTGATCGGACCCTAACCTCTCTATTCTTTCTATCTCAAACTCTATCTCTCCAAATCATATGCATTCTATTGAAACTGTCAAATGTCTTCTCTGCGTCCTTGTCAGCAGAAGATACAAAGACAACCATTAAGTCCGTTTTCAATGCTCATTCCTCCACCTGAAACCCGGAGAAGTGGGAACGACCACCCGACAATCCAGGCGTGCGTGGGACGTGGAACAAACCCCAATATGCTGCATGATGGCCACGTGTTCCTCAGATGCGAATCGCCAGGGGCACCTGTGTAATAACGCAGTGCCGCCCATGTACCGATAAATACACACCTCACAGCAGTCATTATCTCTTCTTCCACTCTCGCATGAACCCTAGCGCCACCGCTAGCCCTCGACGGCGCCGGCGACGAAGCGCTTCGCTGCCGCAACCTCTCCAACGCCGTCTTCACGCCGACCGCGGACATCGTCTTCTCCGCCGTCGCCGTAGGTGTCCTTCGTCGCCAAGTTAGGGCACGGACGATCGAACTGCTCGGCCTCCTCTTCCACTTCGTCTAGCTGTTCTTCGTGTGGTAAATAAAACTTCCTTTTTACGGCCCCTTTGATCCTATAGCTTTATCACTTTCTACCACAAGCAGTTTCTATTCACACAAGTTGGATCTCTTTCATTCTGCATCTCATAACATGCCTAGTATATTCACTTATGCTTCACAAAGTAGTTAGATTCCTCACTTGTACTGATCCGTGGATTCGTACAAATCTGGAACCAACTCCTTATCTATGAGTGAATATCTTCGCACGATGAGGTCAATGTCTTCTAAACTGATTTATCTTCAAAATCTTCTGAGAATGCATATGACCTCTTCCCCTTCCCTCGCACCTTAATGCTGTCACAGGTACATGTCCGTGGGAGAATCCCTTGGTTCTCATAGTCTGCATTCATTTGCAGAATTCTTACAGCATCACATAAATTCTCCCGAAGCCAGCTCCTGTTTGTGCATCAAGCAAAAACCTTTGATGCCTTTGCACGTATTGAAGCCTTTCAGTTTAAAGTTCATGGCTTCAAAGAAATCAGCAAGGAAGGGTGGCAGAAAGTGTTGAGGAGAAACATTAAGAGATCTGCCCGATGACCTCTCAGAGCTCTACAAGACAGATCCTGAAGAGGATTACAATCAGCGCAAGACACGAATCCAATGGATTCGACGCTATTGGGCAGAACAGTGGTTCAAGTACAGATTTGTGACCAAGGAATATGCTGAAAAGAATGCCATCAAGCGACCATGGGGAGACATCCTCTACAAAAATCTTCAACCCAGGACCAGAGATGAAGCCATTGAACAAGGCTTCTATCCCTGCATGGTTCGTGGACCACAGCCTGCGGATGCTGACCCATCGTCCCTGCTATGGTGTCGTGACGACAATCTGTTTAAGCGCAACTTCCAGTTTGGCCAGAACTCAGCAAAGCAGAACAAGAAGACTTTGGGGTTAGATTTCAACCCTGGTCCCTCTGCTCCCCGTGCCGATGGAACTCGCGAAGCTGAACCCAATCTTCTTGGGCCCTTCTACAACCTTGAAGGTCTCATCACTCACATCATGGTTCAAGGGACAGCCATGAATGAGCCTACAGATGACGCTGAATCAGATGAAGCGCCTGCAGCGCCGAAGCCAAAGAAGCTGAAGCAGCCAAAAGCTTCAAAGCCGGCCTCTGCACCAAAAATCTCATGGGCGAAGCCACTGGCAACTGCACCTCCTGAAGACAGTGTGTAGTCTGAAGATTTGTCACGCATCTCCAAGCCCCAAAAGGTCAAGATGCCTCTGCCACACACCGGCTAAGAGCTAACAGCTTCTGCCATTCTATGCAATGATGCCATTGATCTGTCAAGTGATGAAGATCTTGCAGATGACGCTCTTGAGCAACTCATCAAGAGCAAAGAAGAAGCAGAAATCTTCAATGATCTGCCTCTCTTTGATGTAACAATCATCCACAACTTCATTGATGAGTGGTTTGACACGCCAAACATCAGCTTCGAAGATCTGCAACTACACATTGGCCTCAGTGTCGCCTTCCATGGCGCCATTGCTTCAGAGCTCGCCCTCGCTCAGCGCATCGTCGAACTGAAGCAAAAGATTGACTATGAAAAGGCTCAGTTCAAGAAGCATATGGCCAAGCTCAGCGTGCAAGAGGTGAAAAACTTCAAGATTATGCTGCACGAGCTCAAAGAAGCCTTTCTCAAGAAACGCGCAGAAGCTCAGGGTTCTCGGGAGCGTATGAAGAGCCTGACTGACAAGTGTGTGCAAGGCTACAACGAAGCTGAGAAGCGCAAGCCCATTGTGGCCGAACCTCTCGCACCAAGGCAGGAAGCAGATCACATTGTCTTCCCAACTAGAATGACTGGCTCGAAGCCAAAAGCCCGGTCAACCGCTTTAGAGCTGAAGAAGACGAGGACTGCTGAGGCTGAAGCCAGGAAGAGGAAACATCCTGAAGCCTCTCCTACTGCCCCCTCCAAGAAGAAGAGGAAGACAAGAAAGAACGGGCTGCTCCCACAGAGCCCTTGATTGTTGAACCCATCTCCATGGTTCACCTTGACGCTGAATCTCAAGAACGTCAACTGACAATCCATGAGCCTGGTTTCACAGAGGCTCATGAAGCTGAAGACTTTCCAGCAGCTGATCCCATCGCTGCTGAAGACATTGGTCACCATGACCATGTAGAAGATGGTGCAGTCCTTCCTCAGCTCGAGCACAGCGAACTCATCAGCATTGGTCGTCCTCTGACGCCAATTGCTCAGGATGCTTCATGGGCTGATCGCCCATGAGAGGAAGAAGACTTTGAGGCCCAGCCAACTCTAACTACACAGGCGTCGCCTGCATTGCGCAGGCTTCGCAAAGGACTAAGGCCTCCAGTCTCTGCATCTGAAGCTGAAGCTGCTGAAGACATTCCAGCTGCACCAGCCAATGAAGAAGAATTCCCACAAGCTGCTACTCCCCTGTCCCACCAAGAAGCGGTTCTCGAGGAGAACGTGGTTGTGACCGACCCTCTAGCTCGTCAAGTGGAGGTTGAAAATCTTGAGGCTGCCACCACCAACACCATTGAGGCCACTGACGTTGTCATGGCTGAAGCTAATGTGGAGCCCTCACCAACAAAAGCACCAGAAGTCAGCGAAGCCACTGATCCCACTGCTTCTGTTCCCGCGCCTGCTGCCGGTCCTCAGTTCGACTATCATGTTGAGCACAGGCCTCAGGTACAGAAGCCAATCCCAAGATTGCCCAGGTTCCCAGGTCCTATATCAGCACCTGGATCCTTCAATATCAATGGCTTCAGAGCAGACAGCACATTCTTCAATAGCTCCACGAACCCCTACTCAAGGGAAAGAATATCATTTGATCGGTTCTGGAGCTATCCGCAAAGAAGCTATTACTCCTGCATTCTTTACAATCAAGGTTGCATCTTCCCACACAAGCGTCTTGACATTGAAGCAATAGCTGGTCTGCCCTGTCTGGAAGAAGCTCTGGATTGCTTCAAAGAGGTTGGGTTGCTGCCGTTCGTCACTGACCAAGAGCATTGGAATGAAGAGTTGCTGCTCCAATTCTATGCCACACTTCACATCCACGGGTATAACAGAGATCCGAAGACTTGGGTCCTGGAGTGGATGACAGGAAACATTCATCACAAAGCCAAAGCCTTTGACATCATTGAGCTCACTGGTCTACCCACTCCGGCGATCTCTACGAATCTGGCTGTCAACTTCACAGTGAAGCTGTGGAGAGCATCTTTCAGAAGCCTGAACCTAACATGAGTCAGATGCTCAGTATGATGAAGCCATTACCCCAAGATGCTGCATATCCCAAAGAGTTCTTTGTTGAAGACCTAGAGTATCTGCCAAGGACTATTTATCACATCATAAGGCGAACTCTCTGGCCCATCAAAGGGCACTCTCGACATGCCAAGCTGGAAGGTGCAATGAAGACTTTGGTCTTCTATATTCTTCATGGAAAATGCTTCAATACACAGGACTTCTTCATTCGCCAACTTGCTGCATCAGGCTCTGATCTGTTTGGCTTGAAGTTCTACGCCCCATGGGTAATGCGGCTGATCAAACTTCACTCCGCTATCTCATATCAGCCATCTGCTCACAATCATCGGATTTTTCTGCCTGATGTGGATATGTCTATTGAAGCCATCTATCCTGAGCCTGCGTAGGAACCTCTAAGTCTTCAGAATGCAGATCATCAAAGTTTTTCTCAGAACATTGAAGGAGTTGAAGCAGTCACTCGTGTGTATACTTTGGCTGGCACTACACGTGCACCGGATCCTGCTCTCACTGAAGCCACTGACAGTACAACTGCCCCACGACCCAAGAAGCGCACTCGTGTTATCAATGACCGAGAGCTTCTTGTGGCTCTTCATCAGAAACAGGATAGGCATCATGACTGGCTGAAGCGTCAAATGCAAAGCCTCTTGGTGGATGTTAATCGCATTCACAATCTTGCCACCAAGAATGCCTTTGTTGCTCATGAAACCTCTCGACGCACATGGAAAGGGCTGACGCTGATGTGTTCTGAAGATGATCTTCAAGAGGATGGCTTCTCTGAGTGCTTCAAGTTTGACTCCACACCTCCTCGAAGGGCAGTGCAGCGACGAACTCCATCTCTTGAAGACTCTGAGTTCTCTTCCTCTGCTGTAACTGTGAATGCCAGAGTGATCGAGGATGAAGACGATGCTACTTCACTGCCACCTCCTTCTGCACGCTTCGACACGGCTCCAAGCTCTTCTGCACCGCCGAACACCACCGACGACCCTGCTGCTTCACCTACTCTTCATGGGAATGAGTAGATGCTCTATGTCTTCAAACCTTTTTGGTCCTTACTAACAAAAGGGGGAGAAGCATATGAGTTTGATAGCCTTCAAGCGGGTCCATATGGGCGGGTGCTTCATATTTTTGCTTCGTGTTTACAACTCTCGTTTTGATACATTTGGTTCTTTGAGTTGTAACACTTAAACTCGATGGTCGTCTGCTTCTTATTTGCCATTTTGTGATGCGATGATAAATTCATCATGTGCGATGATAAATTCCACACTTAGATCATTTTGCAGACGTCCATTTTCCATTATGCATGTCATTATCTTCACATACCTTCACATGCATAGTGGATTGTCATCATAAGTTGAAGAGGATCTCCACAAGCACAACCTGCCATGTGCATTTGCATTCCAAAAGAAAATTACTTATATGCACATCTTCAGGGGGAGCCCTTGCCACTTATGAATACAATTCCTTATCCTTTACAATTTCACATATTATATTCCCCATTGAAAACTTCAACTAGTTTGTCATCAATCACCAAAAAGGGGGAGATTGTAAGTGCATCTAGTGCCACCCCTAGTTGGTTTTGGAGTATTGACGACAAACCTAGTTGAGGGGATAATGTGTTTGTGAGAATTGCAGGATAACACGGGTAGAAGTCCCTCATTGATTCGGTTTTCCTACCAGAGATGACCCCTAAAAATGTATGAAGACATTGATGTCAAAGGTGGTATATGAAGATATTCACATTGAAGACTATGACAAGAGAAGACATCGCATGAAGCCTATGGAGCTCGAAGACTTAGATCTTTCGTGGTTCTTTTTCTTCTTTATTGAGTCATAGGAACCACCATACTGTTAAGTGGGGTCCAAGAGAACCAGTCAAAATGACTGAAGTGATGCTTAACAAAACCTATGTCTTCGAGTGAAGACTATGAGAGCGAATCTTGTCTAGAGTCGGACAAGTCAGCTTTGCTTGTAGCCCAAGTAAAGTTGCCGTGTGAGTTTGAAATCTGACCGTTGGAACACGTGTCAGTTCCTTAGTGACCCAGGGTCATTTCGGACAAATCAGGTCGGGTTGCCTAGTGGCTATAAATAGCCCACCCCCTACAGCAATAAATGTTTGGCTGCTCAGAGTTAGTGTACGGCTTTTGTCGTTTGAGAGCAACCCACCTCGAAGCCTTTGAGAGAGAATTCCTTGCGAGGATAAAGCCCTAACCACCCAAAGCCAAAGAGAATTAGGCATCACTTAAGTCTACTTGTCTGTGTGATCTGAAGACTTATTACACTTGAGGACTGTGAATCCTCCAGCCGGTTAGGCGTCGCGTTCTGAGCATCCAAGAGACATTTGGATCGCCGGTGAACGAAGTCTGTGAAGGTTTGGGAGTCTACCTTGAAGACTTACCAGAGTGATTGGGCGAGGTCTGTGTGACCTTAGCTCAAGGGGAATACGGTGAGGACTGGGTGTCCTGAGCTGCGTGTTCAGGACTGGGTGTCCGGGACTGTGTGTCCTCAGGTTTAAATACCTAGCCGCCCTAACCAGACGTACAGTTGTCACAGCAACTGGAACTGGTCCAACAAATCATTGTCTTCAACGTGTCACTGGTTTCATCCTTTCCTTCCCTTTACTTACTGTTGGTCCTTGTGAAGTCATTCTATGATTGCACTATCTTTTATCTTCACCGAGTGATTGCGTGTTCTGTTTGATTTCATAATATCTTCCTACATGATCCTTACTACATTGCTGCTATTAGTCATTGTGCTTTCACTCCATTGAATACTTGACTATGGTTTGCCTAGTGTAGTCTACCTTCCGCTGCATGGTAATGGGTTTATTTCTATCGTTTGTCTTCATAACTTCCACGTTTTGAAGACTTTCATAAAAATCGCCTATTCACCCCCCCTCTAGTCGATATAACGCGATATAACGCACTTTCAGCCCATCATATGATTGCGCGCGTGGATCACACCCTAGGGTTAGTTGTATGTTGATAGGACTATGTATTGGAGGGCAAGAGTGACAGAAGCTTCAACCTAGCATAGAAATTGATGCATACGGGATTGAAGTGGGACCAATATATCTTAATGCTATGGTTGGGTTTTACCTTAAAGAACATTAGTAGTTGCGGATCCTTGCTAATAGTTCCAATCATAAGTGCATAGAATTCCAAGTCAGGGATGACGTGCTAGCAGTGGCCTCTCCCACATAATACTTGCTATCGGTCTAGTAAAGTAGTCAATTGCTTAGGGGCAATTTCGCAACTCCTACCACCACTTTTCCACACTCGCTATATTTACTTTATTGTGTATTTACTTAAACAGCCCCTACTTTTTATTTACGTAATCTTTATTATCTTGCAAACCTATCCAACAACACCTACAAAGTACTTCTAGTTTCATACTTGTTCTAGGTAAAGCGAACATCAAACATGCGTAGAGTTGTATCGGTGGTCGATAGAACTTGAGGAAATATTTGTTATGCCTTTAGCTCCTCGTTGGGTTTGACACTCTTACTTATCGAAAACTGTTGCGATCCCCTATACTTGTGGGTTATCAATACAATGTCATGCAGACATCGCTCCATGGTGGGTTCAATGGCTAACCCTTCCCACCCCTCTCCAGATTGTAATCCAGAGGAAGATATCTATTCTGAGGCGGATTCAGACGCCGCTGACCACTCCTATTTATCTCCAGATTGGCATGATGATGTTAGTCATATCATGCATATGTTGCCTTGTAGTGCCTACTTTTGACATCATATATGTCATCTGCTTAGTTTAGACATGTTCTGTAATGCCACCTGTTTAGTTTCTATATCATATATGGGAATTATGCAGTCTCATGTCTTTTAGCCAGCCATAATATATGTGAAATGTGCAATGCCATCCTTTTTAACCAGGCATCATATTTGAATGATATCTTGCCCATCCTTTTCTTCATTACATTTCCATTTGTCGACAATGTTTGTGCATTAAACTACTCTTCCTATGAATCAGCCATTTGGGTGGGAGATGGAAAAATCTGGAGTGAAAACAAGGCCTTCAGAGCAGACAGTGCTACCTGTCGAAGCAGATCTCTTGTTGGGTCCCGATAGCTCCTCAAAGATGGATTCAGAGACAGATGACCAGTCATATTCCCCCACTGAGGTGTATGCTCTAACTTGGCATGGTTATACTGCTCATATCATTCATACGGTGTCTTGCATTGCATAGTTTAGACATCATATACACAATATTCAACACCATGTTCTTAGTTCAGACATCATATCGAATGCCCTCTGTTTAGCATATAAATCACATATGTGAATTAAATGATGCGATCCTGATTACTTAGATAACATGTAGGTGAATTATGTCATGCGATCCTGTTTAGTTATTCATCATATCTTTGAATTATGTTATGCTATGCTGTCCAGTTTAGATAGACATCATATATGTAAAATTATGTCATGCTATCCGTTTTAGTTAAACAATATACATGTCAACTATTTCATGCCCTCTTTTTTCCACACTATCTATTGCATTCGTCTCTCATACAATGTCTGTACATTCAACTATGTTTCCTGTTTATCAGCCATTTGAATTGGAGCGGGTGATGCCAGTATCTAGCGGACTAAAAACACGGTCTTCAAATAAAACAGTGCTACCTCTTGGCGGAGATAGCACCCCGGTTGTACATGCACAAGAACCAGCCCTACCACACATAACCCAAACTCTCGCAGATTGTACCCCTACTGCGATGGACAGAGAACCAGCTTCACCCAGTCTAACCCCAACCCCAGCCGATAGTAACCCAGTTCCTGTTGACACAGCACCATCTCCACCACAGAGCTCCCAAACAAGAGCAGTTAGTAAGGCAGCTCCAGTGCCCAAACGGCCAGTACTATCACGGCGAACCCCAACTCCACCAGTTAGTACGCCTATTCCTGTGGAGGAAGCACAACCAGCTAGTCGTAGTTTAGCATCTATCGCATTTGATGTTGTTAAATCGTATGTGCGTATCTTCCCATCTTGGAAATATTATACTGGAGATGAAGGAAAATGCCAGTTGTAGGTGTTTGTCCAGGAGTTATGTGTAAGTAATGTTATTCGTGGCAATTACTTTGCTTCGTCCCATACATCCTACCTCCATGATGGTTATAATACAACAAATTTTCCCATTTTTCTCTATAGAGAAGGACAGATTTGGAAACTCGGGATGAGGTAACCTATGCTAATACCTCTACTATCTTCAAGAATGCTTGGTGGCGGCATCGGAATTACCTGAAGAAAACGTACTTCACCAGCAAAGAAACTCATCAAATTCCCTCACGTTCTCCTGAGACACATTTACTGGACGATGACTGGGAACGCCATGTTCTATACTGGTCCCGAACCAAGAATGTGGTAAGGTCTATGAGCTCATTTTCTATTTTTAAGTATTATATTCTTGTGTCTTACTGTACTCTGTTCATGTAGAACAAGTGCCTAAACCTGAAGAACAACTGTTCTAATTTAATATTCCATTGCTATCATAGTTCAAAAAAGCGCTAGGCGTTAATTGTGCGTTTTGCCATCGCCTTGCGCTTTACTGACCAAAGCGCATGCTTATGCGCAGTTATGCACAGATTATGCGTAGTTATGCGCAATGCGTTTTGCCAACGCCTAGAGCCTAGGCGCGCTTAAGCGCTCGCTTAGGCGCGCCTTTTTTAACTATGATTGCTTTGCTCTTGTATCACTGTATTTACTCATACAAACTTATTTTTCAATTGAAGGATCCAATCGAAACTCCAATGGCACAGCAGGTATGTTCATGCATGTTTCTCTAACAGGTTTGCTCTTATCAATAGCTCTGTTGATTTCAATTTCAATTGTATATACAGTTGACTTTCATATCATGCACATTACTAGCATCACAACAGAGCCAATAGTGTTGTTGTACATGTAGACCCGTGGTACCCATCTGAAATCTTGTTGTGCCGTGTAGTTTCCCACGCTTTGTATTCTTTTGCTGCTACTTTGTCTTGAACTGATATGATTTGAACCGTGTCTCTATTTTGATTTGGCAAGACAATGCCGTGACCATAGGACATAGATATATGTTTGTTTGATGCTTTTATTATGTACTAGTACTTGGCAATAGAAGACTTGGTAGTTTAATCTTGTCCACCTTACTAATGAACTGGTTCACCGAAATGAGTTTCATATACTAGTACATGCTAAACTGGTTATGTGTCTGCTTGTTTCTTCTTTTAGAATGCTGACAGAATATTGGGGAAGAGTGCCTTATTAAGCAATGGTAAAGGAAGTAATGCAGATAAGGTTCAGGATAGTGACACATCCTTGTTGGTCTCCAACAAAGCTGATAAAACAGCTAAGGAAGACTATCTTGAAGACATCGAGACAACCCTAAAGTCCTGTCTTGGTTTAGTGTTCGAGTTACTGGCCACTACCGCTTGCACAAGCTATTCAAACTCACTGTCTGAATCAGTTCGGTTTCTTCAGTCTCAACTACGAGCTGAAAGACATCGATCAGCTGTGATGCGACAAGAAGTGGAAGGACTGCAGAAGTCCCTGGAGCATTCAGATGCATACTTTCTGGTGCAACAGCAAGCGTTGGAGTATTTTAGCGCCACGGGACAAAGCTAATCAGCTTGCTAAGCTTATTGCCAGCATGGTGGATACCTAGGATAACATTTCTTGAGCTTTTCTGAAGTTGTTTCAGTTATGCTCTTGTTTTGCTGCCGCGTTTATTTGCATTGGAGGACAATTTTGACGACCAGTGTATGTAATGTGCTACTTTGTTTCCTATATTTGCACTGGTGGCGAACTCTTATGCCTAGTGGATGTAATATGTGTAATAGCGGTAATAGGCTAGCGTTAATTGCTTGCTTATTTATTTCCTTATTGTCTTGTTTAGTTGTTTGCTTGTAGTCACTGCAGTTCTTTTTCTGTTTTTTTCTAATAGGTTGTATTTGATAACTCTATGAAAATAGCCCAACGGGTTTTTTTTACACGAAAACGGCCCAACATATTAAGGTCCGCAAACGGGCCGACTGTAATGACGGGCTGAATTTGGCCCACAAGCAGAAAATGACAGTAACGGGCCGTATGTAACCGAATGCTGCAAATGAGCCCAAGAATCAATGGGCCCTGAGAAGGACGAAAGATAACTTGGGCTGGAAACGGCCCAATGGAATAACGGGCCGTTAATGGGTATAAAGTGATACACTGTTCATTACGGGCCATTTTCACCACGGGCCGTTAATGGGCCAAGAGTTACAAAGGTCCTCATATGGGTCGAAAGAAGTCATGGGCCACACATGGGCCGGATCTTAAAACGGGCTGAATCATATTGGACGGCCCAGATGACGCTACTGGGCCTAATTCGGATAGGGCGTAAAGGGCCCTGGGTTAGCGGGCTGTAAATGGGCTATATGCAAACAGGCCGTTAACAGGCTTTCCGTGGGCCGGCCTGCCACCTTTTGGCCAAGTCAAACGGGCCGGCCTTTTCACAGGAATGGGCCTCTCTTGGGCCGTGCCACATGTCGCCGTATCATAGGCGCCTTCGGTCCAATGAGCGGACGACATCCGTCCCAACGGTGAGCCGACATGTGTTTCCTCCAACCAATGATGATTTTACACATGGAAAATCCCCATTGGTTGGGGCTGTTAACGGGTTATCGGATCCAAAACCCGACCCGGTAGCTCAACGGCATTCCGTTACGGTGGATGCCACGTGTCGGTCACCCTTGACGAAAACACTTCTATGACACGTGATTTATCGTCATGGAAGTGGACACTTTCGTGATGATAATTTTGGTAATGTCATGGAACACTTCTACGACAGCACAGGTATGACTATCTTGATTCTGTCATAAAATCGTCATGGATGTACACGCATGACAAAAAACGCGACCTGCTGTGACAAACACGTATGATCACGGAAGTGTATTTTTTTGTAGTGTGCCCCCTCTGGCGGAGCCCCGGAAAAGGCCCCAAGATGGGATCTCTTGGGTACAGAAGGTTGCGGCGGTGGAAATAGGGTGTCGTGGTGCTCCTGGATGTTTGCGGGGTATATGGATATAAATATAGGAGGAAGAACTAGGTCGGTGGAGCAACGAGGGGCCCACGAGGGTGGACGCCGCGCCCAGGGGGTAGGTGCTACCTCTTGAGCACTTGCATTGGTTTTCCCTTGAAGAGGACAGGGTGGTGCAGCAAACTAGCGTAAGTATTTCCCTCAGTTTTTGAGAACCAAGGTATCAATCTAGTAGGAGGCTACGCGTGAGTCCCTCGCACCTACACAAAACAAATAAATCATCGCAACCAATGCGATAAGGGGTTGTCAATCCCTACACGTTCACTTACGAGAGTGAGGTCTGATAGATATGATAAGATAATATTTTTTGGTATTTTTATGATAAAGATGCAAAGTAAAATAAAAGCAATGAAAATAACTAAGTATTAGAAGATTTAATATGATGAAGATAGACCCGGGGGCCATAGGTTTCACTAGTGGCTTCTCTCAAGAGCGTTGGTATTTTACGGTGGGCGAACAAATTACTATTGAGCAATTGACAAAATTGAGCATAGTTATGAGAATATCTAGGTATGATCATGTATATAGGCATCACGTCCGAGACAAGTAGACCGACTCCTGCCTGCATCTACTATTATTACTCCACACATCGACCGCTATCCAGCATGCATCTAGAGTATTAAGTTCAAGAGAACAGAGTAACGCTTTAAGCAAGATGACATGATGTAGAGGGATAAACTCATGCAATATGATGAAAACCCCAACTTGTTATCCTCGATGGCAACAATACAATACGTGCCTTGCTGCCCCTACTGTCACTGGGAAAGGACACCACAAGATTGAACCCAAAGCTAAGAACTTCTCCCATTGCAAGAAAGATCAATCTAGTAGGCCAAACCAAACTGATAATTCGAAGAGACTTGCAAGATAACCAATCATACATAAAAGAATTCAGAGAAGATTCAAATATTGTTCATAGATAAACTTGATCATAAACCCACAATTCATCGGTCTCAACAAACACACCGCAAAATAACATTACATCGAATCAATCTCCACAAGAGAGGGGGAGAACTTTGTATTGAGATCCAAAAAGAGAGAAGAAGCCATCTAGATAATAACTATGGACCCGAAGGTCTGAGGTAAACTACTCACACTTCATCGGAGAGGCTATGGTGTTGATGTAGAAGCCCTCCTTGATCGATGCCCCCTTCGGCGGAGCTCCGGAACAGGCCCCATGACGGGATCTCGTGGATACAGAAAGTTATGGCGGTGGAATTAGGGTTTTGGCTCCGTATTTGATCGTTTGGGGGTACGTAGGTATATATAGGAGGAAGGAGTACGTCGGTGGCGCAACAGGGGGCCCACAAGGGTGGAGGGCGCGCCTGGGGGGGGAGGGGGTAGGCGCGCCCCCTACCTCGTGGCCTCCCTGTTGGTTGCTTGACATAGGGTCCAAGTCTCCTGGATCTTGTTCGTTCCAAAAATCACGTTCCCGAAGGGTCTTGAACTTGAATTGATGTAATTTTCTTGTAAGGAAAGCCTAGATAAATCCTTTGCTTGTACGGGAAGTCCAGCCGCCTCTTATATATGTTGGGGGTGACGGCCGATTGAAACAACACACAATCGAACAAATCAATATACTACGTTTTCATCTACGTTTTATCTCTCCACTGTTTTTCTCTCTCGTTCTTCGCTGTTCTTCGTGTTTGAGAGCTGTGAATTCCGAGGCTCTAGGGGCGAGCAAATCGACCTAGGGCAGCCCATAGCCGCCGCACTCCCTGACGGGGTCCCTCCCGGGGGTGTGGGGTTTTCGGGTCTGCAAAAGCACCCGTCGACTGTCTTGCGTATCGCGTTGTCGGTCGGGTCTCCTTCGACGTGAGCTGCGGTGCATCACCCCCGGCGTCGAGGGTACACATGACGTGTTCGTGTGTCAACACACTTTTTGGCGACTCCGCTGGGGAACGAAGATCAATCATCATCATCCACCATGTCCGATCTTCCCAAGCCATCTGAGATTGACGCCGATAACATCATGAAGCCCAGTCTTGATGAGATATCGGCCGATCATCGCCAAGTCTATGAGGAGTACAAGAATGCGCGCGAGGAGAAGGACCTGCAGGAGTTCCTTGCAAAATTCAAGAAAAATCGCCAAGGCAACATCACTCCGATTGAAGAAATCAAGTTCCCTCCTCTTCAAACTGAACAGGTTAAACCCTCTGTATGTACCGCCTTTTCTCCTGAGCAGTGGGCTGAGATTGAAAGTCATATTGCTGATGGTAACAATCTAGTCTATCAAACTTTCATAGAAAATACTAATGCTCAGAAGAATATATCTCAATCGTCTAGTGGTAATGATGGTGTAGCTGCTAGTGTGCAAAACCCTACTCTGGCTTTACCTATTGCATCGGCGCCTGCCATGCCGATGGCTTATTACCCTACCCATACAAATCAAATTGTGGTTGCACCCATTAGTCCTATCACGAGCATGCCAGGTTCGGTGGCAACGCCGAACCAAACCCTACCTACAGCTGCAACCACTCGACCACTACCAAATTATGGGTCGACATACATGCCACAATTCTTACCTACAGCTAGTAACCCTACTCCTCCTATGCCACTGCCACAAGCTTCATCGTCCACTATGGATGATGGTCTAGCTAATCTTAGAGAGGAGATGGCTAAGATGCTTCGAGAGAATTTTGGAGTTGAGTTACCTCGGAATTGGATTTACCAAAAGCCGTACCCCGAGTACTTTGATACCATCCAGTGCCCTCCAGGATATAAAATTCCAGATTTTGTTAAGTTTAATGGAGAAGGCACAAAAACCACATGGGAGCATGTTAGTCAGTATTTAGCACAATTGGGTGAGGCAGGCTCATTGAATGAATTGAAAGTGCGTTTATTTCCTTTATCATTAACTGGTACCGCATTTTCATGGTTTTCTTCTTTACCCCATGGTTCCGTTCGGGTTTGGTCGCAGCTAGAGCAGAAGTTTCATGATCACTTTTATAGCAGTGACAATGAACTCAAGTTGTCACATCTAACATTGGTTAAACAGAAGCATGATGAATCGGTCTCCGATTACGTCAAGAGATTCAGAGAAACAAAAAAACGGTGTTTTAGTTTGGTGATAACCGAGAGGGACTTGGCAGACCTAGTGCTGAGCGGTTTGAGAACTCCCATTGGAGAAAAGCTAGAAGGCTACGAGTTCTTAAATATCAACCAAGTCTTACAAAGGGCTTTGGCTCAGGAAAGTCGAAGCAAAGACCTCAGAGAAGTGCATAGATACAAAGCCGATCGTCCAAAGATGAATATGGTGGAATATGATAGTGATCACTCGGATGATGAGGGTGATGTTTTTTCTACTGAATTTGTTTGGCCATCTAAGGCCAAACCCTTTACTTGCAATGATCTGAAACCGATTCATAAGAATCGTGATGAAGAGATGAAGTTTACTTTTAACATTGCTAAGTGTGATAAAATATTTGATGCTTTGCTACAGGCTAAGATTACTAGAATATCTCATACTTTACCGCCGTTTGAAGAACCTAAACGACACGCTTATTGCAGATATCATAATTCTTTTTCTCATGCTACTAACGATTGCAATGTTTTTCGACGGTAGATACAATCGGCCATTAATGACGGACGATTGAACTTTTTTGAGATGCAAGTTGATAAACAGCCTTTTCCAATGAATACCATGGATTTGGAGGGAAAGAAGCTACTCATTCGGCCGGAGGTTGCCGAATCTGCTAATAAAGCTAATGTCATTGTTGGTGAGCCCAGGAAAGACAAGGAGGGCGACAAGGTCTTGGGGAGACAGGTTGTGCTTGACAAGAAACCCTGTGGCAAGGAGACAATAAAAATCACCATCAAGAATCCTACACTCGGGGGGCAACCGCAAGCGCAAGAAAATACTCGTGTTAAATTTGTCAAGCCGAAAAGTCCAGAAGTTGGCAAGTGGAAGACGAATGAAGCTAAAGTGCAGCGCAAGAAAATCAAGCCAACTTTTGATATGTTGATGTCCAAGTATGCCAATCATGCAGCCGGTTCTAGCTCTAACCGGTCACCAAATTTGAAGCGCTCAAGGTCACCTCCTCGGGAAGAATTTCAGCATCATGCAAGGCCATATGGGTCGTGGGCGCCAGGACCATGGGTACCGCCTCTCCCCTATGTACCATATTACATGGGAGACTTCAATGGAGGATGGTGGCAGTCCCCAATGGCCCCTTATGCTTTTCATCCAGGTTGGGCAGAACAAAGGAGGCCCGTTCATGAGAGACTTTCTTATCCCACACGAGGCCGTTTGAACAATAGTGTGAGTCGGCCAATGCAAGATAATCAAAAAAGGGTCAGCAAGCAAGAATGGCGTGTTAAGTCGCCAAGTGCTGTAACGATCGAGTCAAGCAAAGGCAAGGAAAAACCGATGCCGACTCACTCATCTTGGGCACCGAAACATTCACCATACAACAGCCGATTATGCATAGTAATCCGACTGAGCTGATACTTGCTATCGCGCCAAAGCACTCGGCTAATGACCTTGAAGGAAACACCAGCCAAGTAAAGATGAGAGATCCTAAATACACTCAGCCAAAGTGGTGTCCTCCAGGGCTGACAAAAACACAAAAGTGGAAATTATAGAGGTTAAGGAGTCAAGAGATGACAGAACAAGAAGCCGAGAAGCAAAGGGATAAGTTGTTCAATGACACTCGGCCCATGGTGCCTACAAAACAAGTGTGGAGGCCTAAGCAAATACAATATGCAGTTGCTTCTACACCTATCACAGCAGCACCTGCGCCACCAAAGGAGGACGATGCGACAGCTATTACATCGTCTGCGACACTTCTTACTTCTCCTTCACTTGGACAAATTTCAGAATCGGTGGATGCACTTGAAGAAGAGGATGATATGTTGGACTATGAGTCTACGCCGGTTCATGAAGGTATGGATATCAATATGGTATATTACTTACCTGCTGAGTTTCGTGCTGTCAATGAGGAAGGGGAGGTGGCTCAGCTGGATTTTGGCCCTAAAAATGCAATATTTGAGAAGCCAAAAGACCCAGTAACACATCTGAAACCGTTATATCTCAGAGGTCATATCAATGGATCACCGCTCACTCAGATGCTTGTTGATGGTGGTGCTGTGGTGAATCTTATGCCGTATTCGGTCTTCAAAAAATTGGGGCTGCATGATGAAGAGTTGATAAAGACTAACATGGTGCTCAATGGATTTGAAGGCAAAGAGAAAACTTAAGCCAAAGGTGTGATGTATGTGGAGCTCACGGTGGGAAGTAAAACTTTACCTACCGCATTCTTTGTCGCTGAGGTGCAAGGTAACTACAATGTCATACTAGGCCGTGATTGGGTTCATGCAAACCAGTGCGTGCCATCCACTATGCACCAGTTTTTGATCCAGTGGGTTGATGATGAAGTAGAAGTCATTCATGCGGATAACTCGGCCTGTGTTGCTTTGGCCGAGGCATCGGTGGATTGGCAACACCCAAATGCTACTTGCTTGACGGGACGTGACTTGTCAGAATTCGATTTTCTCAGCGCAACCAAGAATAGTTTCGTGCCCGTCTCTTTAAAGCCGACTGAATGCAATCGGCTCCAAGGTATGATATGTTTAAATGGATCCTAACTCAGAGTGGTTACAAAAGCGACTTGTAGAATATCGGTCCAATGAGAACGATATGTATGAGTCCATAGAAGAGTTAGATGATATGGATAAATTAGGACAAGGTTTTACATCGGCCGATCCATTAGAAGAGATAGATATAGGAGATGGTTCAACTCCTAGGCCGACATTTGTAAATGCAAATTTAAGAGTCGATCATAAAGCTAAGTTGATCAAGCTGTTGAAAGAATATGTCTGTTGCTTTGCGTGCGAATATCATGAGATGCCAGGGTTAAGCCGAGAGCTAGTGGAGCATCGGTTACCTATAAAGGCTGGTTTTAGACCATATAAACAATCGGCCAGAAAGTTTAATCCAAAAACATATGACCGGATCAAGGAAGAGATCGGTCGTTTGCTTAAAGCTAATTTTATTAGACCTTGCAGGTATGCCGAGTGGATTTCTAACATTGTCCCAGTGGAAAAGAAAGGATCCGGCAAGTTGAGGGTGTGCATTGACTTCAGAGATCTGAATAGGGCTACACCCAAAGATGAGTATCCCATGCCAATAACCGATATGCTTATTAATGATGCTTCTGGACATAAAGTTATTATCTATCTAGATGTTAATGCTGGATACAATCAAATTTTTATGGCCGAAGAGGACATGTCCAAGACAGCTTTTCGTTACCCTGGTTTTCTTGGTTTATTCGAGTGGACAGTGATGACATTCGGATTAAAAATGCTGGCGCCACATATCAAAGGGCTATGAATTTGATTTTTCATGATTTACTCGGTGTCATACTTGAAGTCTATATTGATGATATTGTTGTCAAATCGGACGCTTTTGAATCTCACTTGGCCGATTTGCATTTAGCTTTTGAAAGAATGAAAAACTGGACTAAATATGAATCCTTTGAAGTGTGCATTCGGTGTGTCAGCTGGTAAGTTTTTGGGCTTCATTATCCATGAAGATGGCATAGAGATTGATCCCAAAAAGATAGAGGCCATACAGAAAGTGGAAGCTCCAATGCAAGAGAGATATGCAAAAGTTCCTTGGCAAGGTCAATTACTTGAGGAGGTTCATAGCTAATTTGTCAGGGAAGGTTGATGCGTTTACTCCTATCCTTCGGTTAAAGAATGATGTTGATTTCACTTGGGGGCAAAACAGCAAGAAGCATTTGATATGATGAAGAATTATTTGTGCACTCCTCCGGTGATGAAAGCACCCAAGCATAGGGAACCCTTCAGGCTTTACATTGCAGCAGAGGAAGGAGTTATTGGTGCTGTTTTGACTCAAGAAACCGAAAGAAAAGAGCATGCTATTACATATTTGAGCAGGCGCTTATTGGACGCCGAGACAAGGTATACATTTATTGAAAAATTATGTCTATGCTTATATTTTGCTTACACAAAATTGAGACATTATTTAGTGCCGAGTGCTTGCGTAGTAGCTTGTTAGACCGATGTCATTAAATACATGTTGCATAGGGCAATTCTTAGTGGTAGAATTGGCAAGTGGGCTTATGCTTTGATTGAATATGATTTGGCGTATGAATCTCTAAAATCCATGAAAGGCCAAATTGTTGCTAATTTCATTGTTGAACATCGGATTAATGACAAGCATGATATTGATATGAACCTTGTTTCAGTTGTACCATGGAGATTATACTTTGATGGTTCAGTTTGTAGCAATGGCCAAGGTGTTGGTATTGTTTATATATCTCCTCAGGGTGCTGTTTTTGAAGCCTCGTGCCGCCTAGAATATTTTTGCACAAACAATCAAGCCGAATATGAAGCATTGTTATTCGGCCTAGAGATGTTACTTGCTATAGGTGTTACACATATTGAGGCTTACGGTGATTCGTTACTAGTAGTGCAGCAAGTATCCAAAGTCTTTCAGTGTTTGGACGAATCACTTAATGTTTATCTTGATAAATGTCTAGATATAATTTTTACATTGGATTGTTTTAGCATTACTCATATATCTAGGCATGACAATTGGAGAGCAAATGAGTTGGCACAGCAAGCATCCGGCTATCATGTTGATCATGGCATGTTTCATATTTCTCAAAGACTGATGTCTTGTCTTGCCAATTTAGGAGAGGCCGAACCAGAACCCACTGATTCGGCCCTTAGCAAAAAATCTAGTGCAGGTGACAATACCGACTGGAGGAAGCCCATTGTTGATTACTTGTGCAATCCGAGTGAAAGGGTGGACAGGTCTGTTCGGCGTATGGATTTCAAGTATAAAGTGAGAGATGACGGTCTTTATCGCCGAACAGTCGATGATGTTCTTCTAAAGTGCTTGGACGAGGACCAGGCAAGAGTTGCTATGGGAGAGGTACATGAGGGCATTTGTGGCACTCATCAGTCGGCTCCCAAGATGAAATGGTTATTGCGACGTGCTGGGTTTTACTGGCCGACTATGATTAATGATTGCTTCAAATATTATAAGGGGTGTGAAGCTTGTCAAAAATTTGGTGATATTCAATTGGCTCCTGCTGCTATGTTACATCCTATTATCAAGCCGTGGCCTTTCAGAGGTTGGGGTTTAGACTTCATTGGAAAAATCCATCCATCCTCCTCAAAAGGGCATCGGTTCGTATTAGTGGCAACTGATTATTTCACTAAATGGTCTGAAGCAGTACCTCTCAAGAACATGACACATACGGAGGTAATTCAATTCATAATTGAGCACATTATTCATAGATTCGGTATTCCTCAAATGTTAACTACAGATCAAGGTTCATCTTTTATGTCACACCAAGTCAGAGAGTTTGCCGAATCTTATAATATACAGTTGCTCAATTCCTCTCCATATTATGCCCAAGCTAATGGACAAGCCGAGTCTAGCAATAAAATTTTAATCAAGCTCATCAAGAAGAAGATTGAGGATAATCCAAGGAGATGGCATGAGTTGTTGTCTAAAGCTTTGTGGGCACATAGAATTTCAAGGCATGGTGCTACAAAGGTGACTCCATATGAGCTAGTATATGGTCAAGAGGCTGTTTTACCGGTGGAAGTAAATTTGAATGCTTTGAGAATAGCCAAAAAAATGATTTATCAGTAGTAGACTTTTATAACTTGATGATGGACAATATTGATGAGGTTGCTGATAAACGTTTGGCTGCTTTGAAGGCCATAGAGAAGGACAAGTTGAGGGTAGCAAGGGCTTACAATAAGAAAGTTAAGTTGAAGAATTTTCAAGTTGGCGATCTCGTCTGGAAAGTAATTCTCCCGATTGTTTCGAGAGACAGAAAATTCGGGAAGTGGTCTCCAAGTTGGGAAGGTCCTTTTAGAATTGCAAGAATAGTTCCCGGAAACTCTTATTTGGTGGAATCCGTACAAGGGGCACTGTTACCTCGAGCTCTCAATGGCAAGTACTTGAAGAAATACCACCCAAGTGTGTGGCAAGAAGCCTAAGTGGGCAATGGCCGATATATGATTATCGCCCTTAGCACAAACATGGCCGATACCTGATTATCGTCCTGAGGAAAATAAATGGCCGATGGAGTGTTGACATCGTCCTTAGAACAAACACAATACAAGTTATTTTTCGGCACACAAGCTTTTCCGAAAAACAGGGGGCATGTGTTGACACCAGATTTTGGCATGGTCACGAAACCGGGTTTGTATGCAAAAGTTAGAGGCAGCACTTCGCGGGCCGGCCCTGAGTGGGAAAGTATTTGGCCTTTGCCGGCTGAATGAAACCTTGCCGGGGTAAAACCTTGCTGATGTGAGGGCTTGCCGGCGTGGAAAGCTTGTCGGCGGAGAAGCTTGCCGGTGTGAAATCTTGCCGAGGGAGAAATCTTGCCAAGGAGGAACTCTTGCCGGGGTAGAAACCTTGCTGAGCTAGGGAGGAACCCTTGCCGGTGTAAAAACCTTGCCGGGGTGAAACCTTGTCGGTGCGGAAAGCTTACCCGGGTGGAAGACCTGTCGAGGTGGAGGTTGTGATAGTCAAGCCGACGAGAAGTTGAAGATGGGCTCAGAAGCTAATTCAGATGATCTTGGATGGAGAAATGTCCTACACGGAAGTTGTGTGTATTGTCGAAACGATCGATTTTGATATAAAGATCGGCTCAATCCGAGGTCGTATACAAAAGTTAGAGCCCGCTTTTGAGATCGTTTCCATCCGAGGTTGTTTGTCACCATGAAAAGGACCCTCAAAGTACAGCCAGTTTAAACCGAGCAGTTTTGGAAAGTTCGGATAAAATCAGTCCGAATTTGACTAGGTTTTTGAACGTGAATTGATGTAATTTTCTT
The DNA here is from genome assembly GCF_056163025.1 of Triticum urartu. Lineage (NCBI taxonomy): Eukaryota > Viridiplantae > Streptophyta > Magnoliopsida > Poales > Poaceae > Triticum > Triticum urartu. Next base: position 720,060,918 of record NC_141874.1, on the reverse strand, counting down.
GTAAGGAAAGCCTAGATAAATCCTTTGCTTGTACGGGAAGTCCAACCGCCTCTTATATATGTTGGGGGTGACGGCCGATTGAAACAACACACAATCGAACAAATCAATATACTACTTTTTCATCTACGTTTTATCTGTCCACCGTTTTTCTCTCTCGTTGTTCGCTGTCCTTCGTGTTTGAGAGCTGTGAATTCCGAGGCTCTAGGGGCGAGCGAATCGACCTAGGGCAGCCCATAGCCGCCGCACTCCCTGACGGGGTCCCTCCCGGGGGTGTGGGGTTTTCGGGCCTGCAAAAGCGTCCATCGACTGTCTTGCGTATCGCGCTGTCGGTCGGGTCTCCTTCGACGTGAGCTGCGGTGCATCACCCCCGGCGTCGAGGGTACACGTGACGTGTTCGTGTGTCAACAACTTGCAAAGATAACCAATCATACATAAAAGAATTCAGAGAAGATTCTAATATTTTTCATAGATAAACTTGATCATAAACCCACAATTCATCGGTCTCAACAAACACACCGCAAAAGAAGATTACATCAAATAGATCTCCACAAGAGAGGGGGAGAACTTTGTATTGAGGTCCAAAAAGTGAGAAGAAGCCATCTAGCTAATAACTATGGACCCGAAGGTCTGAGTTAAACTACTCACACTTCATCGGAGAGGCTATGGTGTTGATGTAGAAGCCCTCCGTGATCGATGCCCCCTCCGGCGGAGCTCCGGAACAGGCCCCAAGATGGGATCTTGTGGATACAGAAAGTTACGGCGGTGGAATTAGGGTTTTGGCTCCGTATCTGATCGTTTGGGGGTACGTAGGTATATATAGGAGGAAGGAGTACGTCGGTGGCGCAACAGGGGGCCCACAAGGGTGGAGGGCGCGCCTGGGGGGGGGGGGTAGGCGCGCCCCCTACCTCGTGGCCTCCCTGTTGGTTGCTTGACATAGGGTCCAAGTCTCCTGGATCTTGTTCGTTCCAAAAATCACGTTCCCGAAGGTTTCATTCCGTTTGGACTCCGTTTGAAATTCCTTTTCTTCGAAACCCTAAAATAGGCAAAAAAACAGCAATTCTGGGTTGGGCCTCCGGTTAATAGGTTAGTCCCAAAAATAATATAAAAGTGGATAATAAAGCCCAATAATGTCCAAAACAGAAGATAATATAGCATGGATCAATCAAAAATTATAGATACGTTGGAGACGTATCAAGCATCCCCAAGCTTAATTCATGCTCGTCCTCGAGTAGGTAAATGATAAAAACAGATTTTTTTTTATGTGGAATGCTACCTGGCATATTTTCAATGTAATTCTTCTTAATTGTGGTATGAATATTCAGATCCGAAAGATTCAAGACAAAAGTTCAATATTGACAAAAAATAATAATGCTTCGAGCATACTAACTAAGCAATTATGTCTTCTCAAAATAACATGGCCAAAGAAAGTTATCCCTACAAAATCATATAGTTTGGCTATGCTCTATCTTCACCACACAAAGTATTTAAATCATGCACAACCTCAATGACAAGCCAAGCAATTATTTCATACTTTTGACATTCTCAAAACTCTTTCAATCTTCACGCAATACATGAGCGTGAGCCATGGACATACCACTTTAGGTGGAATAGAATGGTGGTTGTGGAGAAGACAAAAAGGGAGAAGATAGTCTCACATCAACTAGGCGTATCAACGGGCTATGGAGATGCCCATCAATAGATATCAATGTGAGTGAGTAGTGATTGCCACGCAACAGATGCACTAGAGCTATAAGTATATGAAATCTCAAAAAGAAACTAAGTTGGTGTGCATCCAACTTGCTTGCTCACGAAGACCTAGGGCATTTTGAGGAAGCACATCATTGGAATATACGAGCCATGTTCTATAATGAAAAATTCCCACTAGTATATGAAAGTGATAACAAAGGAGACTCTCTACTATGAAGATCATGGTGCTACTTTGAAGCACAAGTGTGGTAAAAGGATAGTAGCATTGTCCCTTCTCTCTTTTTCTATCATATTTTTTTATTTGGGCCTTTTCTCTTTTTTATGGCCTATTTTTTTCGTCCGGAGTCTCATCCCGACTTGTGGGGGAATCATAGTCTCCATCATCCTTTCCTCACTGGGACAATGCTCTAATAATGATGATCATCACACTTTTATTTTCTTACAACTCAAGAATTACAACTCGATACTTAGAACAAAATATAACTCTATGTGAATGCTTCCGGCGGTGTACCGGGATAGGCAATGACTCATGAGTGACATGTATGAAAGAATTATGAATGGTGGCTTCGCCACAAATACAATGTCAACTACATGATCATGCAAAGCAATATGACAATGATGGAGCATGTCATAGTAAATGGAACGGTGGAAAGTTGCACTGCAATATATCTCGGAATGGCTATGGAAATGCCATGATAGGTAGGTATGGTGGCTGTTTTGAGGAAGGTATATGGTGGGTGTATGATACCGGCGAAAGGTGTAACGCCTTCGATGCTGCTATAGCTCCCACGTGTCGAGGCACGACTTAGAGGCATAACCGCATTGAAAGCAATGTCGCAAGTTAGGCAATCTTCACAACATCCCATGTAATATAGATAATAAAAGGGGAGATACATAGTTGGCTTACACTCGCCACATCAATCAAAGTACATAAATAGCATTACATCAATCAAACGCTCATGGCCCGACTACGGCGCCAAAATAAAAGATAACCCAACAGGCGACACGGTCCCGATCGCCCCAACTGGGCACCACTACTGATCATCAGGGAAAGACACGTAGTATCAGCGTGAGTCCTCGTCGAACTCCCACTTGAGCTCAAGCGCGTCATCTGGAACAGAGTCATCAGGCCCTGCATCTGGTTTGGAAGTAATCTGTGAGCCACAGGGACTCAGCAATCTCGCACCCTCGCGATCAAGACTATTTAAGCTTATGGGTAAGGCAAGGTAAATATGTGGAGCTGCAGCAAGCGACTAGCATATATGGTGGCTATCCTGTTCGCAAAAGAGAGCGAGAAGAGAGGGCAAAGCGCGAACGAGTAACTAGAGAGCATCCTGCGGCAAGCATTACTCCAACACCGTGTTCACTTCCCGGACTCCGCCGAGAAGAGACCATCACGGTAACTCACACTGTTAATTCATTTTAATTAAGTTAAGGTTCAAGTTATCTACAACCGGACATTAACAAATTCCCATCTGCCCATAACCGCGGGCACGACTTTCGAAAGTTCAAATCCCTGCAGGGGAGTCCCAACTTAGCCCATGTCAAGCTCTCACGGTCAACGAAGGAATAGACCTTCTCCCGAGACGTTCCGATCAGAGTCGGTATCCCGGTTCTTCAAGACACTTCGACAAGTTAAAACAAATCCAGCAACACCTCCCGAATGTGCCGACAAATCCCGATAGGAGCTGCACATATCTCGTTCTTAGGGCACACTCAGATAAGCCAGACGTCGGGTAGGCCAGCCCAGAGTTGCCCCTGGTAGCTCCGGGCATCGCTTGGTTGGACCAACACTCAGAGGAGCACTGGCCCGGGGGGGGGGGGGTTAAATAAGATGACCTAGGGCTCCGGAAACCCAAGGGAAAAAGAGGCTAGGTGGCAAATGGTAAAACCAAGGTTGGGCATTGCTGGAAAAACTTTAATCAAGGCAAACTATCAAGGGGTTCCCATTATCACCCAACCGCGTAAGGAACGCAAAATCTGGGAACATAACACCGATATGACGGAAACTAGGGCGGCAAGAGTGGGACAAAACACTAGGCGAGAGGCTGAGCCTTCCACCCTTTGCCAAGTATATAGATGCATTAAGATAACATGGCAATATAATGATATCCCAACAAGTAAAAAATGTTCCAACAAGGAACGGTATCGAATCTTCACCTGCAACTAGCAACGCTATAAGAGGGGCTGAGCAAAGCGGTAACATAGCCAATCAACGGTTTGCTAGGACATGATGGGTTAGAGGTTTGACATGGCAATTTGGGAGGCATGATAAGCCAGTGGTAGGCATCGTAGCATGGGCATAGCAAAAGAGCGAGCATCTAGCAAAGCAAAGATAGTAGTGATTTCGAGGGTATGATCATCTTGCCTCCAAAGTTGTCAGAGTTGACCGGATTCTCGAAAGCAAACTCAACGGGCTCCTTGTTAGCGAACTCGTCTCCCGGCTCTACCCAAACAAGACAAACAAGCAACAATGACACAATCAACCACGTGCAAGGCTCAAACAATATGATGCAAACATGGTATGCTATACGGGATGCAATATGGGATGCATATGCAAGACTTGACGAGGAACGAATGAACCTGGCCTCAACTTGGAAATCCAAGTGTGCCACTGGCAAGATGAGATGAAATCGCTTGAAAACGATATAAAGAACGCCGGAATCACAGTTACGGTTTGGAAATGGCACGCAATTCAAGTATGACCACGTTCTGCGATTTACAGCAAGTAGCCAACTAAATGCAACAAGATGAACATGCTACAGCACCCAAACATGGCATCAAAATACATGCCAGGGATCCTCTCATGATGCTTAACAAAATACTAGCACTGAGCTACGGCCAATTCATCCATTAACAAGTTCAAACAAGCATGGAAAAATGCATTGGATAAACAGATTTCAGACTTAGTGAAATTAACACTTGTCTAAAATTTCAGATCAGGTAGCACACTTTGGAGCATGAAAACTATATGCTACAAGACCTGAACATGGCAAAGTAATGCATGGCATGGAGCTACTCAAAGAGATTAACAAAAGTCTCTTAGTTACCTTGAGCCAAAAGGGATCAGAAAATACATTTGCAATCATGTGAACATGGCAAAAACATAATCAGTTCTCAGACTTAGTGAAAATTGGAGCATGCTGAGACAGATATCAAGTAGGCATGTTTACAAACTCGATGCGCTCACTACAGAGCAAGTCATGAAAATCTAAGAATACAACCATCAAGAATACACAAAATACAAGCTAGACATGGCAAGAACAATAGCATAGCATGCACGAATCAACTACAACATCCTCGGCAAAATCGCTAACAAGTAGACAATCTGCCCAGATTCACGAAATGGCAAAAGTAGAGCTCGATTGACTCAAGCTAGTGTGCTCCATAATTGCAAACAAAGACATGGATGGATAGAGCACTACAAGATTAACAAAACATCCTTACCGATCATCCTCAAAAGAGGCACGGATCACTAGGAAACAACATGAACATATGGCAAAACGAAATAAACAGATTAACGACTTGGTGGAATTGCTAAGTCCCTGAAATCAGCATTAACGAATGCTCCACTTTGCAAGCTTGTGCTAGTCACCACACACATCACAAAAATACATGGATTGCACCTCTGGATAGATGGCAAAACATATAACAAAACTCATGTAGAGCTCAGGGGCATATCATGCACACAATAATCATGGCAAAAATGACAAATATCTAATTGGAGCAGCTGATCTAACAATTATCTCAAATAGCACTCTTCCAACAGCATTTCGGGCATCAAGATGAACTCAAATGAAAATGATGCAATGAGATGAAATGATGTACTCTCTGAGATGAACATTCTGATATGCTATATGCCCGAAACGGAGTTACAAATGAGGAGTTACGATGCGATGAAATATGCAAAAAGATTAGGGTTCGGAGGGAAAAAGTCAACACGAGAGGTTCCAGATCCAGATCCGGCCGGAGTTACTGTAGCAAGGCGCGTATCTCACCGGAGAAGAGCACGAAGTTCGCCAGAGTTGGTGGATCTGGCCGAGAGGTGGAGCGCGGCGGCCGGAGTCGGCACCTGGCGCGGTCGACGGCGAGGAAGGACGGAGAGGCGGCGACGAACGGGCGGCGGGGACGGCCGGGCGACGGGGCGCGGGCTGCCGGCGCGAGGCAGAGGCGCCGGACGGCGATGGCGGATGGCGGCGAAGAAGCGGCACGGCGAGGCGGACGGTGGCACGGCGAGCGCGGTAGGCGGCGGGACGCGGGGCCCGGTCGGGCGGCGGGGAGGGCTGGCCGTGGGCCGCGGCGGCGGGGATCGGCGGGATGCCATGTGGCAGGCGCGGATTGGCACGGAGGTGGGGTGGCGGACGTGTCCGGCCGGACCGGAGTGTCCGGTGCAGTGCGAGGGGTGGATCTAGGGTTGGGGATGGAGGGGATCCGGGATTTTCGAGGAGGGGTCTTTATATAGGCATTGAGGGAGCTAGGAGAGTCCAAATGAGGTGCGGTTTTTGACCACGCGATCGTGATCGAACGCTCTAGATGATGGAGAAGGTTTTGGTGGGTTTTGGGCCAAATTGAAGGGGTGTTGGGCTGCAACACACACGAGGCCTTTTCGGTCCCTTGGTTAACCGTTGAAGCATCAAACGAAGTCCAAATGGTACGGAACTTCACAGGCGGTCTACCGGTAGTAAACCAAAGCCGCTTGGCAAGTCTCGGTCCAATACGGAAATGTTTAATCCCCACACACGAAAGAAAGGTAGAAATGACCACCGGAGGAGAACGAAGCGCCGGCATGCAAAACGGACAACGGGGAAAATGCTCGAATGCATGAGATGAACACGTATGCAAATGCAATGCACATGATGACATGATATGAGATGCATGACAACGATAACAACACACGGAGACAAAAACCCGAACCCGAGAAAATAAAATAACTTAACGCCGTAAACGGCAAGAGTTGGAGTACATATTGGGGAAATCATATCCGGGGTGTTACAACACTCCACCACTACGAAAGGATCTCGTCCCGAGATCTAGGACTGAAAGAACGCCGGGTATTCAGAACAGAGGTGATCATCGCGTTCCCAGGTAGCTTCACGGTCGGAATGGTGTGACCACTTGACTTTGAGGAATTTGATTGACTTGTTGCGAGTCTTGCGTTCAGTCTCTTCAAGAATAGCCACGGGGTGCTCACGATAAGAGAGATCTTCTTGGAGCTCAATGTCCTCGAAGTTGACGGTGCGATCAGGAGTTTTGAAGCACTTTCGGAGCTGAGAGACATGGAACATGTCATGCACATTTGCAAAGTTTGAAGGAAGCTCGAGTTGATAGGCGAGATCGCCTCTCTTGCTGACGATCTTGAAAGGTCCCACGTATCTAGGGGCAAGCTTCCCTTTGATACCGAAGCGGTGAGTACCTTTCATTGGAGAGACGCGGAGGTAAACATGATCTCCGATCTCGAAAGCCAAATCACGGTGCTTACTATCATAGTAACTCTTCTGGCGGGATTGGGCTGCTTTGAGGTTATCTCGAATGACTTTGCACATTTCCTCTGCCTCTGTGATTAAGTCATTTCCCAAAAGTGGACGTTCACCGGTTTCAGTCCAGTTGAGAGGGGTACGGCACTTCCTGCCATATAGAATTTCAAATGGGGCCTTGCCCGAACTTGCTAGAAAACTATTGTTGTAGGAGAATTTAGCATATGGAAGACAATCCTCCCACTTCATGCCGAAGGAGATCACACAAGCCCTGAGCATATCTTCAAGAATCTGATTGACACGCTCGACTTGACCGCTAGTTTGAGGATGGAAAGTTGTGCTGAAGCGGATGTTGGTGCCCATGGCCTTCTGAAAAGAATCCCAAAACTTGGAGGTAAAGATGCTGCCACGGTGTGAAGAGATCACCTGTGGAATACCGTGCAGAGAGACAATTCGAGAGGTATAGAGTTCCACCAATTAAGCTGCAGTGATCGACTCTTTGATAGGCAGAAAGTGAGCCACTTTAGTGAGTTTGTCGATGACAACGAATATAGAATCATTGCCACGCTTGGACTTTGGAAACCCAGTCACGAAGTCCATTTCAATGTGGTCAAACTTCCATTCTGGAATGGCAATAGGTTGGAGGAGACTAGCTGGCCTTTGGTGTTCTGACTTCACTCTTCTGCAGACATCACATTCATTCACGAACTGAGCAATCTCGCGCTTCATTCGAGTCCACCAATAAGCCTGCTTGAGGTCCTGATACATCTTCGTGCTCCCAGGGTGGATGGAGAGGAGAGAATTGTGAGCCTCATTCACGATCACTTTATGAAGGTCACCTTTGGGCACAACAATACGATCCTCGAAGAAAAGAGTATCCTTGTCATCAAGGCGGTAGCACTTGTACTTGGGTTGACTCTTGGCAATCCCAATCTTCACCTTCTTCACCATAGCATCAAGAAGCTGGGCTTGGCGAATCTAGTCTTCCAAGGTAGGAGAGACTTGAAGGTTGGCGAGGAAACCTTGAGGAACAACTTGCAGATTAAGTTTGCGGAAAGCTTCACAAAGCTCGGGTTGATAAGGCTTGAGAATCAAACTGTTGCAATAAGCCTTCCTGCTCAAAGCGTCAGCAATCACATTGGCCTTGCCTAGAGTATACTCGATACTCGGATTATACTCTTGAATCATTTCGACCCATCGAGTCTGCCTGAGGTTGAGATTAGGCTGAGTGAAGATGTACTTGAGACTCTTGTGATCAGTGAAAATGTCCACTTTTCTTCCCAATAAGAGATGTCTCCAAGTCAAAAGAGCATGCACTACTGCCGCCAACTCGAGATCATGAGTGGGGTAGTTCTTCTCGTTGGGCTTCAACTGGCGAGAGGTATAAGCCACAACTTTCTTCTCTTGCATCAACACTGCGCCAAGACCTTGGAGAGAGGCATCGCAAAAGACCTCGTACGACTTGGATTCATCGGGAGGAGTCAGAACTGGAGCAGTGATAAATTTCTCTTCCAAAGTGTTGAAAGCAATGTCACACTCCGGAGACCAAACGTACTTGACGTGCTTCTGGAGAAGATTTGAGAGAGGCTTCGCGATCTTAGAAAAGTTTTCAACGAATCTTCGACAGTAGCTTGCGAGACCGAGGAAGCTACGGAGTTGCTTCACGTTCTGAGGTGGTTCCCAATTCACAATTGCACACACCTTCTCAGGATTCACCGCAATGCCCTAGGCAGAGATGATATTACCAAGATAAAGAACCTCATTGAGCCAAAATTCACAATTGGAGAAGTTGGCGTAGAACTTGTGTTCCCTGAGCTTATTGAGTACCAAACGCAAGTACTTGGCATAATCTTCCTTGTTCTTCGAAAAGACCAGAATGTTGTCGAGATAGACCAAAACGAAGTCATTGGTGTAGGCGTTGAAGATGAAGTTCATCATTCGAGAGAAAGTCGGAGGAGCGTTGACGAGGCCAAAAGACATGACAGTGTACTCATATGAACCATAGCTTGTCCTGGAAGCCGTCTTGGGAATATCTTGCTCACGGATTCGAATTTGATGATAACCCATACGGAGATCAAGCTTGGAGAATACTTGGGCACCTTTGAGTTGTTCGAACAGCTCGTTGATGTTGGGAAGTGGGTATTTGTTCTTGATGGTCTTCTTGTTCAATGGACGGTAATCAACACAAAGTCGGTCCGTTCCATCCTTCTTCTTCACAAAAAGAACATCACAACCCCACGGAGAAGAACTAGGCTGGATGAGACCCATTCTCTCTTGAATATCGAGTTGCTTCTTCAGCTCCTTCAACTCTTCAGGTCCAAGCTTGTAAGGACGCTTGCACACTAGTTCCGTGCCAGGCTCAAGATCGATGACGAATTCAACTGGCCGGTGCGGAGGCATTCCTGGAAGCTCTTCTGGAAAGACGTCATGATATTCGCAAACGACTGGAATTTGCGAGATAGCATCCAGTTCACCCTTCTCATTGAGAGAAAACATACGGATGGTATCATCACGAGCGGCAAAGACAATTACATCCTCAGACGAATGAGTCAATTGAATCTGCCTGGCTGCACAATCAAGCTGAGCCTTGTGCTTAGATAGCCAATCCATCCCGAGAATAAGATCAATATCCGAGTTGCCAAGAACCACCAGAGAAGAAAGGAACTTGTAGTCTCCCAACATGATAGTAACATCCGGGGCGATAGCGCTTGCATTCATGAATTTACCCGGAGAAACAACAGATAACTGTCTAGGCAAATCTTGTAAAGGCAACTCATGCTTAGAAACAAATGGTCTCGAGATGAAACAATGCGATGCACCCGTGTCAAAAAGAACTTTTGCAGGAATATCATTAATAGGAAGGTTACCCATGATGACATCTGACGAGTCCTCTGCCTGAGCTGCATTCATCAAGTTGACCTTGGCGGACTTGGTGTTATGCTTGACCATAGCTGTACTTGCCGATCTCATAGGAGGAGGAGGAGGAGGGAGACGCCTCTGATTGAAGCATTTGTTGGCATAGTGACCCTTCTGTTGGCACTTGTTGCACATGACCTCTGAAAGCGGACGGTGATACGGAGCACTTGATCTTGGAGCTTGAGACGAAGTCTTGTTCTGAAAGCCAGGGTTGGGTGGCTGGGAAGATCCACTGCCACCTTTGCTCTTCTGCTGATACGGCTGACGGAACGGAGGAGGAGGAAGCCAATACTTCTGCTGCTTGGCCACTTGAGTAGAGGAAGAAGGAGTGGCATCTCTGACTCGCTTCTTGGAAGCATCACACCTTAGTTGAGCGGTCTCTTGCTTCAATGCCATGTTGTAGAACTCATCGTACCTCAAGGGCTCAAAGAGGACAAGAGCTAGCTGGATTTCTTCCCTGAGACCACCGCTGAACTGGTATATCATGCTCTTCTCATCAGGGACGTCCTGCTTAGCAAAGCGGGCAAGCTTCTGAAACAACTTGTTGTAGTCATAGACAGACAAAGAGCCTTGCTTCAGGTTGCGGAATTCCTCATGCTTGCTTTCAACCACGCTCTGGGGGATATGATGAGCTCTGAAATCTTGATGGAATTCATCCCAGGTAATCACATGTCCGCCTCTGGAATCCTTGTACTGCTGGAACCATTCTGCAGCTTGGTCTTTGAGTTGGAAAGAAGCGAACTTGACGAAGTCCTCAGGCCTGACATTACTGCACTCGAAATGCTTGCACAGATCCATGAGCCAATCGTCAGCATCAGTTGCCTCAACACAATTGCTGAAAGTCTTTGGCCCGTTAGCAAGGAACTGGTTGAGTGTAGAAAAGTGATTCTGATTGTTGCCTTGGTTGCCTTGGTTCGCTTGATTGCGCTCTTGAAGAATTTGCATGATCAACTGTGTGTTTGCATTGGTTGCGGCCATCACAGCTTGCCATGCCTCCGGAGGAGGTGGAGGTGGTGGCGGATCTTGATTCTAATTCTGATTGGTGCTCTTAGCAGGAGCCATCCTGAAGAGGGTGACATCCATTAGCACATTGATAGACAAATATTGAAGCCGAATCCAACGGAATGAAAATTTGCAACAGAAAGTCTTCACATCCGAACATAAGAACGAATGCATTCCTCTTGAAATGGTAACATATCCATAAATTGAGAAGCCACTTAGAATTTAGGTAGAGAAATAAATCAACAAGGTACGGATCAAGAACAAATACTTGGTAAGAAATCCCAATCTCAAACCAAATATCCGTGGAAGAAGAGCTAGAGCTACAAGAATTCCCACCTATGAAACTCCCGAACCTTTCCGGTTATGCAATCAGGTGTTGGGGATACAGGGGAAGCATAATATCTCACCCCAAATCTAGCAATTCCTACATCCAGCTGTATCCATCCTTCAACACATAACCGAGAAAAACTTCGGAAACCATCTACCTCAACCTTCGAAAAGCATCCGTTATACAAGTTATGGCGATACTCCCGAACTCCCACCCCAGTACTGGGTGGCGTCAAGGTTATCTCACCAACGAACTTCATAAAAGAGATTTTCAATGTCGGCGTACTAAACTCAGGTATTCCAGAACTGCAACGATAAAATTGTGACGACAACACCTTGGAGCTCAACTCCCCGAGACACTGCCACAACCCCTAAAGACAGGAGGCACCAAGAACAATGTTCTCGTCACAAAACCATCGGAACGATTCCAAGATACCCGCGTGATCCTAAAATTATTTTTAGTGAAATTTGAGAAGAGAAGAGTCAAAACTCTACGTCAGGATGCCTTACCAGAGCGATGAGGAGACTGGGAAGTAAAAAAGAATTCCTAAACTCTCCGATATAAAATTCCTAAATGACTCAAAACATTTTTTTAGACTCAACTCGGCCGCTAAAAACGATCAAGCAATGGGGGCTCCTAAGGTCGGGGAAGGCTCTGATTACCAACTTGTAACGCCCTCGATGCGGCTATAGCTCCCACGTGTCGAGGCACGACTTAGAGGCATAACCGCATTGAAAGCAATGTCACAAGTTAGGCAATCTTCACAACATCCCATGTAATATAGATAATAAAAGGGGAGATACATAGTTGGCTTACACTCGCCACGTCAATCAAAGTACATAAATAGCATTACATCAATCAAACACTCATGGCTCGACTACGGCGCCAAAATAAAAGATAACCCAAGAGGCGACACGGTCCCGATCGCCCCAACTGGGCACCACTACTGATCATCAGGGAAAGACACGTAGTATCGGCGTGAGTCCTCGTCAAACTCCGACTTGAGCTCAAGCGCGTCATCTGGAACGGAGTCATCAGGCCCTGCATCTGGTTTGGAAGTAATCTGTGAGCCATAGGGACTCAGCAATCTCGCACCCTCGCGATCAAGACTATTTAAGCGTATGGGTAAGGCAAGGTAAATATGTGGAGCCGCAGCAAGTGACTAGCATATATGGTGGCTATCCTGTTCGCAAAAGAGAGCGAGAAGAGAGGGCAAAGCGCGAACGAGTAACTAGAGAGCA